>NC_056746.1:473453997-473576497 GCF_019279795.1 Protopterus annectens
CACTCAACTACATATCAGTACCCCCCCCCCACAATGGCAAACCAAACCTCTATCCACTCCCCTGAAACTTTGTAACTTCCCTATCACACCACTAGACTTCACCTCCTCTAGATCAGTCTCTTACTCCCACTATAAACTGTCAGTCAGAACTAACCCTCGGTCCTCATTAAGACATACTAAATTACTACACAAACTGCATCTTCACCTACTCCACAAACTCATTCGCTGTGGTGACATTCACCCTAATCCAGGGCCCACCACAACACCCTACACAGACTCTAATCAGCCAAACCCCCTGTACTATAGACCTACCTCCTCTCTCCTCTTCATTAACATAAATGCAAGAAGTATACTTAACAAAATCCAGGACCTTCATGCCCTTCTAGCTGTATATAAACCAGACATAGCAGTGCTAACTGAAACATGGCTTAAACCAGAACACCATAATAATGAGATTACAGCCCCTGGCATAACATAATACACAGAGATAGAGTAGAGAAAAAGGGAGGTGGCGTAGCGATATTGTTCCAAAATCATCTCACCATTGAACAAATTAATTATAACGCCCAAGAAATCAAAGATGTTGAACTAATCCTTGCCAAATTAAAACTAAAGTCAAACAAACATATCATTATTGCAGGTGGCTACATTCCACCAGGCAATAACACTACTGTAATGGAAAACCTGCTAAACTGGATCTCAAGCTCCATGCCACAAGAAACTGTACTATTAGGTGACTTTAATATTGACTGGCTGAACTGCTCTAGCCACACTCCAACTACCCACATTAACCTCCACAGATTTACTCAAATTATATCCACCGCAACCAGAACAGACAAAACCTCAAAACGCGAATCTATCTTAGACTGGATTCTGTTATCTGACCCCACTCTAGCATGGCACTCTGGCTGTCTACCTGACGGTCTAAGTGATCATCAACCAACTACCTAATTCAGAACAGACCCAATTACATAAGCCAACCCAACCTCAGAGTAATATGTAACAAAAAGACCTTTAAAACAACTGACTTCATCAATTCATTACAAAGCTGTAATTGGACACCCCTAAAACTACTATCTCTAGATGATGCCATACATTACTTTAACTCCACTTTCCTGCAAATCCTAAACTGTCATGCCCCCTCCAGAACTATAAGACTAAAAGCTAACTATGCTCCATGGCTAACTAAAGATACTAAGACTTCAATGAAAGAGAGGGATCAAGAACTTCGAAACAAAGCCAAAAAACAAATCAAACTAGACAAAAGTAACTACTACAAAAACATGCAGGAAAAATATGCCAACAACCCTAAGACATTTTGGGCTACAATAAATGGCATAATCCACCAGGTAAAGCTACCACCCCACCCCCAGTACTACCAAACAACCATGACAACATTCCCACACAATTTAACAAGTTCTTTACCAAAACAGTCCAAAACCTTACCGATGCCCTCAATACCACTAGCAGCCCTTTACCAGGTGCTAGCAAAACCCACCCTACTACTCAAAACAATACCACCAATTTTTCCCTACACCCTGTACCCACTAAAATTATTTCAAAGCTCCTTAAGAAACTCAATCCAACCACACTAGCTGCTGACACCCTACCAGCCGAATTCCTTCAGTTAGCAGCAGACGGCATAGCCTATCCCGTGTCCATCCTCATAAAGAGGTCACTTGCAGAATTCAAAGTCCCCACCCTGTGGAAAACATCACACATTATTCCACTGCACAAAGGAAACAACTCCTTAGAACTCAACAACTACCGCCCAATCGCAATACTCTCACCTCTATCCAAGATATTAGAGAGAGTTGCACATTCCCAACTACTTTGGTACCTCTTAGAAAACAACTTAATCTCCAAAACTCAGCATGGCTTTAGACCATCCCACAGCACCACCACAGCATTACTATAATTTACAGATTTAGTTAACCACAATAGAAACAAGGGACTATTTGTATCTTCCATTTTCTTAGAATTATTTAAAGCCTTTGACATGGTAGACCATAACATTCTTCTCCAAACTTTATCTACCCTAATCCTCAGCCCCTCCACTATATCATGGTTTACTACTTATCTGGTCGACAGCAAGCAGTCCTCTGGCATGACCAGCTATCCCCCCTGCTACCAGTATCCATAGGTGTCCCTCAAGGATCCATCCTTGGCCCACTATTGTTCACTCTATTCTCCAACCAAATCAATTCCTCCTCACTCACAGCATCAGTAGTAGAATACGCAGATGACACCACCCTTATAAGTGCCGCCCCCACATTAAAGGAACTGCAGATCCTCACCCAAAACACTTTTACTCTAGCCGAAACATGGTTCACAAACATCAAACTTATTCTTAATCCCAAAAAAACTAAATTGATTATTTTTGGCCCAGGTCATGCCCCCCCCCCCCCAACAACACTTTCACCATTCACTCTAAAGATAACATTCAAATCACTCCAACTGCACTCACTAAACTCTTAGGTGTAAAAATTGACAATAACCTCAATTTGACATCCATATAGCACAAACCATTAAGAAAGTTGATAAAAAACTAAACAAAGCAAAGCTACTATTGCAAGAACTCATCTCTTATCCATCCTTCTCTATGCCTCTCCCATCCTCACTAATCTCTGCCAGAGTGATATGAACAAAATGGAATCTTGTTATAACATACTAGCCAAGTTTGCTACTGAAACCTCATACAAATCCCACCACTGTCTTGCTCTTAACCAACTCAATTGGCTCAAGCTACCTCAGCTACTTCTGTTTAATCAACTCACAATAGCGCATAATCTCTTCTACCTTCCAGAAAAAAACCCTGCACTTCAAAATATAATTAATCCCCACATCCATACCAAAGCCTTATGATCTAGTTCTCAGAACCTAATAAGCATTATCAGACACAAAAATGATGCTGGCAAATCTGTCTTTGCATACACTATTGCAAAAATCTGGAACTCACTACCTAGCCAAATAACCTCCACTACCTCCACTATTCAATTTAAGAAACTCCTGAGAGCCCACTTCTCAAACAATTGGCTTTGTTCATGCTACTGCCCAGGTTAATTTGCACCAGTACCATGTTCAAGGATTGTACTAAAGGTCCCCTAATTCCATTCAATGTAAAGCTTAATAATCACTGGTTATTTCTATAACAAAATATTGAGAGTACTCAGAATTTAGAAAGAGAAAAAACATTTTTCTTGTGTTTATATTTTATATTCTATATAAACCCTACTTCTAGAATGCTGTATGCTGACTTTACTATAGGAATTGTTAATCTGTACATAACTTATGTTTCTATGGTATCTATATCTCTGTATGACATTCTTGTGTAATTTCTTTATGACATGCTATTGGAGCTTTTCTCGCTGGGCCTCCCCTGAAAATGGATATGTGTTCAGTCAGACTTTCCCGGTTAACAAATGTAAAATAAATAAATAAAATAATAAAAAAGATGAGCCTGCTGTCAGTTTGTCCTCTGTTCCCTGTTGCAATATGTCAGCTTGCCATTTCTTTAATGTAACATATAAAATGTATTCTTCAAGGGCAGCAGGCATTGAATTTGTAGATGAAACACTGAAATATAAAGTTGTTTGCTAGCAGCAACCTCTACATTATTCTTTTTAATTTGGAATTATTCAGATGACTTTTACTTCTTCAGAGATTGAGCATATTAACTGATAATGGTGGATTGTATTGACAGAAGTCTGAGTGGCTTTTTATGGTTTAAATGTTCTGAAATGTGCAGTTTTGTCATTATTGGTTCATACATTTTGCTTCATTGCTGACTGAAAAAAATTACCAAAACTACAAAATTAAAACACACTCTAACAAGTGGCACTGTAATCAAAGAATGCATTGTCCTAAAATGTGTGCAAGGGGCCTATTATTTGAAAACAGCCCAAAAGTAAACTTTATCCACCACTGACCAGATGTCTTTTCTTTGAATGTTGATTCCAATACTGTTTCAATGAATGTGAGTTTCAAGGGCAGAAAAGTTTTAAGGCTAAGTTTGTTTTCATTATAAGACTGTATTGTTTTGTTTAGCAAATGTCTATCAGTGTCTGTACTATAGAATTTGAAATAAAAGTTTTAAATTAAATACAAATATCTGTAATCATTGTAGAAGTAAAGCAGAAAATGGTATGCACACTGAGAGGTTTGAACAGCGCTTATGGTAACTGGGGAGAAATAGCCAATTAACGGGACACTGGAATAGCTCTTGGGGGGCTGTGTATGGGGGCTAAGGAGGCTCTGTAAGAGGGGGCTGATCCATACCCTGCCTAGGCCCCAATTTGACCATGATCTGGCTTTGACAGGGACAGTGTATAGTTACAGATACAGATTCATAAATTCATATTTTCACAGATATTCCAGGGCTGTTGATTCTTATAACGATATGCCTTTCCACAGGCCAAACCTCCTTTTTCCAGAAGGACCATACTAGCCAATCCAAGAATAGATTTGTGGATGTCCATCTAGTCATTTGGGTTATGTTTAAAGGAATATAGTGAGCTACACTGCTTAGTATGCAAGGTGATGTTTATTGCAGAAGTTTGAGAGATGACTATCTGATGGTGAAGATTTAGGTCTCTTATAGTAGCATTAGTAGAAATAGCTGAAATACAGAAAGGCCATGACAACTGAATCTTTAATGGCATAGTGAGAGGGAAGGAGATATCCATGTCAGATGTCTTATTAGCACAGGGACATTATGCCTGTGATCTTTTTCATCAGGAACCTTTTGGGTCTTTCTAATTCCTTACTGTTGTACTCAACATTTTGCCTGACCAATGCTGAGTATAAGGTAGTGATTACTTTTTCAAACTTTAGCAATATGCTATTGGCAATTAGCTGTGTTAAATTAAAGGATTTCCTGACAACCATTGTCACATGATGATCAAATGAGAAGGCGTTATCAACCCAAGTGTCTAGGTCCCTGACTACATTTTCATTTTGTAGTGATGTATTTTCTATACAGTATGATGAGGGGAAGAGATGCCTACCAAACATGATGATACAACATATGTTATCAATTAGTTTGATTTCATTCTTAGTACATAAAGTTTACTTAGGGAGAGTTTATTCTGGAGGGTTTGGGTGTCAGAGGGTGATTTAACTTTGTTAGCCAGAGGTTGTGACTCTCTGCTTGGAGATCTGACAAGTAAATGCTGAAAAGGACAAGTCTCAATATTAAGCCCTAAGGAACAACACAGGTCACTTTTCATACTTCCTGAAGGGGCATTTGTAACTCACCCTGTGTAGGTTTTGTCTTTTAGCCAGTTTGTTATCCATCTTGCCACATATGAGTCCATCTTTACAACATTCAGCTTTTATACGATGCCGGTATGGACAATGGTGTCAAAGGCATTGTCTTGATTAAGATGCACCATTTTATTGCATGGTCATCATTTATAGCCACTGTAATCCTTCTGAAGAAGTTTACCAAGTTCAGTAGGGAGGATCTGCCATTCACAAAGCCAAACTGTTGGGGTCAGGGCTAATAAGATTCTTGTTATCATAATTTATGAGGTTAATTGTAACATGTTCATCAGCTTTGCTAATGAGGCTTGTTATTATCCTGGTCAGTTTTAAGGCCTCCCTTGTAGAGGGGCAGCATCACTGTGGTGCACCCTCAGGAGGGGCAAAATCAGAAGCTTATCTAGTAAAAGGAGGGAATTCATTGCACTGCAGTACTGTGAGTCCTGACCATACATCTCAGCTGTCCAGACTTGTGCAGAATGTCCAGTTTTTTCCCTCATATATTTGATCTGTTCCTCACACAATTTTTGGTTTTCTGGATTTTTGTGGGAAATCAGTGAGATATAAATTCATTAAGTAATGATAGGCATTTGAGTTTCAGACTTCATATCATCCAGAAAATGCATGGTAACATAAGACCTTTTATTCTAGCAACTTTCTAAGTTTATAAGATCATTATTTACAATTTTTCTCTATTTTTGGTGCTTTGCCCCCCCCCCCCCCCCCATTGCTTTTGGTTCTGTCCAGATTTTTTGTGCTAAGATGTTAAGTGCTGTGGTCCTGACTCCATCCCCTTAACATACGTAAATATAATCAAACCACTGTTCTGTTACTTCTTCCACTGAAAACGGGTATGGCTGTAATAATAAGGCAAGCATTCCCAAAGGAGTTAGGAGGGTGGCGTGCAGGGTTTGAGTCTCACAAGAGATAATTGGTTAGGCTTAGAATGGCTCACAATGGCAGTTAGCCTAGTACTAATCTATGAATCTAAATGTTCTGGTGAACATTAGTAGGTATGTTAAATTAGGTACATGCACATTGAGCTGCTGCAGATAATTATACACCAGTCTGGGCTCATTCTTAGGAAGTCCTGCACAGTGTATGAAGTCCATCATGAAATGCAAATCAGCAGCAGTGCACAGGAGAGAGCACGTCAGATTATTATCATTACTACTACATCTCTGAACTGCATTACTCATTCCTTGAAAACAATTCAAGAAACAGTCATCATCACTGTTGTACAATTTCCTCATTGCTGACTCCTCTGAAGTTCACTCTTAACACGAACTTGTGTGCATGTAGCCTCTGCTGCATTTTAGGATGCACAGTGCAGCCCTGATTTGCACCCTTAATATGTACATTTTGGATCCATTTTATTTTTGTTCATTCTCTTCTTTACTGGATAAATCTGCTATGCACACTTGCCCATTGAATTGGCAAAATGACTGTACCATCAATTTCTTTGGCTGCTCAGATGCAAAATAAAGCATTGTGACAGGGTGGGTAAGGTAACACTGTAGCAAATGAAATTATGTAGCCTGAACAGAATATCTGGAACAAGCATGTAGTTCTGTTGATGTAGTAAATATAGCTAGGTATTTTATGTATGATAATTTTTATATTTATATGATTACCCTATAAGGAGATTTATGAATCAAAGAACTCCAGTGGGTTACAGGCAAATAGATCTTCTGGTTTGAATGAATATTTGAATAGCAAGTGCTTGCTAAAAGCAAAAACCTTAAAATAGCTTTACCTTCCATTTTGTTCTTCTTATTATGATTATTTATTTATTTATACATTTTATTTACACATATTTTTAAACTAGCCTTTATTTACATGTCCAGTCTAATGTATTATGTATTATGACACACCTTTTTTAAATTGTCATTACATAAAACGAACTGATTTTGCAATGTGCAGTGGTTAGCATTGTCGCCTCACAGCAAGAGGTTCCCTGGTTCGATCCTTGGCAAGGAACTAATTTTAGAATGTGCAGTGGTTAGCACTGTTGCCTCACAGCAAGAGGTTCCCTGGTTCGATCCTTGGCTGGGGTGCCTTCTGTGCGGAGTCTGTATGTCTTCCCTGTGGTCGTGTGGGTTTCCTCCAGGTGCTCCGGTTTCCTCCCACATCCCAAAGACATGCTGTAGGTGGATTGGACACTCTAAATTGGCCCTGGGTGTGAGTGTGTGTGTGTGTGTGTGTGTGTGTGTGTGTGTGTGTGTGTGTGTGTGTGTGTGTGTGTGTGTGTGTGTGTGTGTGTGTGTGTGCGTGTGTGTGTGCGTGTGTGTGTGCGTGTGTGTGCCTTCTGTGGAAGGTTGGACCCTGGGCTGGCAACTCGACACCGTAAAACTCTACTGCCAATCATGAGCAGACAGGTGATCTGCTGTGGTGACCCCTAACTGGGAAAAGCCGAAAGAACAAGAAGACATTATAACAAAGGAACGATTTTACAATATTTGTGGTATATTTATGGTATTGAAATAATTTCAGATTTTTACTGATTAGTGCATTTTATCATGTGATGAATTTTATCATAAGATAGAGTATGGAGCATATCTGCAGTTGCTGTGTTTTTTACTATGTTTCTGCTCTGTAGCATTATCACTTGAGAAAGACAACATTCCTAAATTATTTGGACTAAAGTTATTACGTCTTAAAACTTACATGCTTTTTGACCTAGTAGATTTTTGCAATAAATGTTCACCAACAAGGGCTTGTTTTGCTTTCTTTTAGTACTCCAGCACAGGCATGAACAAGTTATCTTATGAGTAGATTAACCATAAAGGAAAATGGCCCCAACAAGGTAACTTATAATTAGGCTATTGCCATGACCATCTGGGTGAAATAAGAGACAGCTGTGTCTCAACCTGACACATCTGGTATCATATGCAAACATGCCTGCATATCCTTTGTGATTTGATAGTCAACAACTAAGCTAATCTTGTATCCAGTTGGATTGTAGGTGTACAGCTGTATGGCTGTGCATCCTGTAAGATAATATAAATCTTTTATGAATGAAACTTTTACCATCTATATGGGGGGGGTATGGGTAACACTGCTCTATACCCTCAAGATGACAGTCGCCTTCCCTGGATGCCACTTTTTTGCCCTCTGCATGTTATGGGTACATAGCTTGCACTGCTTTGACCTCCTTAATACGAACAGCACCTTTCATGAACATCACCTGCACTCTCTGCATGTAAAGGTACTACTTGATTGGTTGTACATTCACTTAGTATATACCCCAACCTGTCCTGAAAAACATCCACACTGCTGTCCTTCTTTTTGTAGGGTGCACAATGGCGGCATATTGTACACACTGAATCTACCACAATTTGCAGTCCCTTTGATGCTGGTGGTGTATTCAGTAAAGTACACCGAGCACTTAGTGCTTCCGAGCAGAGATCAGATTCTGTTTGTGAACTGAACATCTGTCATTTACACGCATAAGATGCCATCTATACTTACCTTAATATATGTCTGAATCCAGTTGACAGCATCTCATACACAAGAATGAAAGGTACTTTAAAATTAAATTTATTTGATTTTGTGCTTGTTATACTGCAGTATCCTGTGGTATCTTAAGTGTGCATTCACAGAGAAATGCAGTCAGTTAGATTCATATTGCAGATCTGAGAATTTTGCCTAATTAATTATTCTAGTGTGGCATACGTAAGGATGAATGATTATTTTTTGCCATCAGCAACAACTATCAAATACATAGTAACCACTCTTCACTAATTATGCAAGCTGATAATTTTTGCTAATTAAACTTCCCTAACAAGAAAGTAACTATTATAATTATTTTTTCCACATGTTCATCTTTCAGATTATGCAATCCTGTGGATTTTCCAAAACTCATTACATGTCTCTTCAGAAATGATTATGTAACAGTGAACCTAACAGACTCAAAATCAGAAGAGGCTTACAGTGATAAGTGACAGCAGGGAATAGAACACCCACACATGTGCAACCCACACAAGTCAGAGATCATGATAAGAAGAAAAAACTAGAATGGTATAACAAGCTCCACAGGAAAGAATCTCTTCGTAAAGCATTTTAAACTTAAACCATCCTTTAAAAGCTGCTATCATAATTATGTCAGTTTTCCAATGAAGCACAGTCATGTAACTAGACTCAGATACGGACCTAATATAGCCAATGTATAGTTCAGCGTGACAGAAATATAGTAATGATTAACATCGATGCAGGTTTTAATGTAGCCACAGAAATGAAAACCATGATGCAATTTCATCTATCAACCATTCTGCACTCATTTTTGCTGTATAAAGATTAGTAATCGGTATTCCAAGACAAAGCCAGAGACTTTTGCCTGCTCTAGTGACATAAAATGATAAATCAGTGACTATGGCAAAGGAGATCTAAGTTGGGTTATTGGCTTACATGCAGGATATAGCTGGCATGGGAGGACAGGCATTCCCATCTTGGTGGGGAGGATAGGAAATATGTGGCCTAAGTGTAATAGTCCCAAAAGGGGAGAAAGTGGAGGCCAGTGTTAGACTCCTAAAGCCACCAGCCAGTGGTATCCTTCAAAGCAGATGTACAGAAAAATGAATTCACATGAAGCATGCATTGTGGGCCTCTCCAGTGATACAGACCACACATCCATCAGCCCATTGGTAGAGACAGGCCATTAACAAGGATAACAGAGATGGGATAAAGCACCCTCATAGCTGTCTAAAGGTGACTTCCTCCACACATCAGTCACCCTGACCCCAGGCAAAATTCACTGGTAGAAGAACAAATTAGTAATGTCTCAATAGGGGATGTCTGTTGGTTGACAGACCTGGGGGGAAAAAAAAGGGTCTAAGTAAGGGAATTACAACTTCTGTCTGAATAACCATCACAGTTTCTCTTGTTGACATGCTCTGTAATGACTGAAATATACCAGACATATATTTAATTAACATTTACAGTAACATGCTATTGATGCAGTCATTGTACTAGACCACTGGTTTTGAAATTTTGCAAGCTAGAGGACCCCTTTTATAAAGAAAATGTTTTGGCAGACCCCTGTATTTTGGATTGTGTTTTTAGACTGATATTGATAAAAAATTATAATAGAGAAGCAGCAGTCCATCTATATGCAATGGGAGTAGAACCTACAGCCTTATGCATCAAGGCACAAAGATGCTATCTGTAGTGCTACTAACATTGCTTTACAATTCTATGCCAGAATAGTGATACCATTTGCTAAACCAAACAGTTGCACATTGTAAACAGACTTAGCATGAGCAGCAGTAAATATTTCTTTCCTTCGATCTCACAATTTCTTGAAAATGCACTTGAAACTAAACTTGAAAAATGCACTTGAAACTCGATTCCTTGAAAAATGCAGTTTGGTAGTTGGGGTAGGATTCAGGCTGTTGTTTCCTGTAGCTAAGGTACATGGTTTGAGCCTAAGTGAATTACTTACCACCTGCTAACCCTAACTAGTGCATTTCAGTCAGCATCACACACACCCCTCAGCCTTTTAGTGAAAGAAATCTGGACAAAGCCTACATAAGGACAGATTATAAATATCGTTCTTATGAACTTAGAAAATTTTTAGAATTAAAGGGTTTGTTAGGATGCATTTTTTCTCAGAATATGAAGTCTAAAACTCAGATATCTGTCATTATTTCGCAACCTCAATCCTTTTTGAGGAACAGACAAAAATATTGGGCAAACATCTGGACATTCTGCAAAAACCTGGACAGCTGAGGGGTATGCTACTTACCACTTACACACACACACACACACACACACACACACACACACACACACACACCTCTCTCCCTCTTACACACACACACACACACACACACACACACACACACACACACACACACACACACACACACACACTTAACTCCCTCCCTCTTACACACACACACACACACACACACACACACACACACACACACACACACACACACACACCATAGTTCTCAACCTCTTATCACCAGAAGTCTGGGCAAAGCCTGTCATAATGGTGGGGGGGGGGGGGCAAAGACCCTAAACTAGGGACATATTTTAAATATTGCTCATAAACTTACAAAGTTTATAGAACAACAAATTTTGCATTTATATGAATTTTCTGAAGGATATGAAGTCTAAAGGTCAAATGTCTGCTATTATTATTTGACTTCAGCCCTTAGTGATTTGACAGGGATTTGCCAGAGGAACACAATTTTATGAGAAACAGGCTAAAAATATGAGGCAAAAATCTGGACATTATGTGAAAATCTGGACAGTTGAGAGCATACTGCTTTGGAGGGATTTATTCAAGCCTTGCTTAAAGAAAAAAATAAATTTCAGGGTTCTTTTGTCACTGTGGTCTGTTCTCACTTCTCAATTGCTGGAGCAAAGGATCTTTGGGATCAGCTCTGCAGTACCTGCTTTGGTATGCTAGGGAGTGGCGCCCGCTCCTGCGACCAACCTAAATCCACCACTGTAAGTTACAGTCTGTAAGTGTCTCTAGTAGTCAGTGGAGGGAACAGAACAGTTTGTTTAAATTTCCCTCCAAGTTCAAACTGCCAGGCAGAAAACACGGCGAGCATGCAGCAGCTCAGCCTCAGAAGAAAACACAGAAGTCATTTGCTCTTCGTCCTTTTTTTAATTCAGGCCAAGCAGCTGCTTAGCCATAAATGAGGAAGTCTCTGTTTTCTTTTTACTGAGGGTGAGCTCTGTAGCCATAACAGAAGATTAGTTATTTATTTATTTATGTTTATTGCTGAGGGTGAGCTCTGTAGCCATAACAGAAGATTAGTTATTTATTTATTTGTGTTTATTGCTGAGGGTGAGCTCTGTAGCCATAACAGAAGATTAGTTATTTATTTATATATGTTTATTGCTGAGGGTGAGCTCTGTAGCCATAACAGAAGATTAGTTATTTATTTATTTATGTTTCTTGCTGAGGGTGAGCTCTGTAGCCATAACAGAAGATTAGTTAGTTATTTATTTATGTTTATTGCTGAGGGTGAGCTCTGTAGCCATAACAGAAGATTAGTTATTTATTTATTTATTTATTTATGTTTATTGCTGAGGGTGAGCTCTGTAGCCATAACAGAAGATTAGTTATTTATTTATTTATGTTTATTGCTGAGGGTGAGTTCTGTAGCCATAACAGAAGATTATTTATTTATTTATTTATGTTTATTGCTGAGGGTGAGCTCTGTAGCCATATCAGAAGATTAGTTATTTATTTATTTATGTTTTTTGCTGAGGGTGAGCTCTGTAGCCATAACAGAAGATTAGTTACTTATTTATTTATGTTTATTGCTGAGGGTGAGCTCTGTAGCCATAACAGAAGATTAGTTATTTATTTATTTATGTTTTTTGCTGAGGGTGAGCTCTGTAGCCATAACAGAAGATTAGTTACTTATTTATTTATGTTTATTGCTGAGGGTGAGCTCTGTAGCCATAACAGAATATTAGTTATTGATTTATTTATGTTTATTGCTGAGGGTGAGCTCTGTAGCCATAACAGAAGATTATTTATTTATTTATTTATGTTTATTGCTGAGGGTGAGCTCTGTAGCCATAACAGAAGATTATTTATTTATTTATTTATGTTTATTGCTGAGGGTGAGCTCTGTAGCCATAACAGAAGATTAGTTATTTATTTATTTATGTTTATTGCTGAGGGTGAGCTCTGTAGCCATAACAGAAGATTAGTTATTTATTTATTTATGTTTATTGCTGAGGGGGAGCTCTGTAGCCATAACAGAAGATTAGTTATTTATTTATTTTTATTGCTGAGGGTGAGCTCTGTAGCCATAACAGAAGATTAGTTATTTATTTATTTATGTTTATTGCTGAGGGTGAGCTCTGTAGCCATAACAGAAGATTAGTTATTTATTTATTTATGTTTATTGCTGAGGGTGAGCTCTGTAGCCATAACAGAAGATTCGTTATTTATTTATTTATGTTTATTGCTGAGGGTGAGCTCTGTAGCCATAACAGAAGATTAGTTATTTATTTATTTATGTTTATTGCTGAGGGTGAGCTCTGTAGCCATAACAGAATTTTTTTTATTTATTTTTATACATCAAGGTCGATTATCGGGATGCAAAATACAAGTGGGTGCAATGACCACATAGACCCCTATAAATTATCATGCAGACCCCAGTTTTGGAATCACTGTACTAGATGGACAGTGTCTAACAAGAGTTTCTTTCTAGCAAGAGAAAATAGAAGTACTAAGAGTTTCATTTTTATGACTACCACTGCCTATGCAGAGGAATTTCTGTGTGTGTGTGTGTGTGTGTGTGTGTGTGTGTGTGTGTGTGTGTGTGTGTGTGTGTGTGTGTGTGTGTGTGGGTGTGGCTGTGTGTTTGTGTTTGCGAAATGATTAGTAGTAATACTATAACAATACATAAAGGTATTTAAGTGCTATAGAGTAACAGCAGTTTTAGATTTAGTGAAACTGTAGTCTATTATAAGCTGGGTTTAGAAAATATTTCTTTTCCATTTTTTCTAAACTGATGCATACCTCACAGGCAGAAAACAGGCGGTACAGTGGCAAAACAAGATTTCAGACCTACTCCCCACGAACATCGGTGTCCCCCAAGGATCTATTCTCGGTCCCCTTCTTTTCTCCGTCTTTATTAATGGTCTACACTCTATCCTCCCCAAAGCCACCTGCATACAATATGCAGATGACTCCACTCTTATCTGCTCGGACGACTCTCTCACCAAACTCCAAGTCACAACCCAAAACTGCTTTTCTATTGTCGAAAAATGGTTCTCAGATCTAAAACTCCTACTTAATCCAACTAAAACCAAATTGCTCCTATTCTACCCCTCCCCAGCGACTTTATGGCACGGAACCTCCCCATACCCCACCTCAACCTTCATTGTGTCCTCTAATAGTACCAAAATTTATCCTGTCACCCACACTAAACTACTTGGAGTGACAATTGACCACAAACTGAGATTCGACATCCATGTAAACCAGGCCATTAAATCACTTAACAAGAAACTTGGGTCCATGTATAAAATAAAGAAATTTTTAACCCCCCACACCAAACTAACCATTGCCCGTACCCACCTCCTACCCACACTCCTCTATGCCTCCCCAATATTCTCCTTCCTTCACAAGAAAGAGCTTAATAAACTATCCACTACCTATAACCACATAGCTAGATTCATTACCGGACTACCCTACCGCACCCATCACTGCCTAAATCTAAAAACACTGGGATGGCTAGAATTGCCCAACATCCTCAAATTTAACCAACTTACAGAGGCATTCAAAATCATAAAACACCCTGAAAAAACTCCCTCACTGAACAATATACTTACCCCCTACTCTAATCTAACATCCCTAAGGTCATCCAAAAGTATTCAAGTATTAACTATTAAATCTACTAACTCGGGTGGTGATGCACTGTACGCCAATTCCATTGGCAAAAACTGGAATGCTCTCCCCAACAACCTTAGACTTATACCCACTCTCCACCAATTCAAAATACAACTTGAACTCTATTAAAATCTCAATGGCTATGTCCATGCTCTAATCCAGACTAATAGCTCAGGCTCCCAACTCAACCCGGCCTACATAGGCCTCCATCCAGCCCTTAACTTAAGGGTCCACTATTAAGCCCTAATTACTCATCTTTACTAACTTATATCACTAATTGAATTTTTCTTTTTACCTACTGTTATATTTTTGTATTTTTAATGTTGCCTGTCTCAATTTCCTAGCTTATGTCACTATATTTTTATATTTTATATTTTTTATGTACCTCTGTGCTTTGGAGCTTTTCTCCCCGGGTCTCCACTGAAAATGGATATGTATCCAGTTGGACTAACCCGGTCAACAAATGTAAAATAAATAAAAATAAATAAATAAATAAATATTAATCACTGTGAGGTAATTCAAAACAGTTACATGATCATGTGAGCTTCCTTGAAACCATTACATTTTGAATTTAAACATCATCTTTGCCGCCTTACCATACTTATGCTTTATTTGGACATATTTCTGGATTACCACTTCAAAGAAAAGTATTAACAGAAAAATGTGGCATGGTGTGCCAAAGAGGATTTCTGTAATTATCTTGAATTTCATTAATAACAACAGCTAGGTTAAATTATGCAGACAAGCACATTTCCATAGAATTTGAATTTAGTTACTTTAGTTTATAACCTTCAATAAATAACATGGCTTAAAATATGAAACATTGGCGTGTATCTCTTCCTAGCACCCGAATGTGTATTTCACTCTTTACCAGGCTGTGGATTTTACCTACGCCCAGCAATAATTTGCACCTTAATTTCTTCCAGCATAAAGAGTCACAATAGTATTTGTGATGATGCGAGGTAGTGCCAGCTATGCCAGAGAGAGTAGGGCAGTGCATGTGTAATATATGCCAGCATAGCTAGCTGGAGTTTTGTAAAGAATTATGTGCCATTTGAATATCAAACAAACAGTTGTATTAAAAATGTATTTGCAAAGTTGCTTGTATTAAAAATGTATCAACAGTGGGTCCTGATGGACAGAAAAGAAAATTACATGTATGTCAGCCACTGTTGTTGTTAACAGTTGAAATGTATATATTTTAACACAGGATACTAGAAGGGAAGGGGTTAATCCCAGCCCAACTAACCTTAAGAAAAATAGTTTGAAATTAAATGACTTGGTTTAGGCCGTAAAGATTTTATCTCACAGATCAGAGATGCCATGTCTGGGATCCTTCTCTTATTGTCCTTAGTGGTGAACTAATTGCTACCCTGGGGGTGCCAGAGAATGACTTGTTAGTCTCTGCAAGAAGGGTGGAAAGGTTGGAATTGTTTTACAATCTTCAGAATGTGTAATAAGTCTTAGAAAAGTTCTCTGTGTGTATTGTGACACATCTCTGCTAGATCCTGGCTCTCCTTATAGTCAGGAGGTAGTGTGGGAACCACAAAATCAGGAGACCAGATTTGATGCCATTCTGTAGCCAGCACTAAAATTGTATTTAGATACTAGTGACAGTTGTGATAGATGACACTCAGCACTCTGTTTTGGACTGACAAGACCACTGACTCACTTCATCTTGCCTTGCTTTATTAAGTAACTTGACTAGGGAATAGTAATGCTTCAGTCAGTTAAGAAAATATAGTGAGATTAGCTAAAAGTATTGTTTTATGTATCTGTCGGAGTCTTTCCATCTGTGTTATCTTTTATATTTCCTGTGAATTGAAACTCTGGTGTTATTGTAACTAGATACTCAATATTCTCATGCGTTGTTAATTATTATTAAATATATCTAAACCTTTCATTGAGGCTGGTCTTCTAGAAAATATTTTAACCCTTGAGATTACTTGCATTTATTTAGGGGCACAGTAGCATCACAGTCCTGAAAGTCTTTCCAACATTACCATTTGGATAAGTATAACTTTTACTAAATAATTGGGTACCCTGGTAAGAGCCTTAAAGTAGCTTGCTGGTGGCAGTGAAACTACCTTGTAGACTGGGAGGAGGTGTCATAGCCGGTAAATCTGTGCCAGCCTTTCCCAGGTGTGTGTGTGTGTGTGTGTGTGTGTGTGTGTGTGTGTGTGTGTGTGTGTGTGTGTGTGTGTGAAAATAAAATCTCAAAGTGCAGTGTGATCCTTGTGTGCTCTTAAGGGAAATTGTGCTTGATGAAGAGAGCTGCATCTTAATATACTGTGTGTATCTATTTTTGTTCTAAGTGAACATTCCCCACCAGAATCAGTGGTGATGATTGAGGCTCATTGATTACTGGCCCAAAGGAGGGATGTCACAGTATTGTGATGTTTGCTTCAAATAAGTTCATAGGTTCAACAAATCATGATAAAGCTATGGTTCGTACCCGCTGCCTTTTTTATATTGGTGTCACCTGCAAAATTATAATAGAAGGACAACAGAAATAAAAGGACTTTGGACCAACAGATGGTACTTACTTATTTACATTTTCTTTATATTTTCCTAAACCAGCCTGTTTATGTTTATTTAATTTTGGTTTTATTAACTAGGTTGTCTAAATGGGTTGGGACTATTTTTACCAGAAGTCCAGTGAGACAAGCCACACAGACTATGAAGTAAACAAAGGTAAATAAAAGCAGTTACTGACTCAAAAAGTATGCATACATTTAGCATAGTTTACAAGAGAGTATAACCGTTTTGAGGGTGCAAGGTTTATTGGCAGTCAGAAGTAAAAGGCGCATTGTAACATTGAATAAAATGAATATATGCAACATACTGATACTACATCTGTTGCACATGTGAGATGTACTGACATTTAGGAAAAGGCAAATGTGCCAGCAGTGATTCTGATGAGTTCTGTATGGCGTCATGTACCTCACAGATGTGATCCTTCAACACACCCATAAGTGTGTAGCTTGTGTGTGTGCGTGTGTGTGTGTGTGTGTGTGTGTGTGTGTGTGTGTGTGTGTGTGTGTGTGTGTGTGTGTGTGTGTGTGTGTATCCTGGTATAGACTGGTATCCTTAACAAGATCAGTTTCTATTCCTTGTGCTCAAAGGCTTTGGCTCCCCTCTGACCCATTACTATATAAGCCATGATCAGAGAAAGAAAGAAAGAAAGAAAGAAAGAAAGAAAGAAAGAAAGAAAGAAAGAAAGAAAGAAATGAAGTTTGGTAACAAAGCAATTTGTCCAGGGACATCTTCAGGTGGGGGGTAGATAAATAAAGTAGTAGGATTTAAGAGGGTGGTGGGGATAAAAGGGTTAAATGGGAATGAGGGATGATTGGGAGGATATGAGGTAAGGGTAGGGAAGGGCTTAAGTGGTCTAGGCAAGTTTAACTGGGTAAGGAAACACATTTTGGCATGAACTTGCTACCCACCCTCCCTCCCTCCCCCTTTTTTTGGTGGAATATTGGGGATTGTGGTTATTTTATCATTCTGTGTAGGGCAGAGAAGAGGAACAAGCTTGCCCTCTTCTGTTCCCCCTCTAGTGTTGGAAGTTCAATTCAATGAGTTGGGAAAGAAAAGTGAGCAGTTTGACGCTGCTTGTTAAGTAAAATAAGTGAGCGGAGGTAAGCTGCTTATTTGGTTGGATGCGTAATTCAATAAATGGTAAACGAAGTGAGTGGTGGTACACAGCTTCATAAGTAAGTGAGTGGAGTTGACGCTGCTTAGTGGGTCAGGATGAGCAGGGACGCACTGTCCTAGTTAACATTACATGGATGTTATGCTGTCATTAATATCAACTATACCATGTGTCACTTGTAATTAAAAAAATATTAGTTAACATAATTATGTTTATGAAAGTGTAATAAAGGTCATCAAATGTCATTCGGTGTGTTGTGTTTATTGAAGGGGACTGGGACAAAGACTGAGCAAATGAAACTTGCTCACAAGTCTACCTATAACCACCCTTTTCAGTTAAAGTGATATGGTTACCTGTTTGATTTGTGCTTTTAATGTTGCTTCATGGTAGTATTTCCTGAAAGAGTGTGATGGTTTTGTAGAGTGATTTCAGATATGAGTTTCTAGTGATTTGGTATATTAACATACCTTTCAACTGTCCAGATTTTCTCAGAATAGCCAGAATTTTCTCTCATACTTTTGGTTTGTTCCTCGTAAAACTCTAATTTCTATAAATAATTAAGGACTGAAGTCAGTAAATAAAGGTAGACATTTCAGCTTTATATGTCTTTGTGTATCACTTGAGCCCCACCTGTTTATTTGCATCTCTGTACATTCCCCTTTATTGCTAACGTATCTCCCTACTGTAATCTATGCACAGACTGGCTACTAATAAGCAAGTCAATGTAAAGACACACTCCCAACCTTAATAAACTTTGCTGTCTCTTCTCTCCTTCACTTTACAGCTAGAGTTTGAATTATTACTCAGCCCCTCTGAGGCCTTCACTGATAGATTTCCACTGTTTGCCTCTCTGGTATGGCTGGTTTCTTTGCATTCCACCTGGTTTATACCTCTTATGCTATCCCCCTCCCTCAATACTAAGTCTATATTAGATTCCTGCTGTGCATGGAGCCATCTTTAAATTACTAGTCTCCCACCAGGACACAAGTGCTCTTCAGCAATTGAATTATTTGGATTTATACAACTAGTATTCATTTTTCTGATTCTAGACTACTGATCTGCTTATTTATTTCACTGGTTGATTCTGACATTCAGCAACAGTGTTTTACTGACAGTACCACTGCAGCTATGTTGTCTCTATGCAACTATGATGTACTAAAACTAAAGTTATAACTGTAATATAAATCTAATTGACAGTGTTGGAGTTACAAACAGTATTTACCAATTTTACTTTTTATTGTATGCACAGGATAATTGGCTGATAAGTGTATTGTGCATGATTTAATAACCTGTTTCCAAACTAAGTTATGGCACTGTGATGTGCTAACTGTTGAGGTACTCTCAAACTGTAGCAGTAGCAGCTATTCTCCTGTTCTCTCCACACTATCTTTAGACTTGCATCTTTTTACACCCTCCTATCTCCTCATTACTTCCTTTAAGCTATCTTTGTCTCATTCTACTAGCTTCATCCTCTTTTTTTCTCTCTTCAGAGCACGCTCAAGCAACTCTGCAGTCTGCTGCTACCACCCCACCCATACAGTCTAAGAAGGAATCAGTACTGCAGAACTAAACAAGGTTATTCATTTTGAGCCTGCAGAGCAGGGTCAGTCCACCCAAGCATTCTACTTGTATTTGTTATGATAGTGAAGCTTTAACAATAGCAGTGTTACTTAGTAGTTCTCAGCTTGCTAATAAAACTGACTGTTGTAGCCTTGTGCACCCCCCCCAGCTAGTGCAGGTAATCCTAACTGTCCAATAGACAGCATACACTTAATTCAGACCCTTCCTATTCTCTGTGATTTAATTAACCTTCAAGCAGCCCTCTCAGTGCTTTCTGCCTTAGTTTGTATCACTTGAGCCCACCTGTTTATTTGCATCTCTGTACATTTCCCTTCATTGCTAATGTATCTCTGTACAGTAATCTGTGCACAAACTGGCTACTAATAAGCAAGTCAATGTAAAGACACACTCCCAGCCTTAATAAACGTTTCTGTCTCTTCTTTCCTTCACTTTACAGGTAGAGTTTGAATTATTACTCAGCCCCTCTGAGGCCTTCACTGATAGAGTTCCACTGCTTGCTTCTCTGGTTTGGCTGGTTTCTTTGCATTACACCTGGTTTACGCCCCTTGTGCTATCCCCCTCCCCCAGTACAAAGTCTTTATTAGATTCCTGCTGTGCATGGAGCCATCTTTAAATTACTAGTCTCCCACCAGGACACAAGTTGTCTTCAGCAATTGAATTATGCTTGCTGGTAAGCCATTAGATCTCAGGAATTTGTTAAGTTGTTCAGATTTGTAAAGTAACACTTACTTTTTTCACCCAGTTCCCACCTGCCCACTACTTCTGCATTTATAATAATCCCAACCACACCCACACCTCAACCTCACATCACCTTCACCAATCACAGATCCTCAAGTCAGATCCCATTACACCACACCCACTTGCCACACCACACAGTACTCCCAACCACTTGCATTCCTTCTAGGCATTATAACATCACCCCACACTGTTTCCATCCACATATACTACAACCCTCTAATTCCTATCCACACCTCCACCAAGAACAAACTTAAACTTTATAACCATGACTATCACACAACTAAGTCTAGTCTGTCTTCTTATAATTCTTTATAACTCCACAAGTTATCACTCTAGCGATATCCCTAAACATAGTAGCACAACACTATATTATGCACACTCATATACAGACACTGCACATTATAATATCTGCCCACAATTGTTTAAGAGCTACATAACTGACCAATTCAAAATTAAACAGATATGCTCTCATTCCTTCTCCAAAAAACACAATACTTTCTCACACTCAACACCAAACTCAAACGTATGTATCACCATTTCAACACCAGGCTCACCATAAATGGGGACATCCACCCCAACCCAGGCCCAAATCCATCCTGTCCAACACAAACTTCTCCAACCCAATTATCAGAACATAATACCCCCACTATCTTCATCCATGGGCAAATCAACAAAAGCACCAAAACCAACCATCTCTTAATGCTAAATATTAATATTAAAAGTATCAAAAATAAAATACCTGAACCCCAGGCCACAATAGCACACTACTTCCCAGACATAGTTGCTTTAACAGAAACCTGGCTAAGTAAAAACATAACTAACTCAGAAGTTCTCCCTACAGGCTACAATATCATTAGACAAGACAGACCACTTCATAAAGGGGTGGAACTGCCTTACTGTACAAGTCCAACTTAACTTTACGTCAAATAACAAATTCCTACCCCTCCCCCAATAATTGGGACATACTTATCTCACAACTTCAACTTCACTCTAAAATGATCATCACCATGATTGTGATCTATATTCGACCTGGTAATACACCTGCTAGCTTTGAAGACTTTTTATTCATACTCACAAGAAACCCTTATTCTGGGGGATTTTAACCTAGATTGGTTCACCTGTATATCAGAACCGCCAAGTAATCTAATAAATCTCCATGGCTATCAGCAGCTAGTCCACATTCCAACTAGATGTGATAAAAAATCTAAAAGGGAATCTATCCTTGACTGGGTCCTAACTAACAACCACACATTGTACCCCCACGCAGACAGTCTCCCAGATAGCTTAGGTAACCACAACATAATATACATTATACGTAGTAGAACAAGCCTATGCAAAACCATTAACTATAAATCCACTAGAAACACAAAAAATTTCTCTACTGAAGTCCTCAATACTCTACTATATAACTGTGACTGGACCCCCCTAAAAACCCTCCTACTTGACCAGGCTATACCGTATTTCAACAAAACATTTCTATAACACCTAGACACTGTCACTCCATTGTGCAAAATCAAGGTTCGAACCTCTGCAAACCCCTGGTTCAGTAAAGAAACCAAACAAATCCTCAAGTCCAGAGACACTGCCTGGCTTTACTATCAAAAAAACAAAGAAACACAAAGCCTACCTAGGTACCAAGAACTGCACAACCGTGCAAAAAAATGCATTAGGCTGGACAAAAAATGCTACTACATGCCATTACAAACTAAATACCAACACAACCCCCCAAAATTTTGGAAAAATGTAAACCAGCTACTAAAACCCACCCAAAAGGCTACCCCCAAACCAACGCTGACACTAACATTCCCATCGAAACACAATTTGACTCCCACTTTGTGAACTCAGTTCTTTCCTTAGTTTCACAGGACAGTTCCGACCTCACTATCCCCCCAACACAAATAACACTAATACAAGCTTTACCCTCAAAACAGTTTAAACCACCTCAATCAAAAGCATGATCTCTAAACTAAAAACCTTGTCAACAGCAGCCAACCTACTCCCCAGCTATTTCTTGAAACTCACAGCAGATGCTATTGCTATCCCAATCTCCACTCTCATAAACAGATCAATTGTTGAAAACTATGAGCGCAAACTCTGGAAAATATCCTATGTTACACCCCTACATAAAGGTGGGACCGCCACTGAACTTAATAACTATAGACCCATTGCTGTACTCTTCCCCCTGGCCAAAATCCTAGATGCATCCATATCCGGGTGCTAAAATATCTCCTAGACAACAACATCCTGTCATCTACTCAACATGGTTTCAGACCTGCCCATAGTACCAGTACAGCCCTCCTCTGCTTGCACAGACACAATCAACCATCTCAAAAATGAAGGCCTGCAGGTGTCAACTCTGTTTTTGGATATGTCCAAAACATTTGACACAGTCTCACAACAAATCCTGCTAAATAAACTAAACCAATATAACCTATCAAATCCCACTCTTACCTGGTTCCATAGCTACTTAACTGACAGATACCAGGCTGTGAATTGGCAAAATTCTCTCTCTCTCCTCAGCTGCCCATAACTATAGGAGTCCCACAGGGTTCTATCTTAAGGCCACTACTGTTCACAATTTTCACAAATTACCTTCATACCTCCATGCAGCATGCATCTGTCATTCAGTATGCAGATGATACTACCTTAATCTGGGCTGCACAAAATATTCCCACCCTTCTGCAAACAACTCAACTAGCATTCTCTGACATTGAAAACTATTTTATCAAAGCCCAACTTATCCTTCATCCAATGAAAACTCAACTTATTATTATAACCAGTTCTAACAAAAACACTGATAAAAGTCAATTCACTATCTACTCCACAAATGCTACTCCAATCACTCCAGTGGCACAGGCTAAGCTCTTGGGAATAACCATAGACTCCCACCTAAAATTTGATAGTCATCTCAACTTAACTATTAAAAAAGTACATGCCAAACTGGGATCACTCTTCTGTATCAAACCGTTTCTTACCAACAACACAAGATTAGTCATTGCTCGCTCCCAGCTTCTATCCACTCTACTCTATGCATCTCCCATTCTGAGTAATCTCAACAAAACTGAACTAAGCAAAATGGAAGCCTGCTATAACAAAATTGTCCGCTTTGCTGCAAATTGCTCATATAGAACACAGCACTGTACTGCTTTGAGCCAGCTCCACTGGTTTGAACTGCCCAACCTCCTAACCTACAATCAGCTCTGCCTCTGTCACTCTATTACCTCCCCAATAAGTGTCCTGCCCTCAAAAACCTAGTGCAACATCACTCAGCCAAATAGCCTCTTGAATCAAGCAAACTACTACTAGAAGTCATCAACAGCTACAATATCTTTGGAGACACACTATATAGTAGTTCAATGGCTAACAATTGAAATTTCTCCCCACTAGCATACAAAACACATCATCCATAGCCTCCTTTAAAAACCTCATTAGGCAACATTTCAAGCAAAGTTGGCAGTGCCATGACTGCTACCCAGGCTAGTGAAAGCAGATAAGGTACACATACTAATTCTAGAGTACTTGATAACAGTTCTCACTATTACTCACAAACTCTGGTTAATGTACAATGTATGTACTGTATCTATGTACTATGTATGTATTTTACCTGTGTTCCAAATTTTAGCTGTACACCACAAATCTATTAATTACCTTTATTTTAAATTAATGTTTTCTTGTTTCTTCTCTCCACTGTAACTGTTGATGTGCATCATACTACTGTAAAAACATGTTTATTGTAATTTTTGTGTATACTGATCATGTCTAAATATCTAAATGTATCTGTAATTATTTTTCTGTGTGGAGCTTTTCTCCCTGGACCTCTGCTGAAAAAGGGCCTTTTCAGCTCAGTCAGACACCCCCGGTTATCAAATGTGAAATAAAATAAATGTTGTACCCATCAGAAAATCCATGTTAATATAAAATGTTATTCTATCAACTCTCTAAGTTTGTAAGAGCGATGTTTAAAAATTGTTCCCATTATTTATGGCTTTGTTCAGATTTCTTGCTCTAAGAGGTTGATAGGTATGGGTATAAATATTGAACAAGGTAAAACCTATAATACTGATGTTGAGAAGAATGGGTGAACCACAGGCAGATTTATTTCCTGCTTCATTTTGTAGACTTAGTTTACATCTGGTTTGAAAGCAACCCATAAGTGATTAACTGGGCCCTTCCCTGCAAAGTTAATTCTCCTATTAGTTTCTGTTTTTTCTTAAATGGTAAAGGAAATGAACGGTGCTATGACTGAAAATGCATATCTGCAACACAACAGATGTGCAATATCCTTTCAATGCGTAGCCTGTCTAGCAGCTATGCTTTTGGAAATGGACACAGCTGTTTACAGCTGTTCAACAGGCAGTGACTTCATAAATAGGCTACCCTTTGCTCACTTTCCTTTTTGCCAATTGTATATGCAAAGTTTAACTAAAAGTTTCCTGTCAGGAATAGGTTGCACTTTGAAGAGGAGCTAATCTTTTTGCTTTTCTGTAACCAGTTATGTTCTAAAAATAACATTACATTTACACAGGGTGGTCAACGTTTATCTCATTAATTAGTGCTGTAGGTTGAAGACGTTACAGTACAGGATGAGCATATATTTGTCACCTGTTTCTTTCATTAATTTATTTATTTGCTTTTGTTTACCAGGAAAGTTCTTATGGGAAGTGTCCATTTTGAGTGGAGGCCTAAGGAGAAAAGCTTCAAATCATGGATAGAAAAACATTTTGACAATTCAAAAGAAAAACAGTCAACAAACATTATTTACAAAGCATATCCAATTAAGGAAGTGCATTGTTTGAAGATATAGTGAGTAGAATAAAAAATGTTCTATTAATACACTTGTACAGTATCCACAGTGGACAGAGTTAGGACTGCATACTTCAAACTGTAGATGTGGTTTGTTTGTGTCTTTCAGCTTTTCCCGGTTAGGGGTCGCCACAGCGGAACTCCGCTCCGCTAATGATTGGCAGTAGATTTTTACATGCTGGCTTGCTGGGCCTAACGCACAACCTTCAATGAAGGAATGCCCATTCACGCAAGTTGCCACACAGAAGACGCTCTTATTGAGAATCGAACGGGCAACGTCTAACTGTGAGGTGACAATGCTACCGCGCACCACCACCGCAGTTACATAATTTATTAGATGTCATATGATATTTTATGGTGAATTTGATTTGTCGCAGGTTATTTAAAACCTGATGTTGTTTGGAAGTTTATTTTATGCCTTGGAGATAGTGACAGAGAACAGGAAATCACACTAATAATTATTAGATTTATTAGCAAAAGTTTATTTAGCAAAAGTCAGGTTGCATTGTAAATGTAGCTGATTTGTG
Source organism: Protopterus annectens (assembly GCF_019279795.1). NCBI lineage: Eukaryota > Metazoa > Chordata > Ceratodontiformes > Protopteridae > Protopterus > Protopterus annectens. Next base: position 473,479,931 of record NC_056746.1, read on the forward strand.
CAAAACATTACTGTTATTTCATTATGCATTATTTTATAGTAGGAGAAATTTCTGCTAGCATTAGGGATGTATAAGTGTCTCCAACACTTTACTCAGATGCAAACAATTAATGCACAGTACTGCCAAGTTAGTACGCAATTGGGTCTCAATGCTGCTTTCAGACTAGCTGGGGCAATCAAATGTTCACCATATCACAATAAAGGCAAATATCCATGCAGAAAATAGGCAACAAGGTGCTACAGTGACATTCCAAGTACATAGAATGAGGTTTGCAGTTCATATACTTCTATGAAGTACAATAGAACACAGTTGTTATAGCTACAAAAGCATTATTCTGGCTACAGATATATATAAATCGGTTTAAAGAAAATGATGACAAAAACATTCATTTACAAACTACAACAATGAAAATAACTTGATGAGTACAAATTATTGACAGAATAAATCCACTCAAGTTCCCCTCAGTGGATGAGCACTGTTGTAATACTTATTAAAACAAAACTGTTGTAATACTTGTTGCTTTATCTTGTCTTTAACACTAGCTTCATAATAGCCCTGCTACAACTGTTGCAGATGGAATAGCATGGGAACAGACTTACTCTAGTACTGTACTAACAATAGTAACAATCATTTATACTTCAACATTGCAGTGGTTTAGTTGTTTATCTTAGATTTTATGCACCTGGGGAAATGATCAATAAGATATTCTTTTGGGACACACACACACACACACACACACACACACACACACACACACACACACACACACACACACACACACACACACACACACACACACACACACACATTTATTTATTTGATGCTTGTTTGCTTGATTTGTTGGTTTGTATCAGCTTCTGAGTTTCATTCTTGCAAAGAGGAGTTTAGGATATTCTCATCATCAGTGGAATCATGGACCTTTCTAGTCCATGTCTGTACCAGAAAAGGCACTATTCATTCTACCATTGGTTTAAGGTTCCTCATGTTAAGTAAGGCCAAATTACAAGTGCTTGCATGCTATTAGTTCGTGGGTGACTCACTTGCTGTTAGTTACTCAACACAACTACCCAGCCTCCCATTTCCTCATTCCTAGATAAACTGCATAGGCTTTGACAGCCAAATCTCTAACTCTAAGACACCCACTCTATCCCTAACCCTGACCTCAAACCTCACTAGCTCTAACCATAAACCTCCTCTCATTCCCTAACCCTAAATTTTACAGTTGTGCCCTAATGCTAAACTGTATTATCCCTACCTAACCTAAACTCTCCAATTGCTCTCCAATACTAAACTTGCCAGTTACTCCAATAAGTTAAATTTCCCTCTTGCTCCCTAAACTTCCATCTTGCTCCATAAACCTAAATCACCCTTTGGCTCTCAAATATTAAATATCTTTCCACTCCTTAACAAACTCTTTTTCTCACTTCCTAGTCCCAGACTCCCTAAACCTGAAATTATAAATCTAAGTTCCCCTCCTGATCACTGTTAAACACAATACTAATCCCTTCTTCCTGATCCTCTGCCTAAATTCCATATCAGCTGTTAAACATACTAGCTAATATCTGCCATACTTATACTTTCAAAAATATGCCTTTGAGAGGCAGATGGTAATTCTACTTATGGGGTTGCTGCAGATTACCAAAGTGCATATTCAAGCTTGAGTGCAAACAGCAGTCCCAGTGAGCTGACAGGCAAACAAGCTTGTAGTTGAGAGACCATATTTTATGAGCAGCTGCTAACAGATTCTTTAAGAAATCCCTATATAATATCTGTGAAACAGTATCTTTAGGATTCTTTTTGAATATATTGCAAGAGTTTTAGATTGTATTTCCTTCCTATATCTTGAGAACTTCATTCCATTTCTGAAATTAATTTATCAATAACTCATATTCAGATGTGGGTAATACAGGATTTACCCATAGCTGCTCTGCTCTTCTTTGACCACGAAGATAAAAGCCATGTGATTGAAGAAAGCCAGCAATCAAGAAACATGCCACACCTGTATATGGGTTATTGCTGCTCACAGTGATAATATTTAAAATAAATAAATGTCTTGCCTTTTTTTAGATTTCATTATATGAAGGAACATTTTTCCTGTTACATCTCTTCTTGCATTTGGATGGATAACTTAATAACGTGTTGTGCGTGCATCTATCATGTACGTACGTGTCAGGGCTTGTACAGTACATTGAGTTAATGCACCTGCTTCCACTTTTTTTAATTTGCTCCAGAGTTTGAATACTTCCAGCTGATTAATTAAGGTAGAAGTGTACACTCTTAATGTTCTGTGAGTATTTTTTTTTCAGTTTTTCTTTTTATTCTTATGCATTATTTTACTTTGAGAGGCAGTACTGCGGTGTGTGGGAGGACTGACATTTTTTGCTGAAGAAGTTATTACTTGAATTGTGCTTCTCTGCTTATCAGCAAGGAGAATATGGTGGTTGTAGTTTTTATTTTTAGTAGCTCCAGCTGTGCAGTGATTTTTCTTTCTTGGCCTCACTTTTTCTTGCTCAATTTACAACAACAATGCATGAGGGCATGAACAGTAGTTGTTCACATTTACACGTATTGATTAGTTTCTATAATACAATTGATGAGGAGCCATATTTAAACTTAGCTATGTAAATATTATAAGTAATACTTCATAACATGCGACAGTCATGACTTTATCTTTCATGAAAAAGTTAATTCCCATGTTTATTTTAAGTAGGTGTGACTATTATATTTGGACTAATTCCCAGCATTTCAGTTTTAAAGTAATTAACAGTTTTATGATATCCAAATTTTATTTATCTTGATGAGTCATTTTGTTATACTGATTTTATAACTCGAATAACAGACCATAATAATTTAGCTGTAGATGACTCCTTTGGCAGCTTTTAAAACATGATAATTAATTATGGTAGATTTGGTTTTATTTTTCCTTTTTTACTGGATGCTTTAATGTTATTTACAGTATTTTTCATTTAGACAGGAAAATAACATTTCATTTAAAAAGAAAAAGCTATAACCAGTGGAAGAATGTACAAACCTGGATCTGGTAATAAAATAAAAGTTACTCTTAAATAGATTATATTCTGTCATGCTGTTCATAAAGTTCATTTGCATATGAATTTAATAAAAAAATAATTTCCATTTGTTGATGGGTAACTGGAAATTCATGCCGTGGGTTCCACCTATGTCTCTCTTGGACAGGGGCAATAGGTGCTGATTTTAGTTGTCTGATTAAAGCAGACACCCTGGGGTACACGGGTTGAACTTGGCTAGGCTTGTAAGGGCCGTAGGGCCATTAGCCAAGTAACCTCCTTGTGACAACCCACCACTGGACCAGTAATCAAGGAGCCTCAATCCTCACCACTGGCAACAGTGGGAGATATTCACTGAGAGGATGACAAGTACATACACAGTATTTCCAGATGCAGCTCTCTGCATCAAGTGCAATTTCCATTAAGAGCACACAGAGACCACAGTCAGTCCAAGGCTAGTTTCTCACTCTTTCTCCAGATCCTCAGTAAGATTCCCCACTGGCACAGCTATAGAGTTGAGATCTCAGCTGTGTCAAGACCCCCAGCACCCTCTCTGTCCAACAAGTGCATCATGTCCCTGCCCAAGTAGCTCACACACACACACACACACACACACACACACACACACACACACACACACACACACACACACACACTCTTTGAGATTTGATTTACATATACCACACCTGGGAAAGGCTGGAACAGGTTTACTACCAATGCCCCCTTCTGACCAGACTATAAGGTAGTTTCCACTGCCACCGGTGACTCCTTATCAGCTACGTAAAGGCCCTTAATAAAGGGTGTCCAATCTTACTGCTGAATATTAATATCAATACAAATGTTAGTTTGACCAAGAGCAAGGCTGTTAGGATTGGCCTGCACAGTGTTACCAAATAACTATGCAAATACTCTCAAAACTTATATATCTACACAGATCAGCCACAATGAAAGGTTTAAATATATTTAATAATAAATAATAAAAGAACAAGTTAATGCTAAATATATATTCACAATGACATCAGAGTTCAAAACCACAGGAAATATTTAAAATAACATTGCTGTACAGGCTCAAACAAATAAAGAAAAGCATCTAAACTAAGCTGCACTATATTCCTGACAGAATCTCAGAGAATTATACTATTCCATAATAACTTACTATTAGAGCAAAGCAGATGTGGTGAATGTTTTTTCTTGTTGTTGTCAGGTCCAACACAGAATGCAGAATTCTCTATCTCATTAAGAGACTTCTGAAATTAATATCTAAAACATTACTGCTGGGATAGCTTGCAGAATGACATAATTTCTGATTATCTGATTTCTAGTTACCAGGCTAAAACTCCCATTGTTAGAAGCTGGCAGCATTTAGCATCTACCTGTAAAAAATATACAGACAAGGGCTTTTGCTCAAATCTTTGGCAGAAGCTGAAAGTCATAAATCAATTGCATTCCTTCATGCTTCAAAAGTAGCAATTAGTTCACTCTAAGGACAATATAGAAAGCTTCCTAGTACAGACTCTGTGCAATAGCTCCATTGAAAAGTTGAGAGATAGCCTCTTTATTGCATAGCCAATAAAGTAATTTAATTTCAGATATTTTTCTAATCTTTGCTGGACTGAGGTTAACCCTCCAGTTTCCTCTGTTAAGCATATACATTTAAACAGTTACAGTAGTGCAGGCACATTTCTGTTCTCTTCCAGTAGGGCTCACTGTGGTTACATTTCAAGCACAGCACTCTGCAAATGCCTTTGCAATACACGTCTGTATAAGCAGTTTGATATACACATGACATACAGTTCTAATACATTTGTAACAAAAGCATTTTGTATAAATAATTTTGATATTCGCCAATAACATATAATTATTTAAAATTCCAGCTAGCTGTGCTGGCAGCATCTTCTTTTGTCACACTCCTATGATCCTATGACATAGTAAGATTTCTGATGGAAAACTACCTGTATATGTCTGTACACGGCAGGTAAAATAACATGTAAAATATGAAATGCGTAGTATATTTGTCGGGGGGAGGTTCTCCATGGAATACAAATTAATTCTTTAGGTATACTAGCATTTGCAAAGCTTCCTCTTTGTCCTTTGGAGCATTCTTGAAGTCCACACTGAACACTAGCGTTTGCAGTAGAGAACAAAATCCATAAATTTTCTGTCTATGATAACTACTGATAAAACTAAAATGAAGAACATGGACAGCCAGATAGCTCACCAATACTTTTCCTGCCTCATAACTCCAGGGACAAGGGACTCAACCCTGATCTATGGTCACTACCTGTCTGAAATTGGTATGTGTGTATGTTCTCCCCCATACCTTGTCTTTTTTTCTTGGTACATCAGAGTCCTTCCACTTTCCAGCATGATGTTTGGATGGATGATTTTGTGTGTGTGTGTGTGTGTGTGTGTGTGTGTGTGTGTGTGTGTGTGTGTGTGTGTGTGTGTGTGTGTGTGTGTGTGTGTGCATGTATGCATATTTATATATATATATATATATATATATATATATATATATATATATATATATATATATATCCATCCAGCCATACATCCACAATTCTTTTTTTTCCTGTTTTTAATATATGGGGCGGGTTATCACCTCAACAATGACAATCATCTAGAGCCAAGGTTTATACCTCTTTGTGGCTATTTATGTATCTATGTATAGGTTTATGTTAGATTACCAAATTTTGAAAAAAAATCAAACTTCATGTGGTCGAGACCTTATGTTCGACTTTATGAAAACTCAAACAAAATAAAACAACCAAAAATTTGCATTTTTGTAGAGGAGCAAGCCCCCCCCTGCATTCTCCATGTGGGGGGGGGTTGTGCCCCATACCCCCTGCAAATTATACAGACCAACTCTGAGATCTCACTACAATGCGGAAAAGAGGAAATTCCCCGATCTCCACGGTACTGTGATCTCCATACAAATGCTTCAAGTTTTCAGAAAGTAGAACATATGGTTTTGAGCATATAAAGTTTGAGTTTCCAAAAACTCAGTCATCTGACACAACCCCATAAATAAATAAATATATATATATATATATATATATATATATATATATATATATATATATATATCATCTTCTTTCAACTGTTCCCATTAGGGGTCACCACAGCGGATCATCTGTTTCCATTTCTTCCTGTCCTCTGCATCTTTCTCTGTCACACCAACCACCTGCATGTCCTCTCTCACCACATCCATAAACCTTATCTTAGGCCTTCCTCTTTTCCTGTTACCTGGTAGCTTCATCCTTAGCATCTTTTTCCCAATATACTCATCATCCCTCCTCAGCACATGTCCAAACCAACGTAATCTTGCCTCTCTGGCTTTGTCTCCAAACATTCCAACCTGGGCTGACCCTCTAATATACTTATTCCTAATCCTGTCCACCCTCGTCACACCCAGTGCAAATCTTAACATCTTTAACTCTGCCACATCCAACTCTATTTCCTGCCTTTTTGTCAATGCCACTGTCTCCAACCCATATAACATAGCTGGTCTCACTACTCTCTTGTAGATCTTCCCTTTCACTCTTACTGGTGCTCGTCTGTCACAAATTACTTGTAACACTCTTCTCCACCCACTCCATCCTGCCTGTACTCTCTTCTTCAACTCTCTTCCACACTCACCATTACTCTGAACTATTGATCCCAAGTATTTAAACTCATCCACCTTCACCACCTCTACTCCTTGCATCCTCACCATTCCTCTATCCTCCCTCTCATTCACACACATATATTCTGTCTTAGTCCTGCTGACCTTCATTCCTCTTCTCTCTAGAGAATATCTCCATCTCTCCAGAGTCTCCTCCACATGTTCCCTACTCTCACTACAGATCACAATGTCATCTGCAAACACTATATATATATATATATATATATATATATATATATGTATATGTATATATATATATATATATATATATATATATATATATATATATATATATATATATATATATATATATATATATATATACACAAATATATGCAATTCTATTGCATATGAGCGAAATTCTTTAATGTCAAATTGAAAAGACTGACAAAAAAGTTTCAACATACACAATACTGAATATAAGCAATATGCAATGAAATAATATCGGGAAAGGAAAACTATTTTCTTTCCTGATATATTAACAATTAAGCCCTTCCTCCATAACACTAGCCTCAAATTCATCTCAATAGTTTTAATATTATGGGAAAGCTTTTATTAAGGGAAGATGCAGGGTTAAGTTTGAGGAAAGGGACAGCCTTAGGTTAGTGTTTTCACTCATCACTAATGTCATGCAGGGGGGTGGAGCCACTACTCAAGACACACTCAGACAAACAAATATTCACAAACACACGCAAATAACACTACATGTATTCTGTAACTTAACCCTAACCCTAACCATAAAATACTCAATCTTGCGCACGAACGTGCAGCACCTGTCCTTCACTCATCCTTGACCCTAAACCTAGCTCACATATGCATACTTATGCAAAAACAATATCAGCCCTCCAACCCCATGTACTTCTCTCAAAGTTACATACCATCATTTCTATTACTTGACTCTCCATACTGTTGACATTAAACAACATCCCTTGCATTTGTCTAAGAAATGGCATTTGACAAAATGCAGGAAACCATATACAAGTGTGCGCGCATGCGCACACACACACACACACACACACACATTTGCAAACATATATATATATATATATATATATATATATATATATATATATATATATATATAAACATTTCTTCTATTGAAATTGTAGAATATGTCTTTAAGTTTATATAAACTGTAGCACATATCTTCAAAATATTCACATTAATTAGTAAGCCAATTAGTTGCATTTAATAGGGTAATGGCAAACTAACTGCATGCTGATGTTGTATTTTAAAAGGCTGCAGTCTGAAAGCAGGAAGTCAGGAAGTTAGTTCTTCAACAGGGAAGATCGTTTTGGTTAGAAAAGGCTTCTTTCTTCCTGAGGATTTGAAGTTCCTGGATTTGGATGGTCCATTAGGGGCCTCTGTTGGATGTGGCTTGAAGGAAGATCAGGCAGATGGGGCTTATAGGTTTGGAATAAAGGCCTAGCTGAGCCCTGCACCTAAATTAGTGGAGTTACCTCTAAAAGCTGAAGACTTGCATCTAAGCTATTTTGTCAAATGCATAAGTAGATCCCAGACAATAAAGCCGTATGGCTCAATATAAGATGAACAAATAAGTCAAAGAAATATAATTTACAGGTACTGAATCACAATTTAAATATCACATTAGAAACTGTCCAAATAAAAACACTCTCTTTGTTCCTCACGGTTCCCAACAGTTCACTCCATATATCCGTTCAATTAAATCTACAAAATGCGTGTATTATCAAAGGCCCATTCACAATTAAAGATTAAAAACACATTATAATGAGCAAAACAGTCATAAAATACAACATATATATATATATATATATATATATATATATATATATATATATATATATATATACAGCCAATAATCACTTTCATCTCAGTAGTTTGAAACTTCATCAGATACTATTACATACTTCACAGGAAGTTTTATAGCAAAGAATGATGTAATTTACAGTAATTACTGTTTTTTTATAATGTAATTTATAATGTAATTTACAGTAGACAACTAGTTAGATATTTGGCAAGTATTTAAATCCAAACTATAAGTATTGTTAAGAGGAGTATGCTAGTGTATATGTGTGCATACGTTCAGCATGCAGCTTGCAACCTAGAAGTCATTTGTCTCTCAAATGTTTAGAAACACAAATTTAGTTCATAAATACCTTTATTGTTAACTGTGCAAAACCAAATTGGTCTAATTTCATTTCATTTTTAAAAATATACTCTGCATATACATATATGGTGGAACTGAATGTTACAGAATCCCCATTTGGTTGACATCTGTGCATTCAACAACATTTAATCAGATTCACAGATGGCTGACAGGTGTGCGCAATTGCAGAGTTCTCGAATTACAAAGTATACACTTTGCCCAGCATTGTGCTTTTTCAGATATAGGGGGCAAAAAATGTTTTATTCTAGTTTTGCATGCACCAATATTGTTGTTTGATGCATGGATAGAAGCATGTCAGTGATCATATTGTTGATCTTTTATTGTTGACATTTTTTGCCATGTATATGTGTGTGTGTGTGTGTGTGTGTGTGTGTGTGTGTGTGTGTGTGTGTGTGTGTGTGTGTGGTATATATATATAGATATATATAAAACAGATGATTAAAAGACATTATATTTGATAATGACTTTCTAACATTCAAAAAATAAAAAAGAGAAATGAAAAAGACAAAAAAAAATGAAAGCGTTTAACAACAGTTTCGCCTGTGTCATTTCTCTTTTTTATTTTTTGAAAGTTATGAAGTCATTTTCGCATATATATATATATATATATATATATATATATATATATATATATATATATGTATATGGAACTCTTCAGAAGCTTGAAGTTTTCAAAACTTCGAACTTCAAAAGTCCGAGACCATAAGATCATAGTTTTGAAACTTTGAAAGTTTTGAATGGAGATCACCGTTCAGTGAGGAATGGAATACCAACTTCAAGATCACACTACAGGGAAAAGGGCAAAGTTATAAAAGGTTTTGTTTAGTTTACATTATGCAATGCAGTACTTCATTGTTGATGGCCAACTATTACAGCTCAATGATTTTCTTTAAGATGAACTGACTGTTCAATAAAAGGGACATTCGAGGCTTAGTGCTCATTGAACAGCCATTCGGTTAACTTTCTGTTTGATGAGTAAACATAGACCCTATGCAATTAAGCTGTTTTGTTCTTTTGATTCCCCATATATCCCTTCTCTCTCTCTTTTTTTTTTCTCTCTCTCTCTCTCTCTCTCTCTCTCTCTCTCTCTCTCTCGCTCGCTGTCTGTGATTTCTCTTGGTCTGGTTAGTGTGTACTGTCTTCCTGAAAAGCTTCTTTGAAATTAATATTACTCATCTGGAGATCATCCAAATCAGCATTTTCATCAGTATTCTAATACATGTATAGGCCTTTCACTTCATGTAGCTCATCTTCTATAAATGACAACTTACAAAAACATTTATTCTCACCTGAGGTACTAACAGCCTATCTTCTCTTCCATAGCAGTTGTTTTACTTGCTTTCCCCTTAGAGATCTGCTTCTGTTGCTTATTTTCCTGCAGGTACTGCAAGGAGATGCAGGGCAATGCTTAAGACTCCACACAAGTAGTTATTTATTTATTTGTCCTTTTGATCAGGTAAATCCGACTGGGCAAAACCCATTTTGAGCAGAGGCCCAGGGAGGAAGCTCCATCACAGTTCATTTATATTAGCATGTGAATTTCAGACAGTTATCAGATAAGCAACATTTTATTTCTCATAAAAAAATCAAATATAATTGCAAGACAGGTATATGCAGTAAATGGTACCTCCTATCTTCTTCTTCTTCTTTCAGCTTTTCCCAGTTAGGCGTCGCCGCAGCGGATCATCTCTCCGCTGGTACTTCCTATACTGAGCCAAAAGATATTTCCAACATACTGGCCAACAGATTCAGTGACAACTTTACCCCTCTCTCCCTCCTAAAGGACCAATCTCAATACTGGAAGAATGTCAGCATTAATTACTGCAGCACAGGTTAAAGCTGCATTGTCCAAGGCCAAGAATACAGCTTCCATGGGACATGGCAATATACCTGGATGTGTTCTACATGAATAACAAAGTGAACTGGCACCACATCTGTGTGCCCTGTTCACTCACAGCCTCACCTCGGGCTTTGTCCCTACCGAATGGTGCACTGCTACAGTCATCTCTCTCCATAAAGGAGGAGCGACTACAGACCCTGGAAATTATTGCCCCATTAGCCTGATGATTCTGATATGTAAGGCTATGGAGGGCATCATCATGGATGTAATTAACAAGGATATAGGGAATCTCCAAATCCTAGATCCCATGCAATTTGGTTTTGTGAAAGGTAGATCATGCCTGCCCAACCTGGTTGACTTCTTTGAGTCAGTCACCAGAGCTGTGAGCTGTGAATGAAGGTAAAGCAGTTCATACAGCCTACCTTGATCTGGTTAATGCCTTTGATATCATTCCTCATTCAGGAATTATTGATAAACTCACCAAACTAGGCACCAATCCCTATATCATTAGGTGGGTTGCAAACTGGCTCACAGACAGAACCCACAGTGTGAAAGTAGTGGGCTGCAAGTCAGACTGCCGAACAGTCATGAGTGGAGTCCGACAGAGATCAGTCCTTGGTCCTCTCCTGTTTGGCATCTACTTCTCAGACGTCCAGGTCAACATGGAGGGACTCTGGCTGACCAAGTTCACAGACGACTGCAAGCTAGGAGCCATTATTAACTCCCCAAGTAATGCAGACATCCTACAGAAAGGCTTCACTGAGACTAATAACCGGTGTCAAAACCATGGCATTAAGCCTTATCCCCAAAAATGCATCGTCATCCCCTTTGGTAAAAACTCAGTTCCCACTAAATGCCACATTGATGGGAGCCCACTGAACACTGAAGGCATTATAAGAGATCTGAGGACACAGGTTGACAGCAACCTCTCCTTCAACCACCACATTGCCACTGTGGTCAGGAAATCCTTCTGTGTGGCACATCTCATTACCAAGGGTTTTACATCCAGGAAGAAAGAGGTCATCATCTCTCTACTCTTCTCTCATTAGACCAATCATAGAGTATAATGCCCCTTTGGCATGTACCTCGCTAGACACCTGCAACAGCTGGAGAGGTCACAGAAGTACCTCATGAAGAGGATCCTAGGCCTTAAACACATGTCCTACATGGACAGACTCAAAAAACTCCAGGTATTCTCTGTCTCATATCGTCTACTAAGAGGCGATCTCTACTTGACTTACAAAGCCATGTCTGACCCAGCTCTGTTAGAAGTGCTACATCTAAAGAAATCCCAATCCCTCCACACCACATGCTCTAGAGACCTCAACCTCATTACCACAATCAAAAGAACATGCTGGAGGGACAAGTTCATAACCCAGAGACTGCCCATGCTCTGGAATAGACTTCCCATACATGTCAAGCAGAGCACCTCACTGGCCCTCTTCAAGAGAAATCATGATGAGTCGATGGGAAATAGAAAGTTCACCCCAGGGATCACTCCAGTGGCTCTACTTGATAGAGGCACTGGGAACTAATGTCTGGCGGCACAATGCCAGGGCACTTCTATGGGCTAGGCTTGTAGAGGCTCCAGGGCCATTAGCCTAGTACACCCCTCTGAACTTATGAACCTATAAAGTAATTGTATCAACAATTCTAAGTATATACAGTTCTTGTATGTCTAGAATCTTGCAGGAAATAAATAGAATGCTACTGTAGAAGGGAAAATATTGCAAAGAAGTTTAGTGTTTTAACAGTTCAGTAAAGCAAGGTTTGCAAGGAGTTCAAGATATGCAATGAAGTAAGTTATATAATTACCTGATGAAGGTTCTGTTACAAAGTAAAATAAGTTTGCTGTTTTATCCATCATGGTGGTTCCAGTGATTTGTCGGATTATAATTACGTAGGAAGGAAGATTTTAGTTTCGGCTAGGTTTCTAAAGACTTCTAGAGATGTAATGAGGTAAATTATAGAATTCTGGAGGAGGGAAGGGGATATAGTAGTATTGTATAGGGGGATACTGGTAGTAGCATAAGGGAGGGTGGCCTAATGGTTAAGGTGCTTGCCTTACAAGCACAAAGTGCAGGGTTTGAGTCTCCTTAAAGTGGCTCACAAGGGCAGTTAGCTTAGTACTAACCTATGAACCTATGAACCTATGGAGAGAGCAGGGTATAAGATTGTTTCTATTTATGCTGGTGTTATCTAGAAGGTTTATAACTTAGGTATACTGGGAATGCCTGAGAGGTATACAACAATTGATGGGGCAATTAAAAAAAGAGATAGATCGGGAGTGCTGTTTAACAGGGGTGAAAAGGGATGTATTGATTCAAGTGCAGAAGGGAAAGTTGTTTGGGGTTTAATGATTCAAGTAGTGGAGAGCAATAAGTTAGTAATAAGCCATAATTTGTTAGTGCTTTCACTGGAAATCTCAGTCTGGTGATGAGCATGAGCATGACCAGAATTGTGTAAGATATTGTTTAAGCTGGCTTTTATATCTCGGGGGGGGGTACTAGTCATTCTTACCTGTGTAGGGATGGTGTTCTTGAGATTAGAGAAGTAACAGGAGTATAGTGACTCATCTGATGAATTATTTGCTTTATTTAGTAGTGCTTAGTAAAAATTTATCAGCAAAATGGAATACCCTTGTGGGGTGTAGAATAATAATAGTTTTTTTTTTAATACAGGGCATTTTTTCTGGATAATATATCAGTTTTTATTCTGTAACTAGCTGAGAGTATGTTATGTAGATGTTAAGCTTGAGCCAGTTTAGCTGTTTTAAGGCTTGGCAGTGGTGAGCCCGGCATGCAGTGTTGGTAGCAAATGTATCTACTTTGTTGTAACAGGAAGCTAGTTTGGATTTTAGTGTAGAGCTTAGGTTTGTAAGAACAGGTGAGGCATTTAGAAGAGTTGGAAGCAAACAGGATGAGGCAGGGTTTTCTTCCTGGGTCTGTAAAGTTCTATTTTAATTTTAAAGGGAGCCAAGTTTCTGGTGAGTCTTTTTGATTGTCTGAAGAATATGCTGATCAAATTTAAGATTGTCATCTTTTAGAATGCCCAGTAATTTAGTATGTGGTACTACCTCAATTTTAGTATTATTTGCAGATCTAACCAAGAATGATTGTTTTTGACTGAGATAATGTTTTGTTTTTCTGGGATTGAGGAGTGGGTTTGAATTGTTCAGCCCAGTTTTGATTAAAGAGAAAGAAATTTGAGTGATTTCTCAGAGTCGGGATATTGTGAAAGCTGTACATATTAAAGTCAAATCATCTATGTATTGTACAATATTTGTTTGATCTATGGCAGTTCCGAAGTTTGTTTATAAAAATATTAATAAGAAGTGGTGCTAGTATAGAGCCCTGTGGGACACCTGTAATAACTGGAAGAGAGGAAGAGAGGTCCTGTTGCCATTTGACTTCTTGTTGCCATCCGGACACATAACTAAGGGAGGTTTGAGAGAGACCTACTGAAAAAAGTTCACTGAGAAAATGTTGGGGATATACAGTGTTGAAAACTTTGGATAAGTCTAGAACACAGTTGACACTAAGTTACCATTGTTTCTAAACTAGTTTATAGTGTTGATAAAGTAAAGGAGGGTGGTGGTTCTGCTGTGGTGTGGTCTGAAACCATGTTCCATGAACAGACTATTTGAATTTAGTTGGTGTAGAAACTGAGCATGAATACATTTATCAAATAGTTTTATTGGTGGGGGGGGGGGTTTACAATAGGTCTGTAGTTATTAAACTCTCTAGATGTACCACCTTTGTGCAAAGGTATAACAATGGATTATTCCCATAATGAAGGAATGTGTTTTTTGGATATAAATCTATTAATCAATATAGAAACAGAAAAAAGCAATTGAATCTGCAGCTGTTTTTAAGTAATCTGAAGGCAGCTGGTCAACAGCTAGGGTGGCTAGTTTAGTGGATTTTTTTAAATGGTGGAGGTAGGTACTAGGCTGAAGTCAAATAGCTGAGGATATTTAGCAGAGGCAACTGGAAGTGAGAGGGTAGTGGAAGCATTAATATTTGTGAGGGACAATATAATCTGATTATAATAGTCGTTAAATGTTGTGGGAATTGAATCAGTAGGGGTAGGGTGGTAGTTTGGCCTGGATATAAAAGTTTTTTATGGATGTGCAGAAGAGTTTTGGATTGCTTTGATGTTTCTTTTAGATGATTTTATAATAGGTTTGCCTGTCATATTTTATTTGGTATTTTGTCCTATTCCTTAGTTGCCTGAAAGGTTGAATTGTATTTTGTTTTGGTTTTCAGCCACTGCTTGCAGGCTTTGTCATGCTGTAGCATTAATCTCTTAGTATCCTGTGTTATCATGGTGCACGATTGGATTTGATCTCTTTGGTATGTACTAGGGCAATGTTGTTTCAGAATTTTTAGGAATATCTCATTGAAGTGTATCACATCAGAGTCTAAGGGGATAGACTTTAGTATTTTCCAGTTATATCCTATTAAGGATTTGATAAAAGTGTGTTTCTCAAAGTGTTCTCCATTATGAACTTGGTTGTAAATGATATGTTTATTTTGGATATTCTTACTTCTGAGACACTAAGTAGGTTGATGGTCACTTAGGCTATCTGGAAGGCTACCAGCTGCCCTAATTGTGTTGGGTCTATTAGTAAGAATCAAGTCTAAGGCTGATTGCCTACCTGTACTTTTGTGGACTCTAGTAACTGATGTAATTAACCGTGAAAAGCCATGTAGGTGTATGGAATCGGATAGGGTGTTCTATTTTTAAGCTGCCAATCTATATTTAGGTGTGCTAGTATTATTGTTTCATGTCGTATATGGTGGAATATCCAGCATAGGATATTTTCTACAGTGGTAATGTTTTTACCTGATGGGATAAATATAACTACTAAACAAAATGTGTTCCTACTATTGATTTTGAGGTATGATATAACTAGCTGTATGATATAACTAGCTCTGCACTGATAAATGGTGGTATCCCCTGTGCATATGTTGTTAAATTTATGGAACTCTTGTAGATGATGGCAATTGCACATGCCTGTTTATTTTTCCTGTGAAATGTAATTATATTGAAACCAGGTGGACTCATTTCATTGTCATTTATGTTTTTTTTTCAGTCAGTTTTTTGTAGCTATGATTATGTCTGAGGAATATATGGCAATGCAAGCATGTACGTCCTGGATTTTATTCCATATGCTTCTAAGATAGACATTTAGAAGAAGACTGAAACTGGGAGATGGGAGAGGAAAAGTGAATGGTACATTTAATACTGCGCTGTGTGTTTTTTGCTGTTGTGTGGTCCCAGGGTTTGGGTGAATGTCTCCACTGTTTTTTGGGTGGAAATTTTATGAAGTTAATTATGTAGTTAAGTGTGTTCTTCAGTTTTATTGTGTTTCATATGGTAACATGCTTAGATTTAAGATATATGTAGCTGAGAAAGTCTAAAACAGTTTGCCG
Source organism: Protopterus annectens (assembly GCF_019279795.1). Taxonomy (NCBI): domain Eukaryota; kingdom Metazoa; phylum Chordata; order Ceratodontiformes; family Protopteridae; genus Protopterus; species Protopterus annectens. Next base: position 473,496,048 of record NC_056746.1, read on the forward strand.
GTACTGTGTGGGTGCTGTGGTGATTGATAGACTATAGACTTCGTAACTGTTGTGTAGTGAGTGTGGGTTTGTATGAGCACTAATTATATTTATTATGGACATATGGTAGTCCGTAGAGAGTGCTAATATGCTGAGGAGGCACATTAGCAGGGTTTCAGTCAGATTCATTTTGTATAATATGTAAGTTAGATTTTGTTAAAGATATTACTTTGTATTAGAAAATTTTACTGAGCAAAATTAATAATAGTTACAGCATTATAACTTCTAAATTGACATGCAGCACTTTATGTATATGAGTCAGAGATGCTAATTATACAGCACCTGCTACTGGGTTATGTTATGTTTTGAATGTTTTGATACAGTGATAGTTTGGGAGAAGTGCAGAGATGGTATTTGGATATTTTAAATTTAGAGTAGTTGGAGTGGGTGGGTGGTAATTATGGTGGATAGGGTTTGTGAGCATAGTGAGCCCGAGTATAGCAAGGGCAAATGGTGCAGGACCCAACCACTGAATCAGCAATGTAACAGTGTTGAGAAAAACAATCAGTATGCCTTAGCTATGGTGTAATATAAGAAGGTTTCCAGAGATAGTTAACTATATGAGTTTAACAGTTTAAAACAGAAGCTGAGAGGGGGGAAAAGGAGAATTACAGGGAGCAGTACACAATCCCAAGAGGACTAAGCAGAGCTTTTAAGTGTGGTTAAGCATTTAGTGTATTAGCTGCAGGACACTGTTATAAAGGACGAAAAGGCGGGAGTAGTCTGAAAATGAACACAAAGCAAATAGTTCATCCTGATTCAGTTTGAGAAGCAACAAGCTATATATTGGATGCTATTTTGGACTACACAAAAACCTGTTAAAAAGATTGGGCATTATTATGGCCTGTAATATATACCAGTGGTATAGGTGTTGTTGGGGGTTTGATGGAACCATCTCTCGAGTGCAGAGTATGCACCATACAGCTACCTACTTCAGGTGAGTGTACATGGACCCCAACTGTGCCTATAGTCAAATACTACAACTGTAAGTCTTAGCTTATGTTAACGTTACTGGATTGCATACATATCTACTTTGACTGCACACTCTTGGTCCTTTCAGTTGCTGGACACTGATAATTCTTATGCAGCCTGTGCAGTATATTAGCCAGGGCAGATTTGCTCAAGATCAGTGGATTAGGAGTAGAGATATTGATTTTCTCTGACTAGATGCTAGGGGCTCCAGAAAAGGACTCTAGTTCTACATTCTAACCTAGCTGTGTTCGTGTGTATGTTGTTGTTGTGCCTTTCAGCTTTTCCTGGTTAGGAGTCGCCACAGCGGAACTCCGGTCCGCTAATGACTGGTAGTTGATCTTTACGTGCCGAGTTACCAACCCTGATGCACAACCTTCAACGAAGGTATGCCCATTCACGCATGTCTCCACGCAGAAGACGCTCTAGCTGAGAATCGAACTGGACAGCGTCTTACTGTGAGACGACAACGTTCCTATGTATAATTGATGTATATTTGGAGGGGGATGTTAGTTAAGAAGTTTATAGAGGTTATGTGGGGGGAGTGTATGTTAGTTTGAGTATTACTCTCTGCCCCTGTATGTCAGAGACAGGGGGGCCATACCTCCAAACCCAGGGTGAATTTCTGACTTACCATCCTTTGATCAAGGTTACATTTACATAGGGTTAAGGATGGACTCTCCTTCACATATCTTCTTTTCTTTATCGGTGTTCTGTAGCTCCATCAGTATGTCTGTTCTTATAGCTAGGGAAGTTTTTGAATAATTATTACAGCATGCATTGTTAGTACTACAGTTAGATAATACAACACTTCACCTAAATAGTCTGTATTTATCACTGTGTAGTAAATGGATATTCACAGAGTAGTCCAGATGAATTAACCAGCAGGTCTTGCTATGCAGCAATACTTAAATGCCATATTTAAATAATAGTCAGTCAGAAAAACAACTGTAAATAAAGCCTGGAGAAAGCAGACTGTCTCATAAATTTACAGTTTCCTGCTCTCGGTAGAAAAATTTCCCTAACAAAAAAAACCCACTGGTGATATAATAGTATTAACAGCTTAGCAGTAGATGTACTTTAGAAGTACACAGATGAATTATATAAAAAAATACTTCCTTGATGTCTGTGGGACTGCAAGGTCAAATACCATTAGAACCAGTCAGTTCAGTAGTAGCTTTAAATAAAAAAATGCAACACAGAGCACCCCAGCCAAACAGATTATCAGGTCCTGCTATGCAGCACAATTTCAGATATATATTTAAAAGTCAGAGCAAATCAGAACAATTGTAAGTTAAGCCTGGAGCAAGCAGAATGTACACAACACCAGTACATTTTTGACTGCGTTAGAAAAATGCCGAGGAGTGTCCTAAATGGACAACATTCTGGCACAATAAACAATATTCATAGATTAGCAGTATATGTATTTTAAAGACCACTTTTGGGCTAGTGTTAAAGAAAAAAAATATAGAGCTAAAATGGATTTACAACTGAAATATTAACTTATTTAGGCAATCATTTTATTATCTTAATAACCATATTTTCTGGATAAGTGTAGTAGAATAAGTCAAATATTTATTTATGGCCACTTTTTGTTATGTGGGAATATAGCAACTGCTGTAGCTTATTAATGTCTTTTTTGGCTATATTCAACAGAGCTTTTTCTTTTATTGTTTTGCCTTCCTAACTTATTACTAACACCTTTCCTCAAATTAGCCTTGGGCTTATTGCTTCCCATAACATTAACACCATGGCCACTGCTCTAGTCAGAGCTGACCAGAGGGGGCTCTCATCCAGGAAAGTATAAAGGATCTTCAACATGCTATCCGCATATCCCCCCACAAATGTACCCAGCTGAGAGGGCAGTCATATTTACACCTGACTTTTACCAGTACCTAAACAGCTATGTAGAAAAGTCAGTGTCCACGTTCCCTAAAATAATGGTACATTCAGGAATAAATGTCTCTGGTATAATTCCTATAATTATAAAGTGTATAGCAGTAAAGAAGAAAAAAAAATCTTTGTAAGAAATCTCCTTCTACCTAGCTGAATATCTCACTAAAATGTTCCAAGAAGAAGCTTAAAAGAACTATTCCAAACTGTAAAGCAGAGTATGAGTTTAAAGTCGATACAGATACCAAAGAAAACTACCAATATTTCTTTAGTTACATCAGAAAATTAAGGAGCACTGTCCAACAATGTGCCAAGCACATCCATAATAGAGCCACAGTTTTTGATCCCATGGTGATCCCATGGATGTAGCTGTGATGAAAGGAGGTACTGCCAGCACAGCTAGCTGAAATTTTGTGAATAATTATATGTCATTTGTGAATATCAAACTGATTTATACAAGATCCTTGTCTTACAAATGTATTAGAATTGTATGTCATGTGTATATTAAACTAATTTGTAGAGATGTTTTTGTTGAAAAGGTATTTGTAAGTGCTTGTGTTTGAAATGTATCCACAGTGTACCCTTACTGGAGAGAACAGAAATGTACATGCACTGTTTTAACTGTCTAAATGTATATGTTTTAAAAGAGGAAACTGGAAGTCAGAGGTTAACCTCAGTCCAACAAACTTAAAAAGATATCTGAAATTAAATCACTTTATAGGCTAGGCCATAAAGATGCTATCTCACAGTTTCAATGCAACCAGAAACACAAAATCCATAGTAGAAAGCTTTCTGTGTTGTCTTTGGGGCGAATTAATTATTACTCTGGAAGTGTGAAGGTATGCAATTGTTTTATGACTCCCAGCACCTGTCAAAGATCAGAGCAAAAGCCCTTGTGTATGCATTTTTATAGGTAGGTGCTAAGTCCTGCTAGCTTCAAGCAATGGGTGGTTTTCATGGGAACTAGAAATCAGATGACCAGAAGTGATGTCCTGTATTCTATCTTGGACCTGACAACAACAAGAAGAACCATTCACCACATCATCTGCCTTGCTCTATTAACTAAGTTATTAGGGAGTAGTAACTCTCTCAGATAGACAGGAATATAGTGAAGCTTAGTTTAGATATTGTTTTTCTTTATTTGTCTGAGCCTGTCCTTCAGGTTTATTTTAAATATTTCCTGTGATTTGAACTCTGATGTCACATGAATATATACTTAGTATTTTCTTGTTCTTTTAATATTTATTATTAAATATATTTAAACCTTTCATTGTGTCTGATCTTTGTAGAGATATTTAAGTTTTGAGAGTACTTGCATATTTATTTGGTGACACTGTGTGGGTAACTCCTAATAGCCCTGGTTGCTATTGGTCAAACTACCATTTGTATTAATATTCACTCAGTAAATTGGACACCCTTTGTTAAGAATCTTAAAGTAGCTAGTGAGGGGTTATGGTGGTAGTGACAACTACCTTATAGTCTGGGCAGAAGGGGGCATAGCTATTAAACCTATGTCGGCCTTTCCTAGGTGTATGTGTGTGTGTGTGTGTATGTGTGTGTGTGTGTGTGTGTGTGTGTGTGTGTGTGTGTGTGTGTGTGTGTGTGTGTGTGTGTGTGTGTGTGTGTGTGTGTGTGTGTGTGTGTGTAAAACAAATCTTCAAGAGTGTGTGTGTTGGCTACTTGGCCAGAGATATGAAGCACTGGTTGAACAGAGAGAGTGTTGAAGGACTTGGCTTGGAACCCTGGCTAAAGACTCAACTATATAGCTCTGCCAGTGGGGAGTCTTACTGGGGATCTGGAGAAAGAAGGAGAAATCAGCCCCAGACTGACTGTTTTATTTATTTAACATTTGTTAACTGGGAAAATCCAACTTGGAACAAAGCCATTTTCCAGCAGAGGCCTGGGGAGAAACACTCCAGACGCATGTCTTTCCAAATTAGGAGGAAACCGGAGTACCCAGAGGAAACCGACACGAATGCAAGGGAGGACATACAGACTCCACACAGAAGGCACCCCAGCCAAGAATTGAACCGGAGAACCTCTTGCTGCGAGGTGATAATGCTACCTCTGCACCACTGCGTCATCCAAGAGACTGTGGTCTCTGTGTGCTCTTAAGGGAACTTGCACTTGATGTAGAGAGCTGCATCTGGAGATAATGTGTGTGTACCTGTTATCCTTCAAGTGAATGTCCCCCACTGGTGCCAATGGTAAGTATTGAGGCTCCTTGGTTACTGGTCCAGTGGTGGGTTGTCACATATTTGTTGGCAGTGGTAGGATAGCCACATCTCAGTAGCCAATATATTCACAGACAAATTCATTGCTAACTTTTCCCCATCTAGCTACATTGAGCCCACCCCCTAATTCCTAAAATTTTAATTTCCCCTGAAATCCCCTTGGAGCAAGTCTTAAAATCCCTGACAAAGGCTAAAAAATAATATTCCATAGGACCAGACAATATACAGGCTGTATTCACATAAGTGTCAAGTATGCAGTATCCAAGCCTCTGCTTATACTGTTCAGTCTCTGTATATCCATATTGACTGGGGATGATGCCTGGATAATACTCATTATGACACATCTACAGAAGGGTGGCCTCTCTCTGGACCAAGGTAGTTAGAGGTCCATTAGCCTCATCAGCTTTATATACACAGCCCTATAACATGTCATACCAGAGCCATTTCTGTAGACATAGGCACTTTAAGTGATTAGATTCTGATTTATTTATGGATAAAGTAGGCCCTGTCACCTGAACCTAATCATTTCTTTGAAAAGATTATAGTAGCTGTGGACAGTAGTTGCTCAGTGCATGCTGCTTACCTCAGCCTAGTCAAGACATTTGACACTGTCCCCATGCTGGTATTATTAAAAAATCAGACAAGCTTAATGTAAATCCTATGTTGTCCATTGGATTGTAAATTAGCAGTTTAAAAGATCCAAAGGTCTGCAGGTTGCTGATACCCACTCTGAATGTAAAAATGAACTAGAAGCATACCACAAGAATCAGTACTGGGTTGTCTTCCATTTGACAATTATTTTGCAGATATTCAAACTAATATCCCAGAAGTGTGGGTGACCAAGTTTGCTGATGACTGCAAACCGGGCACTGTTATCCACTCATCCACTTATACTAAAGGCTTCAGCAAATGATAGAATGTTCGCATACCAGGTATAGCAAAAATAGTCTCAAGCTGTAGAGAAAAAATGCAACATACTAACATTTGGCAAAAAGTAGCTCCCACCTAATGAATTATAAATGGTACACACCTTCAGGTACATGGTCATAAATGACCTGTGTACGTATGTTGACAACTCTATCTTTCTCTCACTATTGAAGCCATGAAAGATTCAAACCCATTTGGTCAATTTCTTCACAAAAGTAGTGGCTCTGGAAACATCCACAAAACTGGACCTAAACTGGCAAATTAAGAAGACCCACTGGAGGGAGGCTAGGTCCCTAGCTCATTGTATTCCCGGACTATAGAATAAGTTACCACTAGAAGTAAAAAAATTAGTATTTTAGCTCGACACATCTTCACCAGGATTTTCATATGTGATCCCACTCAGAAAATGTATCTCTAACTTTTAAGTTCTATATGGCTAGGCATTGTATGGCTTGGTGATGGCTTGCTTAATATTGTTCCTATGTTTAGGTGACCATTAGTCTTCCCACCAAATGGATGCCTTACCAGTCTCTCTGCTATGTGACTTCCCAAGTGATAGCTCACAGGAGAGAGACAGTGCCACAACTGACCCTTCCCTTTAACATTAAAGGCCACAAAGCAGCTTATCACTGTTTATCCCTAATACTTGTTTCTGGCGGCTGACATCTGTTCTCTAATCACCATTTGGGCCTACTATGACCACATTGTGCATGTGTGTTCCCATGTACAGTGGATATAAAAAGTGTACACACCCCTGTTAAAATACCAGGTTTTTATGATATAAAAAATGAGACCACAATAAATAATTTCAAAAATTTTCCCACCTTTAGTGTGACCTATAACCTGTACAATTCAACTGACAAACAAATCTGTTAGAGGAAAAATATAAAAAAATAAAAAACTTATAATAAGCTGGTTGCATAAGTGTGCACACCCTTAAATTAATACTTTGCTGAAGCACCTTTTGAGTTAATTACATCATTCAGTCTTCTTAGGTAGGAGTCTATCAGAATGGCACATCTTGACTTGGCAATATTTGCCCACTCTTCCTTGCAAAAGCTCTCCAAATCTGTGAGATTGTGAGGGCATCTCTTGTGTACAGCCCTCTTCAGGTCACCCCGCAGATTTTCTATTGAATTTAGGTTTGGACTCTGGCTGGGCCATTCCAAAACTTAAATTTTCTTCTGGTGAAGCCATTCTTTTGTTGATTTGGATGTATGCTTGGGGTCATTGTCATGTCGAAAGGTGAAATTTCTCTTCATCTTCAGCTTCCTAGCAGACACCTGAAGGTTTTGGGCCAAAAGTGACTGGTATTTGGAACAGTTCATAATTCCCTCCACCTTGACTAAAGCCCCAGTTCCAGCTGAAGAAAAGCAATCCCAAAGTACAATACTGCCACCACCATGCTTCACCGTGGGGATGGTGTTCTTTTGGTGATGCGAAGTGTTGTTTTTGTGTCAAATGTACCTTTTGGAATTGTGGTCAAAAAGTTCAACCTTGGTATTATCAGACCATAACACATTTTCCCATATGTTTCATGATGTATTGTTTTGCAAATTTTAGCTGGGTTTGGATATTTTTCTGTGTAAGAAAAGGCTTCCGTCTTGCAACCCTACCCCATAGCCCAGACATATGGAGAATACAGGGGATTGTTGTCACATGTAGTACACAACCAGTACTTGCCAGAAATTCCTGCAGCTCCTTCAGTGTTACTGTAGGTCTCTTGGCAGCCTCCCTGACCAGTTTTCATCTTGTCTTTTCATCAGTTTTGGAGGGATGTCCAGTTCTTTACAATGTCACTGTTGCCCATATTTTCATCACTTATTAATGACTGTCTTCACTGTGTCCCATGGTATATCCAATGCTGTGGAAATTTTTTTTGTACCCTTCTCCTGACTGATACTTTCAACAATGAGATCCCTTCGATGCTTTGTAAGCTCTCTGTGACCCATGGCTTTTGCTGTAGCAGGCAACTGAGTAAATGTCAGGAAAATCCTACTAGGACAGTTGAACTTTATTTGAGGTTAATCAGAGTCTCTTTAATTGATGGCAGGTGAGTACCCAAGAAGACTGAATGTTGTAATTAAATCAAAAGGTGCTTCAACAAAGTATTAGTTTAAGGGTGTGCAACCAGCTTATTGTACATTTTTCATTTTTTATATTTTTTCCCCAACAGATTTGTTTGTTTTTCAATTGAATTGTACAGGTTATAGGTCACATTAAAGGTGGGAAAAGTTTTGAAATGATTTATTGTGGTCTCATTTGTTTTATATCACAAAAACCTGGCATTTTAACAGGGGTGTGTCCACTTTTTATATCCACTGTAGACACATTGTGAGCTGTCATCGTGAGCTTGAAAACACTATACCCAGGTCCCCATTTATATGGTGCTCTCCAGTGCCTGTAAATCTCCATTTGCTGGTGGTAAACAAAGGGGGCTGAAATCCCAACTCCATCCCTACAGGGTGATTGAGCCAGTGTTATCTGCCCTTCTTTCCTAAGTCCTCTATAAACCGAGACTCTTCTTGAACTTGGTTCATTTAGGTCATAGACATAAGTTTATACATCATTGCCATGGAGCCAGTCTTGAAAGAACATGTTTCATCTCGCAGTTTTATAAGTCCATAAGCTCATAGCTTCCTAATCAGGAAAGAGACAATCAAGAAGCTTAGCCGTATCTCTTAGTGTTTGTGAGAGATTGACAATGTCTCCCATTAAATAGATTTTGCCCGCATATCCCAGGTGCAAGTTTGTGATTGCCCATACAGTCATTCAGACTGATTTCAAAAATTGTCAAGAAAGCACTCAATTTGATGTATAAGGGGAAATATTACAAAGATGTGGGTTAACTGAGCTAGGTACCTGTAGGTCCAACTGATATTGTTAAGGTGACCAAATGGGTTAAGATCTCTAGAGTGACCACTGACTCTGTTTAGGTGATGTAGATCAAATAGTGTGGAGCCAATCATAGCATTATAGGATAAGCAGGGAATACCCCTCAGGTGCCTATAGAAAACTTGGTAGGAGGATAGAGCTTTTAATCTCTCAGAGTAACTAAGGGCACTAAGGGCACTAAGAGCACTGAGGCATGAGATATTTTTGTTGAAGATACATTGAAGTTTCTTGAGTTGGTTTGGGCACTTAAAGAAGTGTATGCCAAAGGGGGGCATTATATTCAATAACAGAGTCAATAAGGGAGGAGTAAGGTAAAACTATAATTCTCTTACACATGGATGAGGTGATATCATAAAGGATAAGTTGTGTGAGGTAAAAGGATTTTCTAATCACAAATAGTCAAGGAGTTTTTTCATCAGTTCAAGTAAGAATCTGATTAATAAGTTAGACTTACACGATAATGCATATATATGCAGGGGGGGCAAGCCCCCCTGCAACCCCCTAATTAAATATTCTAACTCCAAGGTCATACTACATGCAGACAGACACAAAACACCACCACACAAACTACATTTCTCTCGCACACACACATCACAGTAACAAAACACACTAACACACACTACAGCCCCTACCAACAACCTTAAACATTAACACTTACCTGAATCCACGATCACAGTGCAACACCAACTCCCGCATTCGAAATTTTGAATTTCACACTTCTGGGGTTGCGATCTTCCGATCCTTCCACTTTATGAACTCGAGATACTGAATTTCGAGATTTCAGTATTTCGAGCTTATAAAGTGTTCCTATCTATATATATATATATATATATATATATATGGTTCTACCTGACTTCACGTGCAGAAGACCAGAAGATCGACAGTGCAGAAGACCGGATGAAAGTAGTGATTGTGTTATAAGTGAGTTAGGTCAGGTAAGTAAGCGGTAGTGATTGTGTTTGGGTTGACCTTAGGGTTAGGGTTTGGGTCAGGTTGTAGGTAGTTGTGTATGTGAGGTTTAGTGGTTTTGGATGGGGAATGTGTTTTGTTTGTTGATTGTGGTGTGGTGTTGTGGTGTTTCGGTGAAGTCAGGTAGAACCATATATATATATATATATATATATATATATATATATGTGTGTGTGTGTGTGTGTGTGTGTGTGTGTGTGTGTGTGTTTGTAGGAGGCTAGATTTTCTGAAGAAAACTATGTTGCATTTTTTGGCATTGACTATAACCCTATTGTTACCTCACTCGGTGTTTGTTTGGTTCAGCCTTTGCTGAAGAATTTGAGCACCAGAATGGGATTTGATAATCACCTCCAGTTTGTAGTTATCAGCACACAAGATTAGCTATGTAATCCTGATATAAGATTTCATCCCTGAGAAGTATATGCAGAAAAAGTGGAGCACAGGCTAGATCTCTGGGGGACACTGCTGTTAAGATTTTTTTGTCAGCAGCAAATACTCTCGACCTTAACAGTATGAATTTTTTTAAATCATCCAGTTAATTATCCAGCAAACTATATAACAGTTAAGACTGAGTTCAGAGAGTGTGTCAGTAATAGCAGCATGAAGGACAATATCAAAGGTGACGCTGTACCATGCTACTTTTTGTTAAAGGCTGTGTATATATTTGGATCACTCTCTCAAGATTAAGGACTACTAGCTCGAAAACAGTAGTCCCAAAGCAAAACACCAACATTCAAAAGGGCAAAATCTCAAATTATCTTAAAAATCCTGAATACCAAAAGTCCCTATCACTCAAGACCCATGAACATGAACTAACTTGGCTCTTATGGGGGGGGCAAGTCTGGGGATTTGACTTTGCCAGTAGTTGCTCTTCCAAATCTCAGTGATGTTCTTCGTGTTTCACTGTTGCAGTCATCAAACTGGGGTTATCTGCCTGAAGGTAGCCCTCAGTCAGCCCACATACCAGACTTAGTATTTCTGCGTCAGTTGCTGTCGCTCCAGGACTGATGTTAGGTTGTCAGGGGTATAAAAACAGGCAGCTGATACCATTACATCAGTCTTTCTTGCCGTGTTGCCCGAAGCAGAAGCAGTTCACATGAGTGCCGGTCGGCCATTACCTGAGTTTTCATTTCCAAATTGAATCATCCTGAAGTCTTCCAAAGCTAAGTACCCCATTGGGGGATCCTTTTTCCTTGCTCTAACCGATGTCAGAAAAAGGTAACAATTGTCTCACCTGTGGAAAGCAAATACCACACCAAGATTCCCATTCTTACTGCATCACCTGTTTAGACCCAGACCACGATGTACCTCGCTTTCAGTTTTGTGCTTTGTTCAACGCCTGAACTATTGATCATCGAGCCCTTATTGTCACTAAATACTTTCACTCTCGATCTCCATATTCCAAAATGGCTTCGGTAAGCCATCCGACTACCAATCTTCCAAAAAAATGTAAGGATTAAAGACAGAGACAGACCGCACAGGTCCAAAACTGCCAATGATGCTTCCGTTAAGCTAGTCGCCAGTCCACTGGTACTCAGTGAGGTGCTTTTGCAGCCCCTGATGCCCACTTCGATGGCTTTGCAGGCCGCTACCAAGACTCATTCAGAATTCGTGTGCCGCAAGACTCTTCTTTGACTACTGAACCTGGGGATGTCTCTACCTTGGATGAGACCGGAGCCACTGTGTAGGCACTGGCTTCTGAGGAATTTCTTTGCACTACTGATATTCGACACAAACCGACGACTTCTTTAGCGTCTTCAGTTCTGTCTAAAACTGCAGAGTTTCTAAGGCTACGAGTACAAGCTATGCCTAAAAAAACGACGACCCAAACTCAAACACCTGCTTCCTTGCCACAACAGCAAATGCTTAAAATGGCAGAAGACCTGATTATGCTGATTAGGGTAAGCCAGCCCACCACTGCTAAGAGAAAAAGAGATCTGTCCCCAGCAGCTTTAACAGACCAAGAGTCCAATGACTCTGAGGTTTCTGAATATGAAGACATGCCTTTATCTGCTTATGAAAATTCAGATGCAGAGGAATTTATTCCCTGAGGTTCCCCTCCAGAGGATTTTTCTTTTGGTGAAACCCTACATACTTTAAGAGAGCATTTCCAATGGGAATGCCAAGACTATCCTCAGTCCAAAAAGAGACTCAGAGTATTTTTGGATTTGCCACAACATAGACCTTTAGCAATATCTCCATTTCTGGATTGTGTGGATGATGTCTTTATGGAATCCAGTCTAATTCCCGATACTTTACCCCCTGCTCCAAGGAAACCAGACAGGTACTACAGAGTCCCTGACTTTCACAAATCTCTTTCCAGAAATCCTACTGCTGACCCAGAGGTTATTTCACAGGGGCCTAAAGGTATAAAAGCAATTACAGCTAAGAATCCCACCCCTTTGGACAGGGATTCCCAAGCTTTAGACAGATGGGGTAAAAAAGTATACACCTCTGCAACTCTCACCATTAGGGCATTGAATTGCCAGTTTGATATGCTGAAATACCAGTGACATATTATGGAACTTATTAAGCAAAAATGATCTACCTTTACAGACTATGCAGAAAATAAAGTTACAAGAGCTTATGCATTCTGCAAGCCAAGTCAGCAAGCATACTTTGCAATGTGGCTTTGACACCCTAGAAGCATCTTGCAGGGCAGCAGTCACTGATTCTGTACTGAAAAGGCATGCTTGGCTTAAGGAAGAGACCTTGTCAGACCACGTCAAATCAAAATTATTAGACACTCCTTTGAACAAGGACAATCTGTTTGGCACCAAAGCAGAAGAGGTTCTAAAAAAATGGAGAAAAAGCTAAATCTATGCTGACAGTCAAAGATTTTTTGCAAGTGCAGACTCCTAGAGTCAGTAGGCATTGCCCCTCGAAACATTGGTCCTTTCCGGCCTCCTCAAGGACATCTCAAACTAGACCCAGGGGAAACAGACCCCCCCCCTCCCAGATTATAGTCTCAGGGTATGGTGAGATCTAAGCAATGGAGTGCCTCCACTTCAAAAACAGAGATTGTTCAGCCACCCCCTTATGGAAAGAATTCACAATGACTTCTCAACTCCACTCCTCACCTCTGCCCAACTGCTTTGTGCCCCTAGGAGGAAAACTTGCCAATCATGCAAAAAAACTGGACCTCAATCACCAAAGACCAATTGGTCCTCAGCATTGTATCACAGGGGTACAAATTTTACTTCCCCTCACTGCCAACCCCAAAAGGGTTCCCAGACCTTCCTCCAAATCAGTGGGCAGAGGCACAAAACCAAGTTCAATCCCTGCTCTCCATAAGTGCAATTCAGCCTGTTCCTGTAGAACAGATAGGTTCTATTCCAGACTTTTCCTGGTACCCAGAAAAGAGGGCACTTGGCACCCAATCCTAGATCTTTCCATTCTAAACACCTTCCTGGTGGTACCAAAATTCAAAATGCTTACTCTTCAGCATCTTCTTCCTATGCTGTCCAAAGATGCCTGGTTAGCCACCCTAGACCTAAAAGAAGCCTTTCTGCACATCTTTATCAGGGTCTCGTGCAGGAAATACCTACGTTTCAGGGCAGGATCTATGCATTATCAGTTCTCTGCACTTCCCTTTTGGCTTATCCACTGCTCCTAGAGTATTCACAAAATTGCCTGGCTCCAGCCATTGCCAAATGCAGACAGAGAAAAATTCAAATTTACCCATACTTGAATGATTGCCTGATTCAGGCAAACAGTCAGGAAACCTGTTGCAGCACCTGACATTTGTAAAAAGCCTTCTAACCCCCCTGGGGTACACTATCAATGAAAAGAAATCAAAACAAGTCCCCAGTAAAAAGATTGCATTCCTGGGAGCAAGTTTGGACACAGCATCCCAGATGAAATTCCTTACTCCAGAAAAACAAGCCTATCTGACAGGCTACTTCCCTCAAATGGCCATCAGAACCCAGCTATCCAAAAGGAAAATCCTGCAGGCCCTAGGGTTCATGGCCTCTTGTATTCTACTAATTCCATATGCCAGGCTGCATATGAGGAAACTTCAATTGTAGTTAAAAAGTCTTTGGTGCCAACATTCTCAGGACCTGGAAACCATCATACCTGTCATACCTGTCATACCTTGTCTAAGGACAGAGTTTCTGTGGTGGGCATGCAGCATGCAACCACAACAAGGGACTTCCCTTTACTCAACCCCACACCACCCAGACCCTAACCACAGCTGCATCAGACTATGCCTGGGGGGATGCACCTGGACGACAAGTGCATTCAGGGCCACTGAAGCCCAAGTCAAATCCATCTGTGCATCAACCAAAAAGAGATGCTAGCTGTTCAGCATGCTCTGACAGCTTTCAAATCCTTACTCCCACCAGGACCTCTGATAATAAAAACAGACAACACCACAGTTATGTGGTACATCAACAAGCAGGGGGGAACCCACTCTTACCCACTATGCAGGCTAGCCATGACCCTGTGGAACACAGCCTTGGACATGCATATTCATCTGCAAGCTCAATTTCTGCCAAGCAAACAAAACTCTCTGGCAGACAACTTAAGCATAAATTTCCCAGACCCACATGAGTGGTAGTTAGAACCCAGCACCCTCAGCCTTCTAATCCAGAAATGGCGGACCCCATAGGTGGACCTCTTTGTGTCCCCCTGCAATCACCAGCTCAGCAAATTCTGCACCTGGACACTTCATAGCAGGGCCTGGAAAGTGGATGCCCTATCCTTCCAGTGGAAAAACCTCTCAGTCTATGCATTCCACCCTCTGCCTCCTCTCTCAAGAATATTACTCAAGATAAAACAAGACAGACCAAGGGCAATCCTGATTGCCCTGGACTGGCCATGCCAGCACTGGTATCCACTACTGCACAGCCTGTCACCGGTGCCACCCTGGTACCTACCCCAGATCCCAACCCTCCTCACTCAGCAGTGGGGACAGATCTTGCATCTGCAACTGCAAATCCTGAATCTTGCAGCCTGGCTTATTCCTTGAATTCCCCCCCAGTGTCCAGCCTAAGCAAGCAGGTGCTGGACATCATTCTTGAAGCCAGAAGACCCAGTAAATGGAAATCCTATGCTGACAAGTGTAAAAGGTATTGTTTATGGATTCAATCTAAAGGAGAGGACACAGAACTCCCCGCCTTACCTCTAATCCTGGATTACCTACCAGATCGACTCCACAGAGGCCTATCCTTCTCTTACACTAAGATCCATGCCTCTGCCATCTCAGCTCATTACAACACTGAGCCACTTCTCTTCTCTCACCCTCTCATCAAACAGTTCCTGACAGGGGCCAACAACTAAGGCCACCAAGGAGAGCACCCACCCCTGCTTAGGACCTTAACTTTGTACTGGAAAAGCTTACGCTACCCCCCTTTGAGCCAGCAGCTTCAGCAGAGTTAAAATTACTCTCTAGGAAAACAGCCTTGCTTCTGGCCATCACTTCAGCTAGAAGAGTGTCTGAGCTACAAGCACTTATGGCTGTGGAACCCTTCATTATTTTTCATGCTGACAGGGTCTCCCTCAGGACTAACCCTTCCTTTATGCCTAAAGTGGTGTCCAGTGTGGCTATCAACCAATCTATCCATTTGTCAACCTTCTTCCCTAATCAACAAAATAAAGGGGAAAGGATCCTGCACTCCTTGGACATGCACAGACATCTCAGATTCTACCTTGACAGGACTAAGCCCTTCAGTAAATCTGTCCAATTACAAGTCAGTTTTGCACCAGGAGCAGAGGGCAAGGCCATTTCAAAACAAACAATTTCCAAATGGATAGCACACTGTATCCATTTCTGCTGAAATCACCATAGGAAACCAACACCTCAGGGGGTCAGAACACATTCCACTATGGAAACTTCTACCTCTGCAGCATTCCTTAGGGGAATCCCTGCCAGGGACATTCTGGAAGCTGCTACCTGGAGTTCTATACACACCTTCACCAAGCTATCTTTTCCAAATCCAGGGTAGATTTTGCAACAGCAGTCCTGCAGGGCATACTAGCCAGCCCCAACTCTTCTTGACTACCTCCACCCTTTCTTCAGCTTTGGGAATCAACCTAAGTGTGATGACTACAACAGTGAAACATGAAGAACATAGTACAGTTGTGTACACTTACCATAAATGTAGATGTTCGAGTGTATTCACTGTTGCAGTCCCGGTTTCCCACCCTCCAGCCCCCTTGTCTCTCTCTCTCTCTCTCTCTCTCCTCTCTGTGTTTATTACTCACCCCTTACAGGGCTATTGGTATTTACTTTTTACTGGTGGTGTTTTTCCCACCATAACTTAGCTTCCTATTTGGGGGGGGTTCCTGACATTTGGGGCAAGAAAAACTTATGTAATGGTGCTGGCTGCCAATTTTTATACCCCTGATAACCGGACGTCATTCCTGGAGCGACAGCAACTGACACAGAAATACTAAGTCTGTGGTATTCGGCCCGACTGAAGGCTACCTGCAGGCAGATAACCCAAGTGTGATGACTACAACAGTGAATACACTCGAACATTAACATTTATGGTAAGTGTACACAACTGTACTTTCACATGTCAGGATTGTTGTCTTTGTGTTTGTGGTACTCAGTCTTCTGCCATTAACCACATATACACATTCAGATGTATATATATATATATATATATATATATATATATATATATATGTATATATATATATATATATATATATATATATATATAGAGAGAGAGAGATAGATATACATTTGATATAGATATATAGATATTTCATTTATTGACATTTGTTTACTGGGATAGTCCTACTGGGCAAGAACAGAACTTTTCCACCAGAGTCCTGTGATAAACAGTATACGATTGTAACATACTGAGTTATAGAAAGTCAAATAGAATTCATTAGAAACAAACATTTGCATTGTATTTTGTGTTTTTATATATATATATATATATATATATATATATATATATATATATATAGAGAGAGAGAGAGAGAGAGTGAAAGTGATAGACATAAATATGGGTGAAATGTGCACTTGTTTTGGGGATGTGATACTGTGGGGAAACTGTTGAAATAAAGGTTGGGGGAGAATAAGGACAGTACAAGGGAAAACAAAAAATTGATAATAATAGGAAAAAGTGGATATAATAGCCTGAAAAGGCCTGCAGAGTGACCAAATTATTACATCAGAAGTATAAAATACTCTGCAAAGAATACGAATTACTGAGAGAACAATAAAATGAAATAAAACAAAAGGTGAGCGAGAGAAAAATGAATATCCTGTAATGAAAGTGGTTTGTAAAAATGGGCATGCTGTTTAGTCCTTAGGAGTTATAGAACTCAAATCAATAATACATTTGGCTTGTTTGTTTCATCTGTTGTCAGCATCATAGAATTACTGTTGGACAATACAGACAGACATATGACTGGCACAGTAAACATCAGTGGTAAATTAGGATAACATAGATTCCTTCCTGACTGCCCTGTAATGTTCTTTGATTCAGTCAGCCAGAACCGCTTAGTTTCTCCAGCCGAAGCACTGGAAAATGTCTTACAAATAATGTGCTATGTCACATTGGTAGACAGGAATGTGATGTAATATAAATTGAGCTAAAGGAACAGTATAAATGTTTTGGAATTGATAAAGGATCAACAATAAAACCTGAACAAAGGTGAATAAAACGCAGTAAGGAATATTTTAAAAGTCTAAAATTAATACTGAAAACAGCCTTGAAATATAGGAGAAAAGTCCAAGCAATAAACCAGTTTGCTCTTCTTGTTCTAACTTGCAGTTTTGGGGTGACTGACTGTCTTCAAAAGGTATTGGATCAGTTAGACAGGAAATCAAGAACAATGCTTCATGCTTATCATAGGCTCATAGGTGTGTACTAGGCTAATGGCCCTGGAGCCTTTACAAGCCTAGCCCATAGGATTACCCTGGCATCATGCCACCCGACCTTAGTTCCCATTGCCTCTGTCGAGTAAAGCCACTGGAGTGATCCCTCGGGTGAATTTTCTATTTCCCATCCACTCATCAAGATTTCTTTTGAAGAGGGCCAGTAAGGTGATCTGCTTGACATGTATGGGAAGTCTATTGCATAGCATGGGCAGTCTCTGGGTTATGAACCTGTCCCTCCAGCATGTTCTGTTGATTGTGGTAATGATGTTGGGGTCTCTGGACCGTGTGGTGCGAAGGGATTGGGATTTCTTTAGATGTGCCATTTCTAATAGAGCTGGGTCAGATGTGGCTTTGTAAGTCAAGCAGAGATCACCTCTAAGTAGGCAATATGACACAGAGAATAGTTAGAGTTTTTTGAGCCTGTCCATATAGGACAAATGTTTAAGGCCTAGGATCCTCTTTGTGAGGTGCTTTTGCAGTTTCTCCAGTTGTTGCAGGTGTTTAGTGAGGTACATGCCAAATGGGGCATTGTACTCAGTGATTGGCCTAATAAGGGAAGGGTAGAGGGAGACCATGTCCTCTTTCTTCCTGGATGCAAAACCCTTAGTAATGAGACGTGACACATAGAAGGACTTTCTGACCACAGTGGCAATGTGGTGGTCAAAACAGAGGTTGTCAATCTGTGTTCTCAGATCTCTTATAACACCTTCTGTGTTCAGAGGACTATGATCGATGTGGTAATTCATGGGAACTGGGTTTTTCCCAAAGGGGATGATGACACATATTTTGGCATTGAGCTTAAGACCATGGCTCTGACACCAGTCGTTGGTCTTAGTAAGGCCTTTCTGTAGGATGTCAACATCACTTGGGTAGTTAATAATAGCTCCCAACTTGCAACTGTCTGTGAACTTTGTCAGCCAGAGTCCCTTCATGTTGGCCTGGACTTCCGAGAGGTAGATACCAAACAGGAGGGGACACAGGCCTGAACCCTGTAGGACTCCACTCATGACCAGTCAGCAGTCTGATTTAGAGTCAGCCACCTTCACACTGTGGGTTCTACCGTGAGCCAGTTCGCAACCCACGCATTAGTATAGGGGTTGATGACTAGCTTAATGAGTTTTTCTAAGATTCCTGAGTGGGGAATGGTATCAAAGGCCTTGGCCAGATCAAGGTAGGCTGTATGCACCACCTTGCCTTCATCCACACCTCTGGTGACTGACACAAAGACGTTGATCAAGTTGAGCAGGCATGATCTACCCTTTACAAAACCAAACTGTGTGGGAGCCAGAGTTTGGAGATTGCCTATATCCTTGTTTATTAGGTCCAAGAAGATGCATTCCATAGCTTTGCATATCAGACTCATCAGGCTAATGGGGCGATAGTTCCCTGGGTCTGTAGTCGCTCCTCCTTTGTGGAAAGAGATGACTGTAGCAGTGCGCCATTTGGTAGGGACAAAGCCTGAGGTGAGACTGTTATTGAACAGGCACACAGGTGAGGTGCCAGTTTACTTTGTATTTCATGTATAACACAGTCAGGGATATTGTTAGGTCCCAGAGAAGCTGTATTCTTGGCCTTGGGAAGTACTGTTTTAACCTGTGCAGCAGTAATACTGGGTACCTGGCAATCTACTGGTATTGTGACTGATCCTTGGGGGGGGTAAAGTTGGCACTGAATCTGTTGGCCAGTATATTGGCAATATCTGTTGGCTTGGTATAGGAGGTACCATTGTGCAGTAGCTCAGAGCAAATCTGGGTATTGCCATGGAGATTCTTTACATAACTATAGAAGACCTTATGGTTGTTTTTACTATCTGCTGCAATTATGTTTTCATAGCTAGCTTTAGTGGACTTGATGAGGGATCTCAACTTTTTTTTGAGGTTGGTAAGGAAGTTTTTCTAGTCTTGGGACTTCACCTTATTCCACATCAGTGTCCTCCTTTTGTTGCAGAGTTTGTTTATGGCAGGAGACCACAAGATTGGCTTCCTTTTATTGGTGGAGAGCATCTTGGTTCTATTGGGTATGGCGAGATCTATGTATTTGTGTACGTGTTCGTACAGTGCATTGGTGTATGATTCAGTGATCATGCAACTATTCTGCATTTGAATGGGTGCCGTGAATTTAGCCACCTTTGTTTTTAGGAGCCCAAAGTTAGCTTTGGAGAAGTTTTTCATAATGGTTACTTTTCTGTGTGTGGGGGGTGGATTTCCAAAGTGGATTAGTTTGTCAAATGATTTATAAAAATCAGTGCATAACAAGTGTCAAAGGAAAAATATACTTTAAAAATTATCAATATACGGTAGGTTCAGGTTAAGGCACTTTAATCTTGCAGCAAGGAGACAAAAACATGCTAATACAGAGTTTGTCTAACTAGAATCAGGAAATGCAGGCATTTTTATACATTTTCTAATAAGACATTGCCTACCAAGCTGACGTAGTAAATCACAAGTTTTAACATCATTATTTCGTAGTGCTTGTTTATATGATTTTCTGCTTGTACTAACAATTTTTGTGAGAAACTTCCTAAGAAAAACAACGTGGCCTTGGCTACCACCGGTTAGATATATGCAATGTTACCATTCAAGGTACTATGGCTAATTTGAGCACAAAGCAAGTATAGATTGCAGTTCATTTCTCCAACAGTCCTTTGTCTGTGTTATCTCTTCCTCCTGCAGTTGTGCGTGTTCTCATACTTCGAACAGAGCTAATTGTTCAAAATCATTACATTACAGAATATGACATTGTTCATTCATTTCTTCCTGACCTAGTAGATAATCACCTGCTTCTCAAGTACATTTCCAAAAGGCATAAACATGAATATTGCTGTGCTAGCAATTACTAGGTCAGAGGGCATCTTGCAAGTTTCAGAAAGCACACTGCAGTTTCAAAAGCATATTTTAGTCTCATATGAAACTCAGTTGTATATAAAATAGTGCATATAAAATAGAATGAAAACCGTGTTAACTTATTTAGTTTCTAATTAGCATTAAGCACACACATTGATACATATATGTCTGACATTTCCCCCCTGTTAATACTTTTTAATTCTATTTTTAAAAGAATAAACAGTTTGCTTCTTCTCCTAACCTCTTCCTTTCGGGATTTGCAGTTAAGAGAGTCATTCAGTTTAAACTTATGAAAGTGTTTCACATTTCAACAATTCTTCAATTTCAGTACTTTGATACAAAGACTCAGAAACTGATATATCTATAAATTCTTTGATTAACTTTTTCATGCAGGGAATACCACAACAAATGCATGCTCCTAATAGGAGTAATCCCACACAAATGGCAATCAGGATGTTCATTAGGATGGAACCCCACCCCCCAAACAAATTCTGGAAAAAGTCCGTCAGAGGGTTTGGGCCTGGTTTGGTCATGGTCGACACTTGCTGGATCACCTCAAGATGGTCGTTTATTTCATGCTGGTTGTCAGGAATGTACGAACAGCATTCTTCTTTGATTAAAGTGCATGTACCACCTCTCGCCGCTAGGGTGAAGTCGAGAGCCATGCGGTTCTGAAGCACCACAGTTCTCATAGCATTCAGTTCATCAGTCACTAATTCGAGAGCAGAAAAAGTTGCGTTGCTCATAACTTTGAGAAGTTTATACAGCTTTCTCAGCTCCCAAATCGATTTCACTGCGCCATATGCAGGGGCTATGCCTGCCCATGATATAATGGTGTCACTCAAGTCCATGTGTGTCAGTTTATCTTTGTTTTTTACGGAGTTATGGTTTCTCCATCCTGCTTCGATTCATTCTACTGGATTCTCGGGCCTCTTAATCGGACTTCTAGGTTTACTGCTGACCTCTCTGATGTTTCAAATTTTTCCCTGAGGCAAAGCTGCAGTGTGTCATATGGCCGGAACCAGGTAACCCAAAAAACAGCTACCGGACCAATTCTCAGGTAGCCGTTTATATGCTTTTTTTTCCACAAACAAAATAACAATTCTCTACTTTAGTATTGATATAAGCTTGCCCTTCATGAAACATTTTTTTAATCAATAATGGAAAGCTGTTTTAAAAGAACAGGATTATGTTGTATCTCATCAACACTCTTATGCATCTTAGCAAAATATGCATCATAGTTTGTATCACAAATAGTTTTAGTCTTACTAGGTTTAATATAACATTTATAAGAAACAGTCACATTGCAATTGCTCCAACCCACCTGAATAGTGTCATTCTTGTAAAAACATACAATTCCTTTTTGTGTAACAGGTACGTACAATGCTATTTTGTCTTGTGATTTCACAGGTGAAGTATCAAAAATCAAGTTTTCCCAGGTCTCTTTGACCCCTAAGGGGACAGCAGTCATTAATAATCCCCCGTATGCTGTCGGTATAGCTGTGCAAATCCAGCAGTTCGAAACATTGAAAGTCTCAGCATACACATATTTAATTGCTTGGTAAGTGTTAAAGTTTGGATGCCAGTCTATGAGTAATGCATCACGTTTGATCAGTTCAACTTTTGTGGCTGGGAAAAGGAAAGGCCACAACAAAAAGATCAATGTTATCAGTATGGCTATCAGAATAATCATGCAAATTTTCTGAGGTTGTTCTGCATCTCTGTTTACTCTCTACCTGGTCATTTTGTTCTCATTGTACAACAGTAACAAGGTTTTTGTCCATTTCAAAGTTCTTAACCAGTTTACAGTCTGTCAAATGAATCCAGGACGCTCGCTCTGCGATCTTGACTGCAGTGGGTGTTGACAGTAGTACCTGGTATGGCCCTTCCCACTTCGGAGAACTACAGTTGTTTTTCTTCACGACCTTCACCCAGACCCATGCGCCTGGGGCTACTGCTGCTTCCGATGGTCTGGTTTGCTCTTTATCTGAAACAGAATTTAACTGCAAAAGTTTGTTATTCAAAAATCGCCTCATATACCCTGCAAGTGAACTGTCAGCCTCCTGCTCTGCAGGCATGAGAGGTTTCCATTGAGGTGTATAATATGCCCTCCCAAACAAAATTTCAAAAGGAGTTAACCCTTTTGCATTTGGAACAGTTCTCATGCTCAACAGTGCCAGAGTTAAACAGTGCACCCAGTTCTTTTGTGTCTCACTCAATTTCCTAAGCTTATTTTTCAAAACCCCATTATGCCTCTCTACTAATCCTGCAGATTGGGAGTGGTATGCACATTGATTTTTCAGAGAAATCCTGAAATAACGGCTGAGTTGTTGTATAGTTTGATTTACAAAGTGTGTGCCATTGTCACTAAAAATCTTTTCCAGTATGCCAAATCTAGGAATAATTTCTTTAACAAGGACTTTTGCAACAGTAGCTGCATCTGGATTTCTAGTTGGAAAAGCTTCCACCCATTTGGAAAACATATCTATAATGACAAGGCAGTACTTCTTATTTTCGCATTTGTTCAGCTCTATAAAATCCATGCAAATAGTATGGAATGGATGAAACTCCTTGCTTAGGTTTCAATGCCCCTTGTGCATGATGCTTGTTACAAACATGGCATGCTGCACAAAAATTTTTTGTGTAGTTTGTAAATCCATACGTTGTAAACACTCGATTCACTAACTGTACCATCCCCCCTGTTGAGACATGGCACTGCCCATGGCTCAACAAAGCTGCATATCTAAACAAGTTTGATGGCAAAATCGGTTTCTTCTCTTTGGAGATGTACAGTCCCTTCACAAGGATTGCTCCTCGTTTTATCCACTTTTGTTTTTCTACATTTGTAGTAAGTGTCTGCATTGTTTTTAACATTTCTAAGTCTAAAATCTCAGATGGTTGTAATTCCTCACTCAAAAGAAATACTTCTGAAGCTGAAGCTGCTTGTTTTGCAGCTATATCAGCCCTCGCATTACCTTTTGAAATTCTATCCCGTTGCTTGGTATGAATTACGCATTTGCAAATAGCTATTTTCTGAGGTAACTGAATAGAGTCTAACAAGTCTAAAATAAATTGCGCATGGTTAATTGGTTTACCAGTAGATGTTATCATTCCTCTATTTTTCCACTGCTGCGCAAAAACATGTACAGTAGAAAAAGCATACTGACTGTCAGTAAAAATGTTCACTCTCTTACCTTTTGCCAAGGCACATGCCCTTGTCAAAGCAATCAATTCTACTGCTTGTGCAGATAAGTTGTGTGTTAAAGACTTTGCTTCTAAAATCTCAGTATCAGAAACTACTGCATACCCCACTAGATTCTGTCCTGTAGGACCCCTCCTGCACGAGCCGTCCACATAGTATGTCACCTCTGCATCATCCAAGGGAACATCTGTACGATCCTTTCTAGGTAGTGTCTTTTGCTCAATCTCCTGCAGGCAGCAGTGTGGTTTGCCATCTGCAGGGGTTGGGAGCAAGGTTGACGGATTCAAAGTTGTGCATCGTTCAATTGTCATATGAGGTTGGCTCAACAGTATAGTCATACAGGAAAGATGTCTAGCAGGAGAAAGATATGCTACTTTATCTTGCAGTAAAATAATTGCGACTGCATGAGGCATTCCCAATGTGAGAGGGTGGAACAATACTACTGAGGCTGAAGCCTGCACTGCCATTGCAGCTGCGACTACTGCTTGTACACAGTGGGGCAAGGATCGCACCACTGGGTCTAGCTGTGATGAATAGTAAGCTATGGGGCGTTGTTTGTCCCCATGCTGTTGCGTTAACACTGATGTCATATAACCTTGCTTACAATCTACAGTTTGGAAAAATTGTTTATGATAGTTTGGTAATCCTAAAACTAATGAAGAAGGTATCAGTTGTTTCAATTTGCAGACAGCTGATTCTGCTTCTGGTGTCCACTGTAATAAATCTTGTGCTGCCATTGGCTTTTTGAACATCAAGTTGGTCAGCAGAGCAGATTCCAAGGCATAGTTTGGAATCCAACTCCGACAAAAATTAGTAGTACCCAGGAAGGACGTAATTTCTTCTTGGTAGTTGGTTTAGGTGCTTGTAATATTGCTGTTTTTCTGTCTTCATCTAATATTCTGCCTTCTTTGGATATTACATATCCCAGGTATTTGACCTGTTTTTTCCAAAGTTGCAGTTTGTTTTTGTTTACCTTGTGTCCTTGAGTGGCTAAAAATTGTAGTAATGCTATGGTATCCTCTCTGCATTCTTGCTGGGTGGGGGCTGCCAGCAGAATATCGTCTACATAAAGTAAAATCTGACTGCCTTTCAGTGGGATAAATCCCACCAGGTTACTTGCCATTTCTTGTGCGAATATTGTTGGACTTTCACAATACCCCTGTGGTAGTCTCGCATATGTATACCATTTCCCCTGAAATGTAAATGCAAACCAATGTTGGCTGTCAGGGTGTATCGGTATTGAGAAAAATGCATTGCTAATATCTACCACAGAAAAATACTTTTGTTGAGGTTTTAAATCATTCAATAAAGTATGTGGTTCTGGCACCATATGATGCCCTGGGTATAACTGCTTCATTTACAGCTTGTAAATCTTGGACCATACGCCATTCTCCGTTTGCTTTCCTAACAGGAAATAAGGGTGCATTACATGGTGAATTAGGAGATTCTATCAAGACTCCTTCCTTAAGTAAGGCTGCTATTATAGGTTTGATTCCTATTTCTGCATCCTTTCTCAAGGGATACTGTCTCTTTTGAGTTCTAAATGCTGATTTTGGTGTGATAATAACTGGTCCTGCTGTATGAATAAGTCCTACATCTGATTTCCCTGTTGACCAGAGAGTCTCTGGTATGTCTCATAAGGCTTTTTCCTCTTCCTCTAGTAAGAGTGCTACTCAGCTATCCTCACTTGCCTGTGAGTGTACAGCTGGGTGTGTCTGTGTTATCCAATTTAATTTCTGCTTTTGTACTCCTTGTTCGGAAAGTTCTAACTCTGTCTGCTTTTCCCACCTTGTGACTTTTTCTCCTAGGTCTGCCCACTTCAAATTTCTATTTTTAGTTAAACTCACATGTGGTAATCGATTAGATTTGTAAAGTGCTAGGAATTCCTGGGGCAATGAATAGCTCACTACACTGTTTCCTTCTGTGTCCCAGTACAAATTCCGTAATACTAATCTGTTAGCATGGTTTCTAAACAGTTCTTGCTCATATTCTTTATCAGGTCCTGGTCTGTTACAGTAATATAGAGTGCAATGCAACAAATGCTGTTTATCAGTGTCAAGGGAGGGGGATTTACTGATGGATATGTTCATCTGTTCTTCGGTTACTGCCCCTGGACCAGTCGTAACTAAGTCCTGGCTGTACCAATAAAATGTTTCACCCTCCGGTTGCACTACAAAAGTATCCATTTGTCACTGTGCTTCCATACCCTGCATAGTTGGAACTACGGCTATGCCAAATATCTGCATTAGGTCTCTGCCCAAGAGATTCACTGGGCATTTTGCAGAAACAACAATTTTGCTTTTCTGGGTCATCTCTAAAACTGGGTCAGTTATTGCTATGTTGTGGGAGAGTGGCTCCCGATACAGCTCTCCATTAGCTGCTTTCACTAATATGTAGTCAGGTGATTCTGAATTCTCTGGTAGTTTGGAAGGATGTATCAGGGTCCGTGAAGCCCCTGAGTCACACAGGATTTTAACTTTCCTCCCTTCGCTCAATAATGCTAAATCCAAAATTTCATTTTCTTCATTATCTGTGATTTCATGCATATCCTCTACCTCTTCTATCACATCCTCTACTCCTTCTATCACATTTGCACTTGTCTTTTCTTGTTTATTCTTATCCAGTGATTCTTGACTACCATATAGTCAGTCCTCACCCTCCTTGTCTTCTGTGGTTACCTTTTTATTTTGCCAGCAATCCCTTGCTAAATGTCCCTTTTTCCCGCATTTAAAACATTCACCCCTTTTCTTTCTCTCTTCAAAGTCCTCTGATCATTTATCAGATTGTTTGTTTCCCTGGGTATTTTTTTTACCCTTCTTCCCAGTTTGTACTACAAAGACTTCTGATCCATCTTCTACTGCAAATACTTGAGTTTTCTTTTTCTTTTTGCTATTAAAATGCCTTTCGGCATGTCTTGCATATTCAAGTAATGACTGTAATCTACTTGTACGATGATCTACCATGTGCATTGTAATAAAGCTGCTGCTAATAGGTGCAATACTGCCTTTTAAAAATGCATTCTTTAACTGTTGCTCATATGGAGAATCATGTTTGGTCTTCAGGTACCTGCGTTCCACAATGATTATTAAGACATTCTAATAATCTGGCATAATATCTATCAACAGTTTCACCTTCTTGTTGTATGCATTGATTAATGCAAGTCCAATCAGCCCTAGGCTTCCGTTTCTCAGAGATTTGGCCTGTCAGACCTTTCACTCTGTTGTCCAGTTCTGCGTTACTATGTGGGAGGGGTCTAAGCCCTGCGTCACGGGGATTCCAGTTGCCACTGATCATGTGCCAATCTGGACCTACAATTTGTCTAACTACTTTCTCTACTTCCTCTCCATTCAAATGGTAACTTAACCTCATGCCCTGTAAGTCTTCTAAGAATTTTCTAAAATTAACTTTTGGATGGGGAATTCCCTCTGTGGCTTTCCGGATGTCCACGGTCTATATACTAGAAGAGTCGGGTCTTGTCCTGCCTATGGATTTGGTACTTCTATGAGTGGACATATCTCTTCTTCACTCATAGCTTGTGAATTTTTATTCATTTCATACAATTCCATATCCCCTCTTAAGTTGCGTGCTCAAGACCTGGTCTCAATAGGATCTCTGACAAAAGGTTTTGGTTTTGCAGGAACAGCTGGGTATAGTGGAGGTAGATCAGCTTGTCCACTCGCTTCATATTCTGGTAAGGGAAGTGGAGGGGGTGGAGGGGCTGTTGCTATTACCAAGTTATTGTCTTCTTTATCTAAGAACATTGCTTTTGAGTTTTTAATCTTTTGTTCCCTGCGGTTTGCTTCTTCAAGCCACCTGTGTGCCTGAGCGACTCCTAATTGTCGTTGCTTTTTTAGCTGACCTTTCACATCCGATTTAAGTTGCCTAACAAGTTTAATAAGTGAAAGTTTATCTAGATTACTGTCAAATTTGTATTTATTAACCCATTTTGTATAATACCTAACATTATCGGCATGCTATAATTGCATATATTTTGCGTCTTCGGTTAAGGGCGGGTCTCGGGAACTTTTTGTGCACTGATTTCCCATGTTGCCTTAGCTAAGTTAGAAATTGTTACATAACCCTTTTTATCATGTGGTACCATGACTTACACCTTTTCACAGTTTATCTAGAATAACTGCCTACCTATTCTGTTTCCCTGATCTATGACGACAGCAATTTTTTTTGTCCCTGATCTGCACATGCAAATCTCCCTGACAAAACAATAATACTGTAACAAGTCCCTGATCTAAAACAGAAAAAAGGTAAATTCCTCCTTACCTGACCCTCCGTGTGTTGATCTCACCGGAACGTTGACTCGTCCACCAATCCCAGATCAGAAACAGTGGGTGGCCTCTTTCGAACGACAATTCAGTCGGAGGTCTTTCAAAGCAGAAGAGCCGATGTGGCCACTTCTCCATACGGGTGCATGCCACCAGGCCCAATTCTGACCTGAGCCACAGTGAGAGATATGTTTTCCGGCTTGAAGAACCAAACTGTCAAAGGAAAAATATACTTTAAAAATGATCAATACACGGTAGGTTCAGGTTAAGGCACTTTAATCTTGCAGCAAGGAGACAAAAACATGCTAATACAGAGTTTGTCTAACTAGAATCAGGAAATGCAGGCATTTTTATACATTTTCTAATAAGACATTGCCTATCAAGCTGACATAGTAAATCACAAGTTTTAACATCGTTATTTCGTAGTGCTTGTTTATATGATTTTCTGCTTGTACTATCAATTTTTGTGAGAAACTTCCTAAGAAAAACAACGTGGCCTTGGCTACCACCGGTTAGATATATGCAATGTTACCATTCAAGGTACTATGGCTAATTTGAGCACAAAGCAAGTATAGATTGCAGTTCATTTCTCCAACAGTCCTTTGTCTGTGTTATCTATTCCTCCTGCAGCTGTGCGTGTTCTCATACTTCGTACAGAGCTAATTGTTCAAAATCATTACATTACAGAATATGACATTGTTCATTCATTTCTTCCTGACCTAGTAGATAATCACCTGCTTCTCAAGTACATTTCCAAAAGGCATAAACATGAATATTGCTGTGCTAGCAATTACTAGGTCAGAGGGCATCTTGCAAGTTTCAGAAAGCACACTGCAGTTTCAAAAGCATCTTTTAGTTTCATATGAAACTCAGCTGTATATAAAATAGTGCATATAAAATAGAATGAAAACCGTGTTAACTTATTTAGTTTCTAATTAGCATTAAGCACACACATTAATACATATTTTTCTGACAACAAGATTATATATTCAACGTTCTGAAGGAGGTATAGGCCTCCTCAAAATGCATTACATGTGTGATGATGTGAAGTAGTGCTTGATATGCTAGAGAGAGTAATGCAATGCATGTGTAACATATTCCAGCATAACTAGCTGGAGTTTTGTAAAGAATTATATATCTTTGCATATCAAACTGATTTGTACAGATGCTTGTGTTATGTATTTGTAAAGTTGTTTGTGTTTAAAATGTATCAACAACACATCCTGTTGGACAGAAAAAGAAATATGCATTTATATCAGACAGTACTGTTGTAACTGAGGACATTTATATATGTTAAAAAAAGATGCTAGAAGGGAAGGGGTTAATCTCAGCCCAGCTAACCTTTAGGAAAAAATAGCTTGATATTAAATGACTTGCTTTAGCCCATAAAGATTTTATCTCACAGGCCTGAATGCAGCCAGAGAATACCTCTGTAAGTGTATCACTGAGTTTTTGTGCCAATTCTGGTACCAAATTTGTATGAATTGCTACAGATCTGCAAGTAACTTCTCACCAGCAGATTCTGCAAATGGTGGGAAGAGTTCAGCTCTAGGAGCCAATGGGTGGCTGTCAGCAAGGAGTGTTTATATTAGGACAAGACTGTAAAAATGATGGAACTGTACAAAGCAGTGAAACTGTAATTAAAATGTAGCACAGATGTCATACTTGTTTTACCAACATACCATTGTACATTTGGAAGGATTCAGTGTTTGCAGTTCTTCCTTATAATATGACATTTTTTTCCAAAGTCGTGAATGCATCTGCTGTTGCCTTCTAATATAGGTCACAGTGATTTTCACAGTCTCTATAAACAAGTGAAACATTTGTTTAGAAAAATGCTGTTGAATCTGTCCGTATACATTTCTCAACTTCTTTTCAGAGTCTCTTTTCATATCAAAAACATCTTAAGGTAACATATGACTGAAATCACAATCTTTATTGACACAGAGCAGTTTTAGTTGGCAGGTCTGACTGTAACCGGACTTGTCGATAGTAGCAAGTTAGCATTTTGACATTTTTACTATATTTTGTTTATAAGCCAAATAATTCTTCATATCATCTGAATTTTAACCATAAAAGTGAATTTAAATGTACTTTTCTATCATGTGATCTTTGACCTGATATACTGATGTTAGCATGCTGAACTTTATTTAGTTAAAGTAAATAAAGGAACGGAGTACTAATGAAGCTAAGAAACCAACCGTAGGATTCATAGACAGAGTGCACAGATGTGTAAAACATCTGGTGTAGCACGTCTTGTACTCCAACTCCCACTACCCTGATTTAAGAATCAGAGTAGTGGGTGCCAGTATACAATTGCTATCCGGTGCTTATGAATGGCACATAAGTACATCACGTAAATCATAGTGCAGTAGGCAAGTCTGTGCTCAGCATTTGTGAGAGCATCATGTAGCAACACCAGACAGCACAGACAGGCAGCTTTGTAAGGTGGAATGTACTTTACACTGCTGCTTATAAGCCCTCTGCTGTGGTCCACTGTCTTGTCTGGGAAGGAGTTATAGAAACTTTTTTTCTCAGATAGGATGATAGAGCAGGGATCGTTAGCATGTAATGATAATGAGGCAGTCCGCACTGGTGGAGTAGAGGGATAAAGCCATGCCTATGTTCTAGGTGACCAATATGAATAGGTGAATAGTGTCTCAGGAATAGGTGAATAGTGTCTCAGGAACTTGATGGCACAAGTATGAAGAATAAAGATGCCCATTCTCATAAGGAGGGGGTTGTATACACATGTTCAGGGGCAGTTCAGCCTGGGGAAACAACAATAAGATGCTGCCAGAGAATGAGAGAGGTCTTCTGCTGACATAAGCCCTTTGCAGAAGTGAAGGACAGTTCAGAGCTGAAGCCTATCGCATGCCTAACCCTCAGGGTGTTATTGGGCATGCACAGGGGCAGGGAATATAGTAGAAACATTCCAATACCACAGTACATTACAATACCTCAGTACATTACAATACCACAGTACATTACAATACCACAGTACATTACAATACCACAGTACATTACAATACCTCAGTACATTACAATACCACAGTACATTACAATACCACAGTACATTACAATACCTCAGTACATTACAATACCACAGTACATTACAATACCTCAGTACATTACAATACCACAGTACATTACAATACCACAGTACATTACAATACCTCAGTACATTACAATACCACAGTACATTACAATACCTCAGTACATTACAATACCACAGTACATTACAATACCTCAGTACATTACAATACCTCAGTACACTCCAATACCACAGTACATTACAATACCACAGTACATTACAATACCTCAGTACACTCCAATACCACAGTACATTACAATACCACAGTACATTACAATACCTCAGTACATTACAATACCACAGTACATTACAATACCACAGTACATTACAATACCACAGTACACTCCAATACCACAGTACATTACAATACCACAGTACATTACAATACCTCAGTACATTACAATACCTCAGTACACTCCAATACCACAGTACATTACAATACCACAGTACATTACAATACCACAGTACATTACAATACCTCACTACATTACAATACCTCAGTACACTCCAGTACCACAGTACATTACAATACCACAGTACATTACAATACCTCAGTACATTACAATACCACAGTACATTACAATACCACAGTACATTACAATACCTCAGGATACTTGATCTCCTTGCCATTGACGTGGGTCAAGATTAACACACAGGAGGCTGAAGTGGGCCTGGTAGACCCAATGAAGAAGTAGAGGATAGCTGCAGTGAGCCAAAAAGAAACCTCTATATATATATATATATATATATATATATATATATATATATATATATATATATTGGCAATCAGGGAATCTGGTGCTGTGGAAGCCCTTATTGGCTGGACATTTGTCTGTATCATTAGAAGGGGGCAGGGCATGCTTATAGGTTTATAGGTAGGTACTGTGCTTATTGGCCCAAGGGCCTAAGAAAGCCTAGCCAACAAGGTTCCCTGGCGTATGCCACCCAAGAAAGTTAATTTCCTGTGCCCCTGTTGAGCAAAGATACAGAAGTGATCCCCGGGGTGTATTTCCTATTTCCCATCCCCTCATCAAGATTTTTCTGGAAGAGTGCTAATGAGGAACTTTGCTTGACATAGATGGGTAACTTGTTCCAGAGTATAGGATGTATCTGGGACAGGAATATATCCCTCCAGCATGTCCTGTTTATTGTGGTGACAGGTGTAGGTCCCTAGAGCATGTAGCTCGGAGGGATTGGGATTTCTTTAGGTGTAGCATGTCCAACAGCTCTGGGTTTAATATAGCTTTATATGTTCAGCAGAGATCTCCTCGGAGTAGACAATATGCTACAGAGTAAAGCTGGAGTTTATTGAGATGGTCAGTGTAGGGTATCTGTCTGAGGCCAGTAATCCTCTTTCTTTTTTTTCAAAACAGGTTTATTGTTTTAACATATAAGAGAAATATCATAACAATTTTATACAAGTAATTAAAAATAGGTATTATTATAATATTCAACAAAACAACTAAAGTATTTACAAAGACATCCACTACAATCAGATCAATTAATTAAACTAAAATACCATGCTATTGAAATTAAAATTTTTTTAACAAATTTTGTAAATTATCCCATACAATAAAATAAGATGTTTTTCTGTTTGTTCTAGTCCTAATTGTGTTTATTTCCATATGGCACACTATATTCATAACATTTTTAAATTCATTGAACGAAGGAGGTGTATCTGAAATCCAATTTCTAGTTATTATTTTCCTAGCCACTGCTAGAATAGACCATAACAAGGAAGCTTAACCTTTTTAACACTTTGAGGTACAGGTGTGTTGAATAATATAAGAGATTTAGAAATAATGAAATTATCTGTAAAAGAGCCTGCAAAATTCATTAATTGACTTCCAGTATTCTTTCAATTTTATACAGTCATAAAACATATGAGCCCAGTCAGCATTAATTTCTACATTACATCTCTTACATAGATTATCTTTATTATTTATTTTATTCATCATCAAAGGTGTATAAAAGATCTATGTAAAATTTCCATGTATAAAGTCTCCAGACAATGGAAGACGTAGTTCTATAAGCAGATTCCAATATATATTGTTTATCTTGTTGATTTGGTGGGTCCCCATTAATAGAAGTGAAATAATTCCAGTATGAATCTACACTGTAAAAGTTTCTTGTCTGATAACTTTATGTATGTATGAAAGTTTACCTTTATCAGAAACTTTATGTTGTAAGTTTAATATCAAGTAATCAATCAGTGTTGGAATAGATTCTTTAACAGTTATAGACATTAAATCTATTTTATTAATGAGATGTTGTCTAAAGATCTGAACCTCTAACCAGCAAGTTTCTCTTAGATCAAATTCTTGTTTTAAGAAATCTAGATTTTTAACTTTATTATCAGATATCAACTGATACCAGTACTTTAGATCATTATCTATAGCTAAATGAGTTCCTTCAGAAGTAGATGACAAAAGCATACCCTGAGTATACATTATAGGAAATACAATAAAATTCCATTCCCTATACTTAGGGTGCATGAATATAAAGTTACGATAACTAATAATAATATTTAATGGGTAACAAACCATATGTTTAGGTGTAATAGGTGAAGTAGAAAATTCCTTTAGTAACCATAACATGGAGTTATTTACAATCATAGTAATCCTCTTTCTGAGGTACTTCTGTGCCTTTTCCAGATGCTGCAGATATCTTGTGAGGTACATTCCAAAATGGGCGTTGTACTCTATAAAGGGTCTAATGAGTGATGACTAGAGGGGAACGATGACCTCTTTTTTCCTGGATGAGAACCCTTTTGTGATGATGTGTGCCACACAGAAGGATTTCCTGACTACTGTGGCGATGTGATTATCAAAGGAGAGACTACTGTCCACCTGGGTCTCAAGGTCTGTTATCACACATTCGCCATTAAGTAGACTGACATCTATGTGGTAGTTCATGGGTACAGAGTTTTTACCAAAGGGGATGACAATTCACTTTTTGGCATTAAGCCCGAGGCCATGCCTTGGACACCAGGCATCTGTCTCAGTGAGGCCCTTCTGTAGGATGTCCACATCATTTGGGGACTCGACTATGGCTCTTAGTTTGAAGTCATCTGCAAACTTTGTTAGCTAAAGGCCTTCTGTGTTAGTCTGTACTTCAGAGAAGAAGATACCAAACAGGAGAGGTCCCAGGACTGAACCCTGTGGTACTTCACTTGTCACTGGTTTGAAGTCAGATTTGGAATCTGCAACTTTTAAAGTGTGGATTCTGTCAGTGAGCCAGTCGGCTACCCATCTTGTGATGTAGGGATTTATACCTAATTTAGTGAGTTTAGCTATAATTCCAGAATGGGAGATGGTGTTGAAAGCCTTGGTGAGGTCAAGATAGGCTGTGTGAACCACCTTACCTTTGTGTACAGCTTTGGTGACTGCCTCAAAGAAGTCAATCAGATTCAGAAGGCATGAGCTGCATTTCACAAACCCAAACTGGGTGGGGTCCAGAGTTTGGAGGTTACCAATGTCTTTGTTTATGACTTCCATGATGATACATTCCATGGCCTTGCAGACCAGGCTTGTCAAGCTAATAGGGTGATAGTTCCCAGGATCAGTGGTGGCTCCCCCTTTGTGGAATCTGATAACTGTTGCTTAGTTGTGATAGCAAGTTTGCCTGTATGAATAGGGACTCCAGTCATGGTACTGTTTTTCCTACCTTACAATGGAGCTTTTCCTTCCTTTTCCAATTTTAAGAGTGCCACTTTGTTGCTCAGTTCTGTTAAATGAACAACACATTTGTAAATGAGAGAGATAGATGCAGTCAGTAGAAGAACCATAAGGTAGTACGCTATTGCAATCACATTAGTTACACATTTGGGACAAGCTTGTGCTCCAGTGCTTGTGTTTTTATCAGTGTTGCACTTTTTTTTTTTGGGGGGGGGCATTTGTATAAGTACCTCATGCATGGCATGCAGTGCATGCACAGTTGGATAAGACAGCGCACACTGACTTACCCCGTTGTGCTAATTTTATGAATTAGAATAGGCTTTGATACACTAGTTCTTAGCATGCCAAGCCTTTTTCAATATTTTTGAATATTGCTTCGTGTTACTGCATCTAACACTTATACACAATTAGTCTTATTTAAAGTGAATTACCATAGATTACAAATAAAGTAGCTTTACGTTGTCTGTTGTCACACCCATTACTTACATTGTGGACTCCATCTTCTTTGCAATAGAGATTATTTCCCCCTTTATTTTTCCTCCTACCAACTTTGCCAGCACACAGACTACCCTGCATTACTCCACTCATGATGTACTTTCATTAGACAGTGCAGTCTATGTTACAGTCGGCTATCATCCAGGCAGCCATAAGTGGTTTATTTTTAGCCTCTACATCCCTCTAAATGTGCCCAATAATGCTTAAGGGGATGTCATGCTGTAAACACAGCATGAGGCTGTTACTCACTTTTACATGCAATGCCTGCTCATCGATGACTTTTCTCTCCTTGTAAGCAGAGACGCTCTATTACATCATACAGTTCCTACAAATGGAGCTTAAGGTAGTATGTTTCTCAGAGACATATCTCTGTCTCTCCCCTTCCTCACACAGAAAGGTAAGCAGGCATTGCCTTTTTTTTCTTTCCTTTCAACATCAGCACTTCTGTATCCAGACTGTTATTCATTCCTAGGTCTTTTAGATGTCACTCAGCACATTATCCTTCTGAGTGTCAGTCAGCACATTATCATTCTGGGTGTCAGTCAGTACATTATCCTTCTAAGTGTCAGTCAGTAAATTATCCTTCTGGGTGTCAGTCAGCACATTATCCTTCTGGGTGTCAGTCAGCACATTATCCTTCTAAGTGTCAGTCAGTACATTATCCTTCTGGCTGTCAGTCAGCACATTATCCTTCTGGGTGTCAGTCAGCACATTATCCTTCTGGGTGTCAGTCAGCACATTATCCTTCTAAGTGTCAGTCAGTACATTATCCTTCTGGCTGTCAGTCAGCACATTATCCTTCTGGGTGTCAGTCAGTACATTATCCTTCTGGGTGTCAGTCAGCACATTATCCTTCTGGGTGTCAGTCAGCACATTATCCTTCTAAGTGTCAGTCAGTACATTATCCTTCTGGCTGTCAGTCAGCACATTATCCTTCTGGGTGTCAGTCAGTACATTATCCTTCTGGCTGTCAGTCAATACGTTATCCTTCTGGGTGTTAGCATATTATCCTTCTGGGTGTCAGTCAGTACATTATCCTTCTGGCTGTCAGTCAGCACATTATCCTGGGTGTCAATCAGTACATTATCCTTCTAGGTGTCAGTCAGCACATTATCCTTCTGGCTGTCAATCAGTACATTATCCTTCTGGATGTCAGTCAGCACATTATCCTTCAGGGTGTCAGTCAGTACACTATCCTTCTGACTGTCAGTCAGCACATTATCCTTCTGGGTGTCAGCACATTATCCTTCTGGGTGTCAACACATTATCCTTCTGGGTGTCAGTACATTATCCTTCTGGCTGTCAGTCAGCACATTATCCCTCTGGGTGTCAGTCAGTACATTATCCTTCTGGGTGTCAGTCAGTACCTTATCCTTCTGGGTGTCAGTCAGCACATTATCCTTCTGGGTGTCAGTCAGCACATTATCCTTCTGGCTGTCAGTCAATACGTTATCCTTCTGGGTGTCAGTCAGCACATTATTCTTCTGTGTGTCAGTCAGTGCATTATCCTTCTGGGTGTCAGTCAGTATATTATCCTTCTGGGTGTCAGTCAGCACATTATCCTTCTGGGTGTCAGTCAGTACATTATCCTTCTGGCTGTCAGTCAGCACATTATCCTTCTGGGTGTCAGTCAGTACACTATTCTTCTGTGTGTCAGTCAGTGCATTATCCTTTTGGGTGTCAGTCAGTATATTATCCTTCTGGGTGTCAGTCAGTATATTATCCTTCTGGGTTTCAGTCAACGCATTATCCTTCTGGGTGTCAGTCAGCACATTATCCTTCTGGCTGTCAGTCAGTACATTATCCTTCTGGGTGTCAGTCAGCACATTATCCTTCTGGGTGTCAGTCAGCACATTATCCTTCTAGGTGTCAGTCAGAACATTATCCTTCTGGCTGTCAATCAGTACATTATCCTTCTAAGTGTCAGTCAGTACATTATCCTTCTGGATGTCAGTCAGCACATTATCCTTCGGGGTGTCAGTCAGTACACTATCCTTCTGGGTGTCAGTCAGCACATTATCCTTCTGGGTGTCAGTCAGTACATTATCCTTCTGGGTGTCAGTCAGCACATTATCCTTCTGGGTGTCAGTCAGTACATTATCCTTTTGGGTGTCAGTCAGCACATTATCCTTCTGGGTGTCAGTCAGTACATTATCCTTCTGGGTGTCAGTCAGCACATTATCCTTCTGGGTGTCAGTCAGCACATTATCCTTCTAAGTGTCAGTCAGTACATTATCCTTCTGGGTGTCAGTCAGCACATTATCCTTCTGGGTGTCAACACATTATCCTTCTGGGTGTCAGTACATTATCCTTCTGGGTGTCAGTCAGTACATTATCCTTCTGGGTGTCAGTCAGTACATTATCCTTCTGGCTGTCAGTCAGCACATTATCCTTCTGGGTGTCAGTCAGTACATTATCCTTCTGGGTGTCAGCACATTATCCTTCTGGGTGTCAGTACATTATCCTTCTGGCTGTCAGTCAGCACATTATCCTTCTGGGTGTCAGTCAGTACATTATCCTTCTGGCTGTCAGTCAGCACATTATCCTTCTGGGTGTCAGTCAGCACATTATCCTTCTGGGTGTCAGTCAGTACATTATCCTTCTGGCTGTCAGTCAGCACATTATCCTTCTGGGTGTCAGCCAGTACATTATCCTTTTGTGTCATTGAACCAATGCAGAGAGGGACTTTTGAAGGGTTTGTTCCACTGAGTCAATACTGGAAGGGTCCTGTAACCCCAAGGCATCACAGGTAACAAAATACTAATGATGAATTGTTTATTATTTTATCAGTTATACGCCATGATTAGATATTTGATAGACAGCTTATTATTTCCCATGATTATGTATCATTATGTGGGCAACAGTATTCGAACCATGGCAGTGCTATCCTTTCATCTATGGCTAATCCATACTCATAAGAAATGCATTTTGACATTTTTTTTTTGCAGAATCAAAGCTGAATGTATTAATTTTGATCTTGTACTGAAAGTAGTGATAAAAAGTGAATGGTCCAACAAAATGTTGGCATATGTGAACTTTGTGGTTGTTTGAAGGTGTTCCCCTGGTAGGTCATGAATATCTCAAAGGTGAGAATTAACCGCTCTGCCATATGTTTACAAGGTAAAAACCCTAAACATTGTACTGATGCTTATTGTTCATCAACTTTCTTAAGTGAACTTCAACAAGGCATCTTTATTCCTCCTGCAGAAGGGCATCAGAGAGAAAGTCTCCTAGGTCTGTGTCTAATCCTTTATACTGTGTTAATCATTATAGGTAGGGATGTCTCACATATTTGACACTTAATGGGTTTTCACAGGCTGTTACCTTTTGAAATTAAAACTGACTGTGTTACAGCTTGACTTTTCTCATCACTCGTTTGCTTGTCGGCATTATACTCAATGAACACTCAGAAATATTGTATTTCACACCTGAAATAATCTCTTCTGCTGCATATAAAATTAAGTTTTTATTATGTAGAAATCTCCCTAATGACATCCAATGCCTCTGCTAACATAATCAGTGCATATTTAGCCAAGACAGATTTTAAAATGTCAGGCAGTAGGAGGTTTTCATATTTATTCTGAAAGAACTGTATAACAGGATTATACTTAATTATAGCTACAATGCACTCATCATTTGATTGAATTTGAGCTGTGTTGTGAGCTCTGAAGAACTCATAGCCTACTGCTTTATCGCTCTGTTATTAAAGATAGTGACCTGCTCTGCTGTACGTTGTATTATTTTATTTTATTAGTTTTTCATTTGTTGTTGGACATTGTGCTTTATCAACTATGCATATTGCATCAACTGTGTGTGTGCACTTGGACTTTCCAAAGAAGGACAAATTTTATTGGCAACCCGAAAACTGGCATATCACTCATTACAAAAGACACAGATTTGTTCAGACACTGCCCTTGGAAATAGAGCATCACTGTGTCAGGAGACACTACTGGAATCAGAACACTCTAAGAGATTTTAATGCAATTCACTCAGTACCAGTTGGCAGCCCCCACAATGCTATAACTTAGCAGCAGTTGACAGTGTTAACTTACCTCCAGTTTTTACATTCTGTAACATTTTGCTCTGCCTTACAGAGCAAGTTCTGCTACATTGTATTTTTTTAGGCAGAAAATGTTAGTAAATGCCTGTCTTAGATGTAGAGTAAAAGGCATCAGGGGAATAGCTGCTACTTTATTGTAAACATCATGTTCGTGTGTGTGTGTGTGTGTGTGTGTGTGTGTGTGTGTGTGTGTGTGTGTGTGTGTGTGTGTGTGTGTGTGTGTGTGTGTGTGTGTGTGTATTTCATTGACTCAGTCTCTATATTCTTAAATGATTTTACATCTTCAGCAGCTGAAAACTGTTTTCTGACTTTCTTTTTCCTTAAGTGCTTTAACTACATCTCACTTTAAGTAAAGTATTAAAGCAAGCCTGTATTTCATGATTCAAGAGCTTGGAGATCTTAGATGCATTGCTTTCCTCATGTCACGTTCATAGCCTGAATCAAGACTTAAAACAAACTCTTACTGTTTTATGTGTGTGTGTGTGTGTGTGTGTGTGTGTGTGTGTGTGTGTGTGTGTGTGTGTGTGCGTGTGTATTATTCTCAAAGCCTAGTATTTCTTACCACAGACTCCCTGACAGCATTTGCTTTGTTATCTGGGTAGTTCAGCAACTGTTTATATTTTCATGTCTTTCTAATGTCTATGTGCATACACTTTGATATGCCTGAATGATTATGTC
This sequence comes from Protopterus annectens, assembly GCF_019279795.1. Classification (NCBI taxonomy): domain Eukaryota; kingdom Metazoa; phylum Chordata; order Ceratodontiformes; family Protopteridae; genus Protopterus; species Protopterus annectens. The sequence goes on from NC_056746.1 coordinate 473,536,146, forward strand.
TGCAGTTTTCACACTGTTAATATTGCATTTGTTATGTTTGGCTGTCTACTAATGACTTTATTAGTTGCTGCGTACTTCACTGTAGCACTATGAATGACGCTGTTGGGATGATGTGTAGCATCTTTTGTAAATCTGCATTTCAAATAACATTTCAGATAATGGTCAGTTTAAGTTACCCAGACTTCAAACAGACGAAGAGTGCTGCTACTGATACTTTAGTGAAAATATGTTTTTCTTTTCTGATCTGTGTTATAGTTCAAAGCCTAAGTGATTCATTCTCTGTGATAGGAGTCACAGAATAGCACTTTGTGGTATCACCTGTTCATTCAATCTTTGTTTCCGTTCTTAAGCTATTGGAAGGTCATTGGGAGCCGGAGTCTGTCACAAGGCATGGAAGTATATGTTGAATGGGTCACCAACCCATTACAGTTGATAATAACTTGTACATGCCATATTACTTGTCCATTCAGCTTGTTATGTTAGTTAACATATCCACACAACAGGCAGAGGTCAGAAAATAAAAAAAAAAATTCACATCACTAGAAAAATAATCTGACCAACACGACTATTAATCCATAAAAACTCCAGAGGCTTTAACGTAAAAGAAGAAGGTAGGCGTTTTCACGGTGTACCCACTGCTTCTTTGGACCATATAAATACAACAGAAACAAAACAAGTTATATAAAAATTTAAAATGTAATACATCAATAGTAATCTACAAATCATGTTACATCATAATTAGTCAACCAATCAAATCCAAAACCCAAACAAAATATTATTAAAACACCCATATAACTAATAGCTTGTGAACAAACACATACCAGTACAGACCTCCTAGCATTAATAACGTCTGAGTCACTTCATTGTTTAAGGGGATGGGACTTCAACAAAGGTTTTAAAGAGACTTGTCCATTTAACCCTGGTTGAATATGTGCTTGTAGCTGCAAGATCCACTTTAACTCATTACTTTCTGTGGAATTCATTAGATCCCCATCCCTCAAACTTTCAAAAAGTAGCTCTAGCTATCTAGATACTAAAAATATGTTGTTCTCCACGACCATGAACATGTTGTACAATAACATTAGTGTTCTTATTATGTCTGATGTCATTCAGATATTCCAATACTCTTTAAAACTACAGTTGTTTTATCCAATGTAAAATGCACCACACCTAAAACAACTAGCATACTAAACTAAACCCTTGCTTTTGCAGTCTGCATAAAACTCAAGGTCAATCTTAGACCCTATAGCAGAATGTAGAAAAGATGTGCAACTCCAGATGGACTTGCATGCTTTATTTGACCTGCAGCAGAAGGTGCTTTTCCTATCAGATACTGGCCTTGTAACATATAGTTCATTCTTATAACAAAGCTGTCTTCTTAATGATAAATTGTTCCTAAAGCTAAACTGTGGTATATTATTAAGTACCCTTTTTAATTCTGGATTAGCCATTAGCAATGGCCATTTTTTTTTCACTATATCACATGTGATATTAATATCACTAGAATATATAAGGACCAACCTATTCTCAGGATTGGATCTAGCTGTACTATGACTGCCAGTAACTTTCTCTGAGAAGAAAAGTCTCATTTGTGTACCCTTAATTCGATGCACTTCCTCAAGTGTCTGTTCTGTGTCATTACTATCATACCCCCTTCCTAAGACCTCTTTTCTCATTGTTTGAAAAACTCATTCCACTTCACTATTGCCACTATGTAGCCTTATTACTCTAAGTAATTGACCTTTCATAATATTCTTAGTTACATGTTTTGGATGCAAACTGCCTTTATGTAATAGTGCATTTTTTCTACAAGGCTTCCAATACAGCTTAGCATCACAACATCTAAACATGTCTTTGCTAATAGTAGCATCCAAAAATTCAGTGGTGGAATCTGATGTATATCTACTAAATTTCAAAAAATCCATAGTACTAGGAAGGAACTTCACAAATTCTTCAAACAGTTCCAGTATCCCTGTCCAAACAAGCAACACATCATCCACAAAATGCCTATAGAAGCTGAAAAATGTAAGGATTGTTGTGCAGTATCTGTTCACTTTCCCAATAACATAACACAAAGTTGGCATAGCTGTTAGCACATGCGCTGCCCATAGCCACACCAACCTTCAGAAGAAAAAATTTACCATTTAACAAAAAAAAAAATTGTTCTCTAATATAAGTTCAAGTAACGTACAAACATCATCTGTTTTATGTCCCTTATGTAACTGCAGTCTAACATACTCAGTGGCAACTATATGTGGTATCAGTGTGAACAGTAATATTACATCAAGAGCAGACCTCCCAACCGTTCTGAATTACTCGGTTTTTATAGAGTTTTGGGGTCCAAATGAAGGGGTGCCATGATTCCCAAGTGGCACCCCTTCATTTCTGATTTTTTTTTCTTTTTGTTTTCTAAATTTTTTTAAATATCCCGCTGTTAGAGCTGATGTCATCACATGCGCAATGACATCAGCGCCGTCAGGCTACCAGCCAGTCAGAATTGAGCTCAAGGAGCTCGCATCATCATTTCCGGCTGGCTGGCCATTCACATCATCATTTCCGGCGGTTATGTTAATGGTGGGATTAATGGCAGCAGCATGGGGAACAGGAGCCCACCAGGATTAATGGCAGCAGTGAGCCCATGGAGCGGGACTAATGAGCCGGGATTAATGGCGGAGGCGGTACTCGGGAATAATGGCAGCAGCGAGCCCATGGAGCGGACAGCAGCAACATGAGGAAGGGATTAATGGCAGCAGCGAGCCCAGCAACATGAGGAAAGGAACAGAATGGGAGCCAGGCCGGGGAATGGAGCACTACTCAAGGTAAGGTTACCAGGAGTGTGTGTGTGTGTGTGTGTGTGTGTGTGTGTGTGTGTGTGTGTGTGTGTGTGTGTGTGTGTGTGTGTGTGTGTGTGTGTGTGTGTGTGTGTGTGTGTGTGTGTGTGTGTGTGTGTGTGCCATTACTGTTCTTCACATGTCAGGATTTTCTAGGGAGTGACCAGTTTCTTGGTGAAGTCCTCAAACTAACCTGTAAAACCTACCTGTATTTTCCTTAGTATCAAAGCACATAATAGTGAGTATTGTATCAGTAAATGCTAAATTATAACTGTTAAATAGTCATGGCTGTAACCTAAGAGTTTAATTTGTACATAGTTGTATGGTAACAAGTTTTGAATATTCTGAATATTTTATTGTTGTTGCAATCAAAAAAATAAAATTGTTGCACAGTTCCAAAAAAAATCTTGGCTGTGCCCTTATGTAATAAAATAGTGAATGTATTAAAAATGGTACTATAAAACACTCCGCATCAACTAAACACTCTATTCCAAAAAGTTCAGACCACCTTCCTATGCACCCCTTTTACTTCACTACAAAAAGACAAACAAAATTGAAATGCTTTTAGAACAAATCTCAAGGGATGTCCTAAATGGAGGTGACAGTTTACATCCCTGGCTCAGCAGAATATATTCAGTACACCTTGTTAGTCATTTTTGTAATCTCTGTTTCACTAGCAAATCCTTGACAACTGTCTGGAAGCAAGCCATTATATATAATAATAGCAGACCTTAAAATCACCAAACTGGCCAATGACTTTAGACCAGCCAACAATTTTAGCAGCTACAGGGAAAATATTTGAAAAAATCATATAATTACAATGCTGTCCAGACATCAGCATAACATTTAGTCAGGGAAAAGCAGTATGATGATATTATATAGCCTAATTAATTAAATATTTTAAAATATGGATAAAGAGTGTGTTGTATTATACAAGGAAGGAATATAATTTGATAAAGTCAGGAAGGTGTATAAAGAAAAGAACACATGTATGTTTCTTGTTTTGTGTGCAAGGGGCCAATGATTTGAAAACAGCCCAAAGGTAATCTTTATCCACCACTGGCCAGATGCATTTTCTTTGGATGTAGTGTGGGTTTCAATGCTGTTTCAATGAATCTGAGTTTCTAGGGCAAAGTTTAATGTCAAGCCTATTTTCATTGTGACACAGTATTGCTTTGTTTACCAGATGATGTCTCTTAGTGTTTCTGCATTGTTGTGCTGTAAAATGTAAAAATAAAATTCAAATCATTGTAGAAGTAAAACAGTATGCATACATTAGTGTTTATGGTAAATGGGGCAAAATAGCCAGGTAATAGGACACTGGAATGGCTGCAGGGGGACTCCGGTCTGGTGCCATGTTTTGGTTGTCTGTTCTGCAATTTGTGTTCGAAAGTTGGTATCCTACAATTCCATTGGAGTGGGTGGGATTACATAATTATGTATGCAAATTAGATGTTAATCAGCATACAGATTTGTACCTATTTTTCATGGGCCTTGTCCAGATTTTTGATGTTTCCAGGTTGAGAGGTATGATCAAGAGTTGCAAAGAACACTGCACTGGTCCCGTTTATACTCATAGACCAGCTATGTAAATCACTTAAAAACTTTTCAGTATCTATCAGGACTGAAGTTATACTGTGCAACACTGGTCTCAAAGTTTTTTCTACAAATATGGATAGGGGTTCGGTGACCCATCCATTGCTGGAGACTATTAGATGCATGGGTAGAGCATGCATACAATTGTGGACCCTTAGTAATCCATACAACATGGGTATGACAGGGTTTTCAACCGTAAAATATTCAAACTCATAAGTAAGTCATGCACAAAAAATGTACTCTATTAGTCAAACTCACTGTTTGTTGTTTAGTAATAATGTGCATAGGTCATATTATCTGCTAATAATTGTCCCATACATTACAGATAAATTAGTTTATCCATAATTACAATACCAAAACCTTTATTAGCTGGTCGTATTTCAAGGTTCCACAAGTGCTTGTATATGTTCACTAGTCAAATTATAAAAAAGAGTGCTTATGTTTGGTATTGAAAGCATGTAAAATTTCATTTTCACAAAGGCCAACAAAAGCTTCTAAAAATGGATGAACAACAGAAGAGAAACTGCTAGGTTTCCTAAAATTGTACTAATTTCGTATACGTCGATCCGGAACCAGCAAAGATAAGGAAACTTTCCTGGCAAACCGTCTAAGATCTACAAGTACTTAAGCTATATCTGATGGTCTAGTAGTAATGAAAGATAAACCTTTACTCAACAAAGAATTCTCTTCTGTTGTTAATTCAAAAGATGAAATATTAAAAATGAGTCCATTTGCTGCCATTGTCTGTTCCATGGTATCGTCTGTACCTTCTGTCTGGCTGATCAAATTGTCATGCATTCTCCTTTCTTTAATGGTTCTTGGAGCGACTCTTTCTGTAATCCCTTTTTATAGGTAAAGGGACAGAAAGTGCAAAAGAATTTGTAGCAACAGTCTCATTGATACTAGCAGGCAAAGCTGAAGCAAAAAATGCTGGTGTGGTTGCTTTACTAGTATTCTGCTGTTGAACAATTTCTCTCCATAGTTTTAAAGATGCCTGTGGTGGTGCAGCAGTTAGCCTCCTCACCTCATAGCAAGAAGTTTTCTGGTTTGATTCTCGGATGGAGTGCCTTCTGTGTGCAGTCTGCATGTCCTCCCTGTGGTCGCATGAGTCCTGTCCAGGTGCTTCAGTTTCCTCCCACATTACAAAGACATGCAGTAGGTGGAGTAAACAATCTAAATTGGCTATAGGCGCAAGTGATCAATGTGGATGAATTGCAGTGGCAGGGCTGGCCACCCAGCAGTGTAAACCTTGACTCAAGACGATTGTCACTGCTGACATGGCACCATAGCCCATGTGTAAAATGGGAAAAAGGGGTTGAGGATGGATGGATGGATTAGAACATTTGATTGACATCAGACATAATAAGAACATTAATACTCTTGTACAACATGTTCATAGTCAGCATATTTTTAGGTTTCTAGTGCTAGAGCTACCCTTTGAAAGTTTAAGGGATGGTGATCTAAAGAATTCCAGAACACCTCAGATGAAAAAGTTAGGTCTGAAAGATACAATCTAAACAAGTAAGGGCCTAGGACAGAGCCCTGTAGGACACCCTGACTGTAACCAAGGATTTTACCTGTCCAGTTGCTGTACGATGCTTGCCATGTCCTACTTGTAAGCCATGCAGCTATTCATCTTATCAACAGTACATCAATACCTAGTTGTACTAATTTATTGATCAGTGTTTTGTGTATGACCCTGTCAAATGCTGAAGTTAAATCTATATAAATTACATCACATCACAAATTTTCACTCATAATTGCTATTATATTGTTGTAGAACATTCATGTTACAGGTGGTAATAGAACTGTTCTCAACATATGCATGCTGATATATGGTTTCAAGTCCCAACCTATCCAATTCTGACAATAACTTAACCAAAATTACTTTCTCCATTATTTTTCACAACATGAAAGTAGATTTAAGGGTCTACATGACTCTGGATTTGTTCTACTCCCTTTCCCTTAAAGACAGGCTTAATAAACACGTCTCCAATCTTAAGAAATCTCTCCATATTTATATGACTGGGTGAATAATAGATATAATTGTACTGTAAGTTCTTGCTGAAGTGTTCTCAGATCATTATTACTAATTCTGTCTCCTCTCTGTGCTTTGTTTGGATCCAGTTTGCACAATTCTTTTTCAATATAATCTAATTTGATTGTAGTATCTGGAGTTAACTGGATGTCACTCGGACAACTTATCACCCCTTTTGTGGAGACAAAATGTTTTACATAAGATTTTGTAAAAATATCTATAATTTGTTGTGTCTGAGAATAAATCTTAGAATCTGCACACAGTTTATCAGTTTGTGTGTCTTTACTCCTTCTACATCTTATCTATAAAAAGGTTTCCTATTATGCTCAATATCTTTGTATAAATTTTCTTCAAATTTTTCTTGATCTTATTTCTCACTGTGCTGAATCCATTTGTCCAGCTTGTTTATTTCAGGTAATCTACATATAAGTTGTGCACTTTGTGATTTTCCATTGTACAGGTGTATATGGGAAATGTAAGGTGAGCAGGAAGAGAATCAAGGATGCTTATGAATAGGATGAAGAAAAGAGGGACCAACAGAGCCTCGGGAACAGCCCTTGATGATCAGGAGTTGGGGGGAGGGGAATAAGATATTGTCATTTTGTACCGGATACATATATTTGGTGAAGATGCTTTGCAGCCACTTTCAGACTGTTCACTCATGCCTATAATTCTTTATTATGTGGGAAGATTATTCAAATCCATCACCTGCTTTTAACATACGCTTAAATTATATACACAGCGGCCTACCATAAAATTTGCATAATTAGTGCATTCTGTATATATAGATAGTCACATTGAAGATTATCTCCTCCCCTCTCTTTTGTATGGTGCCCCTCTGCTTACCAATCTATCTTCCACACTCACTTCAAACTGGAAATGTGCTACAACAAAATCTCCAGATTCACTATCAAGGCAAAATCCTCCTCCCATCACTGCACCTCCTTACACTCTTTAAATTGGCTTGAACTCCCTAATCAACTTGACTTCCTCCAAATCATCACAGCCCACAAATTATTATTCCAACCTAATAGCTGGCCTGCATTATCTAATATCCTACAACCATATACCCCCCCCTTAGACCCCTTAGATCTACTCACTAAAACCTTATAATTGTCCAAAAACACAAGCGCCCAGCTGGTCAGCTTCTACTCTCCTTTTCCCAAACCAAAAAATGGAATGCCCTGCCCTCTACTCTGAGGACCTGTGACAATCCGCACACCTTCAAAACACAACTTTATTCTCACCTGTTTCTTCACAGGAAATGTAACTGTACTCTTCAACTCATAACTCCTAAGATCTGCTCCTCCTCCTCTCCTGGCTAACCTTCATACCTTCCTAATTTCTCTTATATAATTAGATTATAAATGTAACTAAACAGTAGCATCCGGCCATTATGCTTTATGTCTGTCTTTCCCTTGAAAAATGTTTAATAGTTTTGCTGTCTTTACTGAATGATACCTGTTTTGACTGTAATACTACCTGCTAATTGTTATACTACCTGTTGATTGTTATACTACCTGTTGATTGTTATACTACCTGTTGACTGTAATACTACCTGTTGATTGTTATACTACCTGTTGATTGTTATACTACCTGTTGACTGTAATACTACCTGTTGATTGTTATACTACCTGTTGGTTGTTATACTACCTGTTGTTTGTTATACTACCTGTTGATTTTTATACTACCTGTTGATTGCAATGCAAATATTTTTCTTGTAATTCTCTATGTAATGTAACTTTGTATTGTGGGGCTTTTCTCCCCGGGCCTCCACTGAAAGTGGACCTCCCCAGTCACCAAACTGGAATAAATAAATAAATAAATAAATAAATAAATAAATAAATAAAGGCTTTTGCATTAGGCAGGAAAACAAAACTCATAGATGTTATGTTGTACTATCTCACCTTCATTGTTACATGTGGGTTTGGTGTTGATCCTCGGCTCCAACTCAGCCGATTACAAAAGCTCGAAGACTCTAAGTTGGCTGCTGGCAAGGTAGGTATCCCATAATGCCAGTGGTATCAATCCTCAGATTTTGTTTGATGCTTTACGAGTTCAGAAGTGCTCTTCTTGGCCGTGGCTAAGTGAACTTTTTCATCTGTGTTTTTTCTTGCATTCATAGTTAGTATATAGTTGGATTTAATTATAAAATACTTAGAATATAGTTAGAATATCAGCCTTTCACAGTAGTGAATATTAGGTTTTGTTTAACAGTTTGACTGTTTTGTCAGCAGTTTTTGCCGTTGTTTTTTGGCAGGCCTGTGTGTGTCTTTATTGGTATCCCGTAGTGGTAGCTTACATTTTTTTCTTGTTGAGCCCTTTATCAGCTTTTTATTAGCTTATATAGAGTATTTTCTATTGAGGTATTTCTACTTTAGTCCATTTTCTGATTGCTATTGGGATCTCCCTACGCATGTGTATATTTATGTTTAAGCATAGGTTGCTTAGCTAACTGTTTTCTGGTGTGGTATGTTTCTTTATATAACAAAGTCCATTTTTCATTAGAGGACTTTTCTAGTTGTGTGTTCTTCCTTCATTTCTCATCAGGCTAGGGCAGTTTAAGTTAGAGGACCTGGTCCTCTTATTATACTGTTGCTTTCTTTTCTGCCTTAGCAAGGCTAGAACCATTTGAGTTAGAGGACATAGCTCTCTCTTCCTATTATTTCTCCATTTGTGTGGTGTGTCATTATCATTCCTTTAGTTGAGGTCCGTTTAAGTTAGGTTACCTAGCTAATTCTCCTTCTGTTGTTTCTGTGACATCTGCTGCTAGTTAGAGTTGTCCAGTATGTCTAAAGAAAAAGAAAAGGATCATAAACCTTCGGGTTTTAAGAAGTGCCAAAAATGTAATCAAAAATATCCATAACTGATGGATAGTATGTGTCTACTGTTTAGGGGCCATTCACTTACAAGAGACTTGTACTTTCTGTCATTATTTTAGCTCTAGAGTCCTTCAAGAAGGGAAAAACAAGCTTATTTTGAAAGGTCTCCTGAAACCATCTTTTGAGGAAGCTTTAGGTAGTTCTTCATCCTCTCAATCTGCAAAGTCTTCCTATAGTCAAAAAGAAAAGACAGCTAAGAGGTCATCTCCAGTGTCCTCAGAGAGATCTGGACCTCCTGAAAAAATATCTAAAACCATTAAGACTTCCACCACATCAGCTCCACTGCCTTCAGAGTTGACTGAGGTTATTACCATTGATGTGCCTATATAGGCCCCAAGAACATTGGAGCCGAAAAAGGATCTTTCAACTCAGAGCAGGTCTACAGTCATTCCTCCGGTCTCCCCTACCTTGAGCTCTCCTATTTTACAGAGATCTCACTCACCAACCATTTCCTCTAGTAGCAAACTATCGGATGAAGATGTGGAGAGGGTGGTGCGCAGACTTTTGAAGGCACCAGTGCTGGCAAATTTGCACTTGGCTCCTGCCCAGCTGGTTTCAGAGCCATCTGAACCTTTTACATCCACTACTGTTCCTCCTCTGAGCCATACCAGTCTGTTGGATCCAGAACGTCCAGTACCGCTTGTAGTAGAATGTTTGGCTCTGGCATCCCATATGAGGTCTTACCAGAACCGATATCTGCTCCGACACTCTTGGTGCCATCCGTAGTGTCTAGGAGCCGAAGGTCACCAGTCAGCCCCAAGGGAGATTCTCAGACCTGAGCCTCTTTAGTTCCGAGTTTACCTCTCAGTGCATCTGGGCTGAGCTTGGTTCCTACATCTGCTTTGGAGCTGATTTCCCTCAGACCGAGGGCTACCTCTGCTTCTTCGGAACCAGTGGTGTCCTCAGAACTGGGGGAGTTGGCCTTCCAAGATGATGAGGAGCATGCTGTCCAACTATACAGCTCTATGCAAGGATGCTGATGTTCTTCCTCAAAAGCATTGGCCTCTGTCTTGGCACTACCCTATCCACAGGACAGCAGAGATCCACAGCCTTAGGAACACTCTCTGGGTGGTCCCCATTCTTCCGAGACCTCCCTAGAATACCCTTCTGAGGAGCCTCCTCAGTAGAAAACATGCAAGAGGAAGCATGTAGACTCCCCTGATCAGTCTGTCACCTCGGACACTTGAGGACCTTGAGGAGTCAGAAGGGTCTCCACGGTCATCCTCTGATGATATCTCCTTTGTAGATATCCTTGAGATCATGAAACAGAGAGGTGGCTGGACAACCATCACCCCTTTTGATGAGGAGTCAGTGTACCTGAATGCTTTCGGGTCTCAGCCTTCAGCCTTTTGGGGTCATGGACTTGGTCAGTCGAAAGGAGTGAGAATCACCTGACACCATTGAGCCAGTCCCTAGGAGGCTAAACAAATTTCTGTCAGCCCCCAAGGAAAAGGATTTCTTGACAAAAGGTGTGCCAGTAGATGCTATGGTGGTGGTAGCAGCCACCAAGAAGGAGCTTGCAGAGACATCCTCATCTGTCCTTCTGCCAAACAAAGAGTCTGGAATGATGGAGAGATATGGGAAGCATGTTTTTTTCTTCAGCGGCTTTTACCCTTAGATCACTGAATTATTTTACCCATTTTACAAGGCTTCAGATAGATCTGAAGGAACTAGGAGATACTCTACAAGTACTTCAACTGCAGGGGTACCAGAAAAGGTTACCACTCAGTTATCCACCTTAAACTCCATAATGAACTCTTCTATGAGACTGATATACACAGCAGATGGAGCGAGTAGGGCAGCGGGTTCAGAAGTTTCCCTGAGGAGACACTCCTGGATGCACTTGTGTAACTTTGCGGAACCCTTTAAGTCTACTTTCATAAATGCCCCCTTTGATGGTTCCTCAGTGTTTGGACCAAATGTTAATGATGCACTCACCAGATGCGAGCAGGAAGACAAAACTCTCTCTGCTGTTGGAGTATGTTTTTCTGCCCCTTCAAGACTCTATCCTAAAGGGCTGAAAGGCAGGAAGAGGTGGTTCAAGAAATCCCAGAGATTTTTCCCAGATGCACAAGATGATTCTTTCCCCAGAGGCAGGGGGGAGGAAATAATGGTAGACACTGTCCTAGAGCCAGAGGGGGTCTTCAGAAACAGGGTGACTGTGATTTCTTTCGTGGATGTCCCTGTCAGTGCTCTTGAAAGGAGGCCCAACTGTGCAACTCTAGAGCCAGTCGGGGGATGTTTATCTTTGTACCCAGAAGTCTGACACAACATCATAAAAGACAAGTGGGTACAAAACATAATGTCCAGAGGATACTTCATACCCTTTTCCTACCCTATTCCTCGAACCAGGAAAATCACAGATGTTCCACCCAATCACAGGGATCAAGCAACCGTAGAGATCCAAATGTTGCTAAACAAAAGAGTCATCCAAACCATCCCCGCAGACCACAGATGATTCTGAACTTACTCGAGATTCTTTTTGGTACCAAAAAGAACAGGGAACTGAAGGCCCATATTGGATATCATCAAACTAAACAAATCAGTAAAGAAGTCCAAGTTACGAATGGTGACACTGCAGTCTATATTCCCCTTTTTAGGGAAAGACAATCGAACGTACTTGATAGTCCTTCAAGATGCGTACTACCACATACAAATGGATAGAGCATCGAGGAGTCACTTACGCTTCCGGCTGGGAGCCAGTCACTATCAATTTCATACTCTGTCCTTTGGTTTCACTACAGCCCCTGTTCACCAAATGCATGGCAGTAGTAACAGCTCACTTGAGATGTCTTGGATTCCGAGTGTTTCCATACCTGGACGACTGGAGTGCAAGCACTAAACATCTCTCTTCCTCTAGGGATGATGGCAATCCAGTCAGACAATATATCAGTGGTATGGTATATAAACAAACAGGGAGGAACCAGATCATACCCACTTTGTCGAGAGGCCCTGATGGTTTGGCAGTAGGCAGTATCTTCCCAATGCTTTCTAGTCACAATGCACATCCCAGGAAAGTCCAATGTGATAGCTGACAAGCTCAGAAGGGCAATTGTGATGCTTCATGAGTGGTCTCTGAATCAGAACATAGCAGAAGAGATCTTCCGCAAATGGGGCCAGCCTTGCTGTCATCTTTTTGCCACCCCTATGAACACCAAATGCTGCAGCTACTTTGCCCTAATCCCCACTCCAGGGGAGACACCCAGAGTTGCACTTGTTTACAATTGGCCCTCAGGACTTCTTTATGCCATTCCCCCATTTCCCCTCATATCGAAAGTCATTCAGAAAGCAAAATTCTTGGAAAACAAGATGATTTTCTTTGCTCCATATTAGCCTTGTCAGATTTGGTTCCCCTTTCTTGGGCCTCATCTACTGGAGGATCCATGGATTCTGGACCCAGTTTCAGACCTGCTGACACATATGTCAGGAACGCTCCATCCCTCTCTCCACACTCTCACCTTGACAGCTTGGCTGTTCCACTTCCAACCTTATTCAGGCTTCAGGATTTCACTCCAGCAGTAAAACATATCTTGATATCCTCTCATAAGGTTTCTACCAGAAAACTGTATGCTAATAAATGGAAAATATTTTCCTTCTGGGCACAGACCAGGAACATAAACCCCTTCACTGCCCCAATCTCTTCATTTTTGGATTTCCTTTTGGAACTTTTCCAACAAGGCTCAGCCGCTGCCACAATTAAAGTCCAGCTGTCTCCAATTTTCACTTAGGACATCATATGCCTAACTTGATGGCACATAGACTGTGTAAAGCTTTATTGAAAGGCACTTCCTTACTGAGACATCCATTTAAGGAAGCTGTCCCTCCTTGGGACTTAAACTTTGTCCTGTCGCACTTAACCTCACTACCCTTTGAACCTTCATCCACTTGCAATCTAAAGTTCCTCTCGTGGAGAACGATTTTTCTGGTAGCCATAACCTCAGCTAGAAGAGTTTCAGAGCTACAAGGGCTTTCAGTCAAACTGCCTTATCTGATCTTCCGTAAAGACAGGATTTCACTTCGAACTAACCCATTCTTTGTCCCTAAGAGTTGCTCCCAATCTAATATTAACCAATCAAATGAATTTCCAGTGTTTTTCCCTAATCATACCAACAAGGCAGAATTCAGACTTTCCCAACTTGATGAGCACAGGCAACTGAGGTTCTACCTCCACAGAACTAAAGAATTCATGAAGTCAGATCAGTTATTCATATCCTTTTCAGAGGCAAGAAAGGGTATGCCAGTCTCTAAAATCATATTATCTAATTGGCTTTCTAATTGCATAACTTTTATATACTCTTCAAATAACAAGGAGCTCCCCTTTACAGTTAGAGGTCATTCAACCAGGTCAGTAGCAACATCCACTGCCTTTCAAGCCAGAATTCCAATGGACAATATTTGTGCAGCCATGACTTGGGCAAGCCCACATATGTTTATTACTCATTACAAAGTTGATTTGGCCTCCAGAGACAGAGATTCCTTTGGTTACACGGTGCTCAAGAGTGTATTCTCGTGAGCCACCCAAGAAAACAGGTGCTAGGGATGCTGTCCCACATGCAAGAATGAAGGCAAGATAGGACAACATAACATAAAGAAGTTATGTACTCACCAAAGCATTCTATGTTTGTTGTCCATCTTGCCCTTCATTCTTACAAACCCACCCACCTACCCTCTTCCATATAGTCCTAGTGGACCTGGTAGGAAATTTTGCTCTTTCCTTATGTTGGAGACTTTTCACTATTGTTTCTCCTTTACCTGAGGGTACAGTATAATTATTTTCTATTTTAGCTAGCAGCAAATAAGATCTGAGGATTGACACCACTGCATTATGGGATACCTACCTTGCCACGAGCCAACTTAGAGATATCAAGCTTTTGCAATCATCCGAGTCAGAGCCGAAGATTGGCTCCGAACCCACATGTAAGAATGGAGAGTGAGATGGACAACAAACATAGAATGTTATGGTGAGTACATAACTTCTTTATAACAAACCCCTTACACTCACACACACCAAAACACGTTTCATATAGTATGCATTGTAAATTAAAATAAAAAGATGCATCTCAGCTGTTATCCATCTCATTTCTTGACAAGAGGAAAACCAGAGTGATCATTCTCCACAAGCAAATTTATTCTCAGTTTTAAAATCAACTAAGCAACAAAAAACAAGTTCTTTTAGTGTTAGAAATGTAGTTTTCAACAACCGCATACATGCTATAGCTTTTTTATGACTATACCTAGGTCTAGGTATTAGAAACAACCCAAGAAATGTTTCCTTAAGCACAATCTTGATTTGTGGTATAAAACAATACTTCATTTAACACTGATAATATGACAAAATCAATAAACACCAATTTACTTGGACTATTCAAGAAAGCTAAATTTATTAGATACTGGTTCTCTGCCCTACCACATCCCTTTAAAATCACTATCAATACCTGTTAATCTGCTGTCCAGAATAAATCAATAGATTACTCAGATGTTATCTGTTAAGGAATGTTATAACAGCATTGCATGAGTTTCATTGTTCATATAGACTTTTGAAAACACGTGTCCTTTTCTTTCTCCCAAGGTGACCTTGGCCCCTTCTCTCAATAATGTAGTGGAATCACACAACCACACCTATCAGGCTTCCATAGTATAATGAGTGTTTGCAAATAAATTGTGTTCTATGTTTCCATGAGTTTGTGATTATTCATGAATAGTTCCTCTATTTCTGTACGGTGCTTTTTATAGAGTTAAAGGAAGAGATGGGTCCATTCCAACTTTGTTCATTGGAATGGAGAGTTCATTTAATTATGTTTCTGTCAAACTGTAAAAAATAAACAGCATTTGAAGCTCTGCTCCTCTACTTTCCCAACAAAATAATGCAAGCATCTAAAACTGTGTCATAGGTTTAAACTTGGGACAGCAATCCTGTGACTCTTTCCTATTTGAAACACATATAAGAAGAAAATTGTCCTGTTGCAACTCTACAACCCAAGTAATATGCACGAAGCACCAAATAACACAGGAGCTGATTCCAAACAGTAGTTAGTTTTCTCACTCACAAATCTAAGATGCAATGTAGAGGTTGAACGCTTTCATCTAGAATTACTAGACTTCCTCAGAACCTGAGGAAGTCTAGTAATTCTATTTGAAACACAGCTGGCTTGCAGACAGGACCCAAAAAGTTAGAACCAGGGAGTCCACCTCCACAAATGACCAGTCACCATCAGAATTCCTCAAGTATTGCTCCTGGGACCATTCCTTTTTGATATCTACTTCTCCAAAGTCAATGCCAATGCCAAGGTCGTCTGGCTGACCAAATCTGCAAACAATTACAGGTTAGGAGCAGTACCAAAGCACTTCATAAAGCATTAACTAAATTAACTTAACAAAAAATGAATAAATAAAATAAAATAAAATAAAAAACCTTCTTCCCAGTAGGAGCACTTCCACTGACAAAAACTTAAGTGTTTTTCTTTTGTTCTAGGTAAAACGCAGAGCTTCCTCAGAATGGGATGGTGTGTATTCCTACCACTTAAACAATCATAAAATGAATATTTATTCACAAACCGACCATTCAGTTGCTTATAAATTATCCTAAATCTGTAATGGTGAACCTTTTGGGCTTAGTATGTCAAAAATTCAGAAAATGCCTATACCTACTCTACTGGCGTGGCACCCCCGAATAAAAGAGAAACAATTCTTTACATATTCATTTATTTAAAAAAAAAAAAAACAGTCCAGTCACGTGTGCTGCTATGTATTATAAAAGTAAAAGAAAAATCAGTGACTTACAATAGAGAAAATGATGTGCACACTAATAATCGGGCTTAAAATAGAACACCAAAAAATGACCCTACTTTTAACTTTTGAATGGAACAGAAAAAAATATGGAACACGTTGCATTTGATTAGATTAACATCAATTAATGAAATTTTTGTTGCTGAGTTTTAATAAATAATTGCAGGGTTATATATTTCTTGTATTTTTTGTTCATTCAGTTTCCTTGGTAACTTGGGTTTTTTTGAACGCTGGTGTGTCACCCAAAATGTTGTGGTGTGTCACCTTTGACACGGGTGTCATAGATTCGCCATCCCTTTCCTAAATTAAAATAAAATTTACTGCATGGAAAATCACATGGAATTCATTGCTTAAACTTCCTAATAATTAAACTCATTATAATGCACTAAATACATTCATTCAAAACATAAAACATGAAACATATCCCCACAGACAGTAATGTTCACCATAAACGGCTGACACAACCAAATAACTTGTGTGAGACCCATACACTAAAATTAAATGCCAAGAAATGCATAACTGTATCCTTCTGGAAGTTATCCACACCTGATAACTATCATATTGACTACAAACTCCCTAACAGTCAATCCACTATTCAGGGACTTAGGGCCATACATAGATAGTAACCTAGCCTTTGACCATCATGTGTCTACAGTAGTGAGGAAATCATTCTATGTTACGCAAATTAAAAATAAATGTATGTTATCTACATTCAAGGAGGTCATTGTTGCACTATATTCAGCATTCATTTGACCTGTCATTGACTACAATACCCTCTTTGAGATGTACCTAACCAGGCACTTCCATTAATTGGAGCGTCCACACGAGTTCCTCACAAAAAGTATACAGGGTCAGAGTAACATGTCCTATGCCCACTGCCTCAAAGGCCTATCCTTGTATTCTGTCTCGTACAGACTGTTGAAGGGATAATCTATGTCTGGTATACAAGGCATTGTCTGACCCCAGCTTAATGGACTTCCTGCATATCAACAAAACAAACAGCACCAGAATTACCCATTCTAAAAATTGGTACCCTGCCTGTGATATAACTAGGACATGCTGGAGAGACAGATATATATTCCAAATACTATCCCTTCTCTGGCACAGGCTTCACATCCATGTGAGGTAGAGTTCCTCCCTGTCTCAATTCAAGTATAACTTGGACAACTGGTTGGAAAACAGAAAATTCATTCCTGGTTTGGCACCTATGTCTTTAATGGATGCAGGCAGCCTGTAAATAGTTCATCTCCTGGGCACCTGCTTGTAAATTTTTCATCACCCAAGCCTCAATTAAGGGTACCAGGACTTGTCAGAGATTTGAGATACAAGATTACTCTTAAAAAGGCCCCTGTGTTTGTTAGCTGAGTACACACCTGTGAACCTATGAAAACACCTCTGACACTCACACATACACACAGAGAACTGAATGTTTATTAACTGTATACATTTTGACATCTTCCCTGCCTTTTGTTCAATCATCTTCTCCAAACCCTTTCGCATTCCAACAAAATGAAATATCTGAACACAGAAGTGTAACTGAAGTGATGCAAATATGTTTCAAAAACGATGGAAGAAGGAAATAAAAAGGGAGTAGGATTGACCTTAGTTCAGTAACTATATCTGGATAAGAAACTTTTCATATATTTTCTACTAATGAAAATATCACCAGCAGGACTTTTTTCCCCTTAATTTCTATGCCATTTTCTAATATCTTTTTATTGTGTGAAATGAAAACATTTAAAGTATTTAAATCTAAGTTGTCATGCTAGCTGTTGCAAAGGCTTCGCCCCAATCAAACTTGAATTAAATTAATTTTTAATAACTTAATCTGACATTTTTTTCTTAACATAGGTAGACTGACCTAGTCATGCTAACCTTTCATAATTTTGCAGATGGGTTAATAATAATTTATTTTTTCTTTAAATTCTAAGATACTGTTTCTTCTTATCTCCTCAAATGTCCCAGAATGTATTCATTGTATGAACTGTCACCTTTTCCTGTCAGGCCTAAAAGCAAGTTTATTTTACAAAAAAAAAAAAAAAATTCTCTTTATGGATTTGCATTTAAGTGCAGCCTTTACCATTTTGGTAAGAGATAGCTGTGGCATTTAAGACTATACTGGGACCACATCTGCTTCTTGGTGGTAAAAGCTAATGTCAAGAGCCTTTGGCTGACCAAGTCTGCAGATGACTGCAGATTGGGAGCTATCATAGATTCCACATGACACAAAAATCTTACAAGGAGCTCTAACACAGACAAATGACTGGTGCCAAAGTCACAAGACTACAACTCACTGCCAAGAAATGCAATATAGCGCCTTTTGGAAAACTACCACACAGGCTAATTACTCTATCAATAAAACACCCATAAGAGCTGAATTGGTAGTCAGGGATCTGCGAGCATATGTAGATAGTAGTCTGGCCTTTGACCAACATATGGCCAAGGAAGTAAGAAAATTATTCTGAGTTTCCCAACATATCAGTAAGGGCATGTTATTTAGGTCCAAGGAAGTCTTAGTGCCACTTTATGTACCCCCTATCAGACTTATCATTCAGTATTATGCCTTCTTCAGCATGTACCTGACCATCCATATGCAACAATTGGAACACTCACAAAGGCTGCTTAGCAGGAGAATCCAGGGTATAAACCCATTGCTCTTTATGAATTGCATTAAAGCCCTTTCTCTATACCCTGTCTCCTACAGGTTACTGAAAGGCAATCTGTGCCTGGCATACAAGGCATCATCGGATCTAGCTCTGCTGTATATTTTGCTCAAACTCAAACCAAATATCATCAGAACCACTAAATTCAATAATTTACATTTTGTTTGTGACATAAGTAAGACATGTTGATGAGACAGGTATGTGTCTCAGAGGATCCTCATGCTCTGGAACAAGCTCCCCATCTATGTGAAGGAGAGTTCATCCCTAACCTGATTTACGCATATCCCTGGCCAATGAATGAGAAATCAGAAATTCACCCCATGTCTATATTTTTGATCGAGGTAGACAGTAATGACCAAACTGACATACCCCCCACATAACCTCTAGAAACGTCCTAACATACCCCTTCCTAATAAATCCTCATGATACATAGGAACAAGATTGGATTGGATTGCACAGCTAAGCTTATAATGACCTTGGTAGTCATTATTCCAGCATATATTTATGAATCTATGAAAGTTAATGTGTATAGTTCATACAGCTGTTATATTATGTATAATGCACCATGAGAGCAGACTGTAGGCTAATAAAACCATAGCAGTAACCATGTGTCGAAAAAAGCTAGAAGCAAAACAAAAGGGGAAATGTGGCCATGGTAGTATAAGTAATTGAGAGCAAAGAAAGGAGAACAAAGAAAAATACATACAGGATATTACAATTCTAAATGCAGTAATGGTGGAAGACATAAAAAAAAACAGTGTGTACTGCCAAACAGATAGTTAAGCAAGGCCACATACAGCAAACTTTATTCAGAAATGTATAAATGGAATAGAACAAGATTTTATAATCCTTGTAGTAAATGTATACCCCAGTCTGACACCACAGAGATTAAGGTGATGGATTATCAACTGGTAAAGATAGGTTCAAAACCCAGTTGGGGCACAACTGGGCAGCAGCAGTATTCATGTAGAAGAAAGGCCTGGCAATCTACTTTTGTATTATGCCACAAGAAACCTACGGGATGTCACCATGAGTGAATTTCAACTCGGGTAATTAGTTACTTGTTTATAGTAAACACACTGCCAAACTAAATATTTCTTATACAGTATATACACATCTGAGTGGAATTTCAGAGTACCCTAATTGTGTTATACTTTTGTTATGCATTTGATCATTCTAGAAGGTTTAGAGACCCTTAATTAAGCCCTATACAGAGTAACTATTTGCAATAGCCTGTAGAATTTCACCAAATCCAGTAACAGTGGACTACTGTATTAATATGTTCATGTTCTGTAACATATAGAAAAGAATTGTTCAGACTGTAACATCTCCTTACTGGTTTTGTGCTGCTTTTTAATAGCTGCAATATGTTGTGTCTGTCTGACAACACAAACATTAAGCTAATGCAGAGGACATGCTAATGGCAGTACTGTATATTAGCTTGACAAAGATGTGTCTTCTGCAGTACTTACTGCCAATTTCTCTTTAGTATGAAACTTTTACTAGGGCAAACAGTAAGTAACAGTAATCATGGGTAAATCATGCCTGTCTTCTACCTAGTTCTTCTGGGTTTGTTGTCAGTTTACAGCAGTGTCTAACAACAGTAATGTATTATTATGCTGTGCTTTTCTTCTTCTACTACAAATGTTCAGAGTTGAAAGCATTCATTTAATCCTTTCTTATTACATTTGTGTCTTTGGAGTTCCCACTGGCAAAGTCATTCTTTCTTTAAAAACTGTCATTTATTTTCCAGACACAGACTGCCTGCCAGATTCTCTATCCCTATAAACAGAAGTGTATCCAAGCTGTCCAGTACAATATTATATAACTGCAACATTCTTTTTATTTAATTATTTTTATTGCATTAAGGTGTTCTGTCACTGTTTCATGTAGATGTTGGTTGGTTTTCCCCAGATAAATCACTGTATTTGCAGAGAACGGCATGTAATACTGTCTGATTACACCACAAAATAAAAGATAGAGACTCATCCCTTTCTCATATGGGGATGCTTGAATCCATTCCTCTCTAGCAATAATGTAAAGCAATGACACAAATAGACTTTAGCCTGTCCCACAGCAGTACTTTCTCCAGTACCTGTTTTTGTTTGAAAGCAGCAGCTTCTTAACATTCTGCCTTATTTTAATCATATTTCAATCATTCTTTTCAAAGCATTCACTGTAACATACATTTCCATGCTAAAACCTTGCAGTAGATGCATATATTTTTCTGTACAAGACTGCTAAAAGTATAGGCATGATGAACCTCATTTCTCGAGACCCATCAATCCACTTTCTTTACTTGGATCATTCATGAGGTATTGCCCTCTGATGACTTAAACACTACCTAATCTATTTTGCCCTCTCTCTGTAGATCTGGCCAGTTGTTCTGAACTTTATTTTTTTCTCATTCTTGGGGTGAAGTAACTTGGTTCAGCACTTCCTATGAATCTCTCCCTGAGACTTCTTTTACAGATGTAATTAATACTCGATTTAAGATACCCAACTTTAAAAAGAACTGTAATCGTAGTTCAAATCCAATTCCCTATTCGCTTGTTATTATCATTAAGTTTGTATCTCAGAAGTGGATAAACATACAATGATTATAATTTTAATTCCTTTGTGGCAGCTTCTTAGCCCTGTAATAATGTTACTATCTGTGAATTTTTGATGGAGCTTCATCTTCTTCTTCCTCTTCATCAGTAAGATAGGTCTGTATTTATCTCTATACAAGTGATGCTGAAAAAGTTATTATCCTTTCTATAAGCTCAATTCCACCATTTTCTTCCTGTTTAGTTCTTGTCCCCAAGTTATCATTAAAGTAACTATACTTTTAAGTACTCAGAGTAGGAGATGACATTGTTGCTATAAATAGCTCCCCTTTTCACACATGGATACAGATAACAGCATAATTGAATATCAGAGTATCACCACAGATATCACACTTTGTGAAAAACCTTTGTAATACAGAAGTATCATGTAAATGCACAGGACAAATTTGGTACAAAACAACAACATTCTAACAGTCAAGACCACCTCAGGATTTGGTGCTGAAGAATTCCTTTTGGGCTCCAACTCCAGTCTCATATAGAATATAACCATCAGTCTATCATTCATGGTTTTGTCAATCTGTTTTTGAAAACTAGTATTTGACTGCTGTAAAGCACCTAAATAACTGGCATCATTTAAATGTTCAACATATATTGATTATAGTTCCAGTAGCTAATGTAAGTCCTTAACCATCCCTTACCAGCATTATGGATACCATTTTCAAGCATACTTGTTAGAGTCCATTGCTTGTATTTTGCTCTTATACATTTAATTAATTCCATTGAATAAGCAGGATGAAGGATAAGTACCTTGCAGTAGTTATCAACAGAAAACCTAGTCTGTTAAACCTGCCTCCTAATGTCTGATCTCTAACACCTGCCACCGTTTTTAGTGATAAATATGGGCTATATATTATAAAACCTCAATGAAAATCTCCGTGGCCGGCCAGCGTAATAAACCACACATGTAGACATACTTCTATTAAATAATAATATGGGGGTATCCAAGGTTATTCAAGATTTGTCAGAAAGTGGAAAGATGTCATATACCTTCAGTAAATAAAACACATTTTAAGCTTTCAGTTTTAGTTAAAAGACACTACCCATCCCTCATTGCTTTGCTACTATAATCAAAGTCTCCCTTAGAAAATAAATGGTCCTTAGCTGTTTTTCTTCCATGACACCCCCCCCCCCATGCTTCCAACTTGGAGATCCCAGTATTTATGCTGAACTACATTCTCCTACTTGAGAAACCGATCAATAATAATAAAAACAGATCATGGTGATCTGTTCTCTTTGACCTTCTCTGCAAGTGGAGCTGCCTTGGCCTCTGCCGTTATGTGTTCAGTGTTCCATCTGTCCAGCTGTCCCACAGTGTGCATCCCACCACCCTTCTCAGGTAGCCCATCTCCACCACCACCAGCTTCCTTAATTGCTCTGCTTCTACCACCCAGGTCTCTGCACCATACAGTAACAATGGCTGCACCAGTGTCCTGCGTGCCTCAATTCTCAGCTTCCCTGGCAATCTTCTTTCATGCACTATCCCATCACTCCATGCCAGTTGGCTGCATCCTTTTAGATTCCAGCTCTAACCTCCACATTCAGACCTCCCTTCTTGTCAACCACCCCTCCCAGGTACCTGAAGTTATTAACCTGTTCCTTCACTCTACACTCCATCTCACTTCCCAACTTCCTCTGATTTCACCCCTCTACAACCACTATAACTGTCCTATCTGCACTTAACCTCATCCTATATGCCCCAGTCCTGCATTCCATCCCACTATCCTCTGCTGAAGATGTTGCTCAGAGTCTGCCCATAGTGCCAAATTGTCTGCAGATAGCAACCCTGGTAACCCATCCCCTCAGACCCACACATCATTGCAGTCCATTAGCAGCATGAACAGCAGTGAGCCCAGAACTGAACCCTGATGCACACCCACTCCCTCTGGGAATCCCTCTGTGAGACTAAACACCACTTACACCTAAGCCAGTGGGTCCTTGCACACAGTCTGCACCAACTGCACCAGTGCCTCTGGGACTTCAGTCC
Source organism: Protopterus annectens (assembly GCF_019279795.1). Lineage (NCBI taxonomy): Eukaryota > Metazoa > Chordata > Ceratodontiformes > Protopteridae > Protopterus > Protopterus annectens. Next base: position 473,559,535 of record NC_056746.1, read on the forward strand.
ACCACAGGACTGCCCAAATCAGCCCCTCCAAGACCCTGTCACATGCTGTCTCCAAATACAAGAATGCCCGTTCAGACATCCCTCTTCCTCTCCAGCCTCTTCTCAAGTATCTGTCTCACTACAAATGTTGGGTCAGTTGTGCTGCATCCCGTTCCAAACCTGAAATGCCTATCTCCCATCCCACCCCCACTACTATACATTTTCGTCTGTCAAGCACCGTCTCCGCCACTCCCATGCAGCATGATAGGGGTTCACCACCTAAACACTGACACTTGTGTGCCCATTCTCCAGTCATCTGGGATACATCCCTCTCGCCACACTGCCATCAGTACCCCTAGGATTCATCTCTCTCTTCCTGCAGCCAAGATACTGATCATAATGACCACTGCCCTTCCTGACCGCATTCTCTTCAGTGCTGGTTCTACTCTCCTTATCCTAAGCTCTTCCTCTTCTTTCATTGTAGGCTGTGTCTGGGGCAGCACAGCCTCTTTGGGGCTCCTTTCACTCAGAAGCAACTGGAAAAACTCTCACCACCTGCCCTTGATGTCCTGTGTACTGGTGAGAAAGTTGTTGTCAGCATCCCCTAAGAAGAGCACCCAACCATCCTCTCTATTGTCCTATACCTGCCCCGAACCTTCCATATGTTTCCCTGTGCCATCTACTGAGCAACCTTCCCGAAACTGGTAAGAGTGCACTGATGTGATTATTCTCCCAGCCTCCCTGCAAGCCAACCAGCATTTCCTCCCAGCTTAGCCTGTCCCCTCCATTTCCTACTCTCTCCTGTACTCCCTTCCTCCCTCCCTCCTTCTATGGCTTCCCGAACTTCTGCATTCCTCCTCCTGCCCACCCCTTGCCCCACCTCCACACTCATACATGCTGCCCTGAAGTACAATACAAAATAGTAATGCAATTACATTTTCAAATGACAAGATGCACAGCATATGCAGTAACATTTCCTAACCTCACTCTTGCTAGTCAGCATATTATAACAAGGAATAAAACCAATTGTTCCTGAAAAGAGCAGTTCATGCACATCAGATTTTCAGTGAGTTAAGCATCTTCCAGTTATTATTTTGTGCTATTCATTTAGCACAGCCTTAACTTAATGCTTTCTTGTTTAGTACTGTTGTAGCATTTTCTGTTTCTTTACTGGATGGTAATAATTACATTAGTATGTTTTGATTGAGTTGTGTTTCATTAGCAGCCAAAGTAAAACACTACCTCATTAGATCAGTCCTTTTCACTACTATTTGTTAACTTTTCAGAAACCTCAATTTGTAGCATTGCCAGTTCATTTATATCCATGCTTGCAGCATTTACTTGAATCTTACAGACACACACACACTAAATAATTAGATCCCCTGTGTAAGGCGATTGTCAAGTTCATGGTTTCCTCCTTGGTGAAAAACCACATGGAGCCAATCTACTGATGCTTCAGAGGTGCACACAGCAAGAAAATATATTTTCTTCAATAACTCTTAAAGCATACATCATCAAACAGAACATTCCTTTGAAACATACTTTCTTTAGTATGCAGATTGTGATCGTGTGGTCATGGTGTTTTTTTTTTACTATGCTGTACTAATTATAATTGTTTCTATTAAATTGTAATGGTATCTTAGTTTTAAACTGATACTGCAATACCACTTTTGTCATCAATTTAAATAACTTGGCCTTTACTGAAAAGGGTCCACAAAGGCCCGATCTCATCTATTCAAAATAAATCCCAAATTTTTTGGGGCACATTTTTCAGTAGGCAAACATCTAGATTTGACATTTATTTTTGTCATTTTTAATATTATGGCACCGGATATCTGAAGCTTTGTTTGGATGTAAAGGAGGACTGTTTCAAAATCGAGCAGAATTAGATTCACAGAAATGCATTTTGTTACCAGGATATCTGCACTTGAGTTTTAAGTCAGTATAGTAAAAAACAAAGGGGGGGAATCTTTCTTGTATAGAAATGCCATAACACACAGATTTATGCAAGTCATAAATGTCTCCCAAACAGACATAAGATACTAGCATCTCAATTCATGAATAACTGAGACAAAAACATTCAGTGTCACCCACCATCTCAGTTAAGTTAACAAAAGTTGTTATCATTCTATACTAATTTAACTCATCATGCTAGTAACTTCTGTTTATTTTCTCCTTCACTCTATATATGTTGATGAGTAGTAAGTTGTTTTTACATATAATGAATGTCTATCATTGTTCTTTTGTTCTTATTTATGAATAAAGTGAGACTGAAACACTTTTAATAAACTTAAACTTGACATAAAAAATGTAAACTGTTTTAAAGATTCAAGGATAACAAGCCTAGCCAATTACCCCATGTGAAAACCAAACCCTGTACCTTGTGTCTGTATGGTAAACACTTTAACCATTATGCCAGCCTGCCAAAGAGTTAGCACTTATGAGTAAGGTAGTGCAGGAGGGATGGCACATACTTATGTGTGCTAACCCTGAACCTCCGTTGAAATCTCCCCCAGGGAAATTACACCAACTCTTTATGTCCCCTCAAGTGCAGGCAACTCTCCTAACTCCTTGACAGAAGTGAGAGGGTCACAGCTCTTCACTCCTCCCCTACAATGTCTGTCTTCTCCTGTGTCATGGATGCTAATTGAAGTCTGATCGGTTAGGGCTACATCAGTTTGTACCATAGATCAAAAATACCTGTCATTATAATTAGTTGTTTTGTGCATGTCAGTCTGCATGCATGTACGTGGGCGTGTGCGTGTGTGTGTGTGTGTGTGTGTGTGTGTGTGTGTGTGTGTGTGTGTGTGTGTGTGTGTGTGTGTGTGCATGCACGTGTGTGTGTGTGTGTGTGTGTGTGTGTGTGTGTGTGTGTGTGTGTGTGTGTGTGTGTGTTTATCCATCTGTGTGCACACATGTGAAGTTGTCTGTGTATATGTGCATGAAAAAGCAGTATATGTAGACACATAGTGATTGCTTTATCCTTTTTTTATAAACGATATACTATGAGAATTTTGTTCACGTAGACTTTGCCCAAATAGTATTTTCATTCTTAAAAAAAAATCATTTACATTGCATTTTTAGAAACACACTACCGTAATAAAAATTTAATGGAAATTGCGTAAACCTTTTCTAGCTACTCACTCATTTTGATATGCCTACTTTGATCTGCAAGCTGACATTCTGTATATAATTACCAGTTACATATACCCAATTTACTTAATAGAAATCAGTCAAATCTATGGATTAATCACTTTATACAAGAATATCCATGGTAGTTTAGTTTTTTATATAAATCTAATGACAAAGATTTTTTTAATTTTAAATATCATTTTATGTTTCAAAGCTGGAGTGAGTTAATGACAATTTATGTGACTTCATTGCTGGTGACAATGACTTGAGGATAAGTAGTGGATGCCATTTAGTTCGAGCAGTGTGAGAAAGTCTGAGCCCCAAGGACATCTTGCACTTGCTTCTGCATCACAACATTATCATTGGTATTATTCAGCAGCCAGAAAAGTTTTTTCAAATGACCAAAGGAATAATCCATGTAAATAAAAATCATGGCTCATAGGTAGTCACTCAATTTACAGTCCACAGGACCACTGAGGAGCCTAGCCTAAATTCCTATCTACTCATTAGCAGTGTCAGGTTAAGTGATCAGCTCAACATGATATGTGAATTAGAGCTGAAGGAATCAACCCATGTACCCCAGGTGCTACACCTCATCGTCTCAACCCTCTATGCCAACTGCCAGACATGCAGGGGCTTCTATGTTGCTTAGATAGGGCAGGACGAAAGGGCAATCACACAGGGAGCTGTCTTGCCAGGGGCCCCAATACACTGATGTAAAACTAGAAAAATATATTTAATTAAATATCTTTTTTCTCCTTTAAGGGAAAAGGAATCTGTACTTCCTAAACAGATGTTTGAGATGCTACTGTGAGCCTCCCAACCCCACTTATGTCATCTTGCTTGGTCACTACCGCAAAAACACCTGTGATTGACTAAGCAGGTAGAGGGGGCACACTGCAATAAAGGCAGTCTCTTTAGTTATATCTTTGGTCCCCACAGTGAGTTCAGGGATATCAAATTTTGGGTATTGAAATTGTCCACTTTGGGCACATTTGGTGTGTGGGGAGAGAGAAAAGGCAGGAAAATAAACATTTCTCTGAGAAAAGTAGTGTTAGTATTCTTGTTGTGCATATAGGGACAAACTAGGTGCTTTAATAAGGTGTTCCTACCTCCCCTCCCCCTGAAAGGTTTGTAAAAGCATATAGGGTCATTCCAGGAATAACAAGTATGGAAGACTTTCTCCCACCATGGAATTGTTTTAATAAGGTGTTCCTACCACACGTCCCCCTGAAAGGCTTGTAAAAGCATACAGGATCATTCCGGGAATAACAACAAGTACAGAAGACTCTCCCCACCACGGAACTTGTTTTAATAAGGTGTTCCTACCTCACCTCCCCCTGAAAGGCTTGTAAAAGCATATAGGGTCATTCTGGGAATAACAACATGTAAGGAAGACTTTCCCCACCACGGAACTTGTTTTAATAAGGTGTTCCTACCTCACCTCCCCCTGAAAGGCTTGTAAAAGCATATAGGGTCATTCTGGGAATAACAACATGTAAGGAAGACTTTCCCCACCACGGAACTTGTTTTAATAAGGTGTTCCTACCTCACCTCCCCCTGAAAGGCTTGTAAAAGCATGCAGGGTCATTCTGGGAATAACAACATGTAAGGAAGACTTTCCCCACCACGGAACTTGTTTTAATAACGTGTTCCTACCTCACCTCCCCCTGAAAGGCTTGTAAAAGCATATAGGGTCATTCTGGGAATAACAACATGTAAGGAAGACTTTCCCCACCACGGAACTTGTTTTAATAAGGTGTTCCTACTGCACCTCCCCCTGAAATGCTTGTACAAGCATACAGGGTCATTTTGGGAATAACAAGTACGGAAGTCTTACCCCACCGCGGAACTTGTTTTAATAAGGTCAATATCCACTAAAACACCTTGCCACCTGTAAACCTAACAAACTGGGTCCAAAAAAGCACTGGTGAATGTCCCCATAACTCCCGCTTGTAATCTGTTTAAGCTGATAAGCATTAGGTTGGAAGGGTTAGACTTTCCTGTAGCCTTCTTTCTTCCCCAATTAAGGTAAAAACAGTGTGCTTTCTACTATTCAATCAGATGAGCGTAGTGTGCTCTGCACCTCCAAACAGTACATTTCTCAATAAACTAAGTGAAACAAATGTGCTACAAAAGGGAATTGGAAAATGGGCTCTCTGCATTGTAAATTGAGGAGCAGGCAGGGAACTGTATAGTTTTTAACAGTAGAGCCTAGGAACAGAGTATTGGGCATATAAAAATAAACAAAAAAGTGTGTTTGTAACTCATTTAACAGTAGGATTTAGGAACAGAAAAACAAAAAAGTGTGTTTGTAACTCATTTAACAGTAGGATTTAGGAACAGAGTATTGGGCATATAAAAAGAAACAAAAAAGCGTGCTTGTACCTCATTTAACAGTAGGGCTTAGGAACAGAGTTTTGGGCATATAAAAAGAAACAAAAAAGCGTGCTTGTAACTCATACCTGCACATGCTGCCTCTAGGCATCTGCTTTACTGGTTTAGTCCCGCTCCGCTCACTTCACTCGATCTGTGCCCCACCCTGCCCCCATATCCCACCTGCCCCTGGTAGTACTACGTTTATTGTACCACTGGCACACCCCCTTAATTAGCTAACCAACTAAACGTTTTTCTAGAACCCAGCAAACTCCTAGTACAATAATACACCCTCTATCCACCTCACTGTCCATATTAACCCACACATAGCTATTGTATTGTCTCTAATCTTTTATCCACCATGTACACTCAATACAGACCATACCCTAGTAATTTACTATGACTACAGCTAAAACACTAATGCTGCTACCCTTAATACCTCTGCTATTCATTCCTTATCAGCTAAGCTCCTATGAATATGTACAGCATCTTGAAATCCAATACCCAAACTCTCAAACAAACTCCAACCCAGCATTTAATAAGTTTATCCACTACATAGCCACCCCCTCTCTTAATTCCTCACCCCCCAATTACCATTACCTGACTAAATACCGCTACATTAGCTTAAAAACCAAAAGCTGTGAAAAAAATCATAAACAAATTTTTAAGACTCATAAGCAACTTAAAAATTAATCTTATGAAGGATGGAGACATCCACCCCAACCCTGGCCCATCCACAACAGTAGACCCAAGCACACCATCTAACAACCCAACGTGTACTACCCAGATTGATAGACTTCCAAACTCATTTCTGTTCTGTCATCTCGACATCAGAAGCCTAAACAACAAGATCCATAGCCTACATGGACTCTTAGCTGTTCACTCCCCTGATATCCTCTGCCTCACAGAAATCTGGCTAAAACCAATAACCAAAGATAACGAAATAACCCCTCCACAGTACAAGATCTTTAGACTGGACCGGATCTCCAGGAAAGATGGCGACGTAGCTCTACTATACAAGTCTACCCTAACAGTAACAATTGACACCCAACAGCCACCCCAGTTTGGCAATGCAGAAATTATCATCACCAAACTAATAATAAACAAAAATAAATGCATATACATTGTCTGCATTTATATTCCATCCAGCAAGAATTATAACACTCTAGAAAATATCTTACATTGGCTATCTTCTAACTACCCCAGGAAACCATTGTCTTGGGGGACTTTAACATTGATTGGAACACCTGTTCCTCTGAAACTCCCTCCACCCATTTAAATCTCCACGGGTTTACTCAGATCATTGCCACCCCCACCAGATTTAGCAAAAATAGAGTCAAAGGTAGTGTCCTTGATTGGATACTTATTAACAGCCACCCCCAAAAGTACAAGTCAGGTACGTTACCTGATGATCTAAGTGATCACTGCCTTACCTATATTATTAGGCTCAAAGCTGACATTCCCAACCAGCTCACCTACAAAACTATAAGAAACATCAGGAACCTTAACCTTGACAACTTCCAAAATGAACTCAAAGCATGTAATTGGAATGTCTTGAAATGACTCCCATTACAAGAAGCAGTTGAGTACTTCAGTACTAGATTTCTGGCTATCCTTAACCACCATACTCCTACCCGTACCATCCGTGTTAAAGCCACAGTGGCACCATGGCTATCTAAAGAAACAAAAATCAAAATTAAACTAAGAAACAATGCCTGGGCCAGGTGGCATGTTACCAAAGCCCCTGTGGACCAAGTAAGATACCGGCAGCTAAGGAATCAGACCAAAAAATTTGTCATTCTAGGCAAAAAAAATCACTACACCCTCCTACAACAAAAATATCAGCTAAAACCTCAAAAGTTCTGGGCTGGTGTTAACAATTTTCTCCACCCAGGCCGTTCCGCCACTCCTACCCCATCAGCTGCCCTTGATAAATCCCCTGTAGAAATTGCAAACAGCTTCAACTCCTTCTTTACTGAAACTATCCAGTCTCTAGCTACCCATCTCACTCCATCAGACAACAACACCAGCTCTGGCACATCTAGCCATGATCCACCCAGCACCCAACCCACCTTTACCTTTCAAACCATACCTACCAACCATATTATTGGACATTTTGGGCTAATTTCTATCTCTTTCATTTCCCTGCTATAAAAACCGCATTTGCCCGTTTTTTCTCGCTGGGCAGCGCTGGTTAGGTAGGGTATAACTATTCCCGGCTCCACAAAGTCTCCGCTTCAATTTTTCCCTTGGAACTAGACAGACTTTCAACTTAAGCACTCAAACCATTCATTTCTCAGCCCGGCACTTGCTCAAAACTCATAGCAAGCACTTATAAACCCTAGCACTAAACCCCCCCTATACTGTACAGAAGGACAAGGCTCTTTATTCAACCTTACCAGCCAATCAGTAAAACAGTTCACTGTACCTATCCAGGCATGTCCAAAGGGCAGTTTTAGGTGTACTCATCAGTCCAACTGGTGAATCTGGGCATTTTGAGACAATGTTACAACTGCCTCATGTACACAGACAACCCTCTCCTCCTACCACCAAACACTAATACATGAGAGAAGCAATTATACAGCTAAGCTCTCTCAACCCAAGACTGGATCAGACAGTCACGAGGAGAAGGGAAATACTTGCATCACACCACCAGTCTCACATAGACCCATTAAGCCAGCACCGGCAAAAAACACACACATAAATACATGAAAACATACTCGGAGGCTCTACATAAAAATCAGCAAAAGCAACAGAGACCTTCAAAGCAGACATCCAAGCAACCTCCACCTCTCAACACAAACCATGAAACACATACTTCACAAAACCAGTGTGCCACACAATCACAGCCCTTACGGCAAAATAACATACCCAACACACTAGGAATAGGTGACTCTATAGTCAGGCACACTGACGTCCCACTCACTAGGCTGAACAAGGGGAAAGTTACTGTTAGCTGCCTGTCAGGTGCTAGGATCCGCCACATAACATAAGCACTCAGGTCACTCCAGAACAATTACAAATATGACTCTGTCATTGTCCATGGAAGAGCTCTCTGATCATGTATCCCAGGCCGGTTTGATCCTGACCCTGAGTAGCATCCTGCCCTTACCAAGAATGATACCACGGTATAAAGAAAAAATTATCAGTTTCAACAACTGGCTAAGTTTCTGCTGTCATTCAAAGGGGATCCAATGTCTGTCCGCCTGGGATGACATGCTCGACAAGCCACGCTGCTTCACTAGAGACGGCTTGCACCTGTCACCCTTAGGCATTCGAATACTGGCCAAGGCTCTTGCCACCCCCATAGTGCCTTTTTTTAGGGAAGGCTCAAAAGACAAAATCACTGCCATAAATAGCACAAGTAACAAAAAACTGAGGGTAATGCTACTCAATGCCAGAAGTCTAAACCTCAAAATGCACGCACTCGAGGCACTCCTCAGTTTGGAGAAAATCGATAGATGTGCAGTAACAAAAACCTGGTTTAAGGCTCCAGAGAGCACCCCGGCACTACCAGGCTACAACTCATACCATACATTTCGACCACAGAACCCGGACCGAAATACAAAAGGCGGGGGCGTATCTATATTCATCAAGGATACCCACACTTCCAGGTTAGTGGCACAGCACGATGCTTCAGAGATCATCCACGTGCAACTAACAGTGGGCAAAACTGCAATTCAAATTGTAGCTTGCTACAGATCACCCACCATGTCCCAGGACCCCCACTCTGCGTTTCTGGAAAAACTGGGAAACATAAAGGTACTACGAAATACCCTAATATTGGGTGATTTCAATTACCCAAACATTAACTGCGAGAACTACTCAAGTACTAACTCCCTTGCCCAACATTTCCTAGAATTTATAAACTCAAATGCCCTGGATCAACTGGTCAACACTCCCACCAGAGGTGACTACATATTGGACCTGGTCATCACCAACATGGGCGACCGGTGTTCCACACTGGAGGTCAACCCCTCGCTGGTTAGATCTGACCATAAACAAATCACTCTGGATATCCACATTCTGCCCCCACTCCCGGTCAAGGAAACCACCGTGAAAAACTTTCCAAAAACAAACTTCACGTTACTTAAGACCGAGTTGGAAAGTTTTAAAGCCCGCATGCTAAAGGATAACACTGCCCAAGCTGCAAAATCCTTTACTAATACATTCTACGGGCACCTACAAGAATACATGTATCATGCTATCCTAAGCAAAACCAAGACTCACTCCTCCAAGAAAAGGAAACCAGTGTGATGGGCCCCTGCCATAAACAAGCTATACAATAGAAGGAGGAAACTAGTACAGAAAAGAGTAAAATCCCAAGAAGGAAAGACATCCCTGATCAGATCAGCAAGAAACTACGATCCCTCATAAAATCATCCAAGGCTAGCTTTGAAAGAAAAATTGCCAAGGACTCCAAAGATAACCACAAGGCATTCTTGAGCTATGTCAAGAATCTAAGTGGCAATGCTCAGATCTGCTTGGAGTTAGTGCAGAATGGCACAAAATACACTGAACTGACCAATATTGCCAACATCCTGCAAACCTCACCCCCGCTCTCACCCCAAAAAGGGCCCATAACCATACCAGAAGAATGTAGAGCCCCTGAAATCACAGACACTCAGGTTAAAGCAGCCCTCTTCAAAGCCAAAAACACAGCATCAATGGGACTGGACGGTGTCCCAGGCTGCATCGTACATGAGCTCAAAGATGAACTAACCCCTCACCTAAACACACTGTTCAAACTCAGCCTCTCCACAGGCTACATACCCATAGAGTGGCACACAGCAGCAGTTATTCCACTCCACAAATGTGGAGCCACAACAGACCCAGGGAACTATCACCCTATAAGCTTGACTAGCTTGGTCTGCAAGGCTATGGAGCGCATCATCATGGAACTCATTAACAGAGACATTGGGAAACTCCAAACACTGGACCCTACCCAGTTCGGCTTTGTTAAGGGCAGACCATGCCTCCTAAACCTGGTGGACTTCTTTGAGACAGTTACCAAGGCTATAGACAAGGGAAAGGTGGTACACATAGCCTACCTAGACCTCGCAAAGGCCTTCGACACCATTCCCCATTCTGATATTAAAGACAAGCTCATCAGCCTGAAAATAAACCCCTACGTCACAAGATGGGTTGCCAACTGGCTCATGGACAGAACCCACATGGTGAGACTTGTGGGAGCTAGGTCCAACTCTAAACTGGTTACAAGTGGCATTCCCCAGGGCTCAGTCCTAGGAACCCTCCTCTTCGGCATATACTTCTCAGAGGTACAGGCAAGCACAGGAGGACTATGGCTGACCAATTTTGCAGTCAATTGCAAACTAGGGGCTATAATTGACTCTCTGGCTGACACAGGCATCCTCTAAAAGGGTCTGGTGTCAAAATCATGGCCTCAAGCTAAATGCCAAAAAGTGCATAGTCATCCCCTTTGTAAAAAACAAAGTAAACACAAACTACCACATAGGTGGTAGTCCCCTAAATACAGAAGACATAATAAGGGATCTGGGGACCCAAGTAGATAATCTCTCCTTTGATAATCATATTGCCAAAGTGGTTAGAAAATCCTTCTATGTGGCCTACCTAATGTCATTGTGCCCCTCTACTCATCACACATCAGACCCATTATAGAGTACAACACCCCATTTGGGATGTGCCTTACAAGACATCTGCAACAGCTGGAAAGACCACAGAATTACCTCACCAAGAGGATCACTGGCCTCAAACAGATGCCCTATGCAGCTCAACTGAAGAAACTCCAGCTGTACTTGGTTGCATACCGCCTACTTAGAGGTGATCTATGCCTGACATACAAGGCCATGTCCAACCCAGAATTGATGGACATGCTCCACCTAAAGAAAACCATATCCCCTCGAGCCACATTGTCTAGGGATCTAAACCTCACCACAACAATAAATAAGATGTGCTGGAGGGATAGATTCCTGTCCCAGAGACTTCCCATGCTTTGGAACAAGATTCCAATCTACATTAGGCAGAGCTCCTCACTAACACTCTTCAAGAAAAACCTTGACGAGTGGATGGGGAACAGAAAGTTTACCCTGGATATCACTTCAGTGCATCTGCTGGACAGAGGCACAGGGAACTAATCTAAGAGCGCGGCGAAAGCCAACACATTCTGGCTAGGCTTATAAATGTCTTCGTGCAGATAGCCTAGTATCTACCTATGAACCTGATCCGGACCTTACTCAAAAAGCTAAAACCTACTACACTAGCTGCTGACCACCTCCCAGATGAATATCTTCAAAAAGCAGCTGATGCCATAGCACTTCCCATTTTTATTCTGATCAACAGATCCATCTCAGAAGGATCCATCCCAGCAATATGGAAAATATCACATATTGTACCTCTCCATAAAGGAGGAAGTTCCACAGAATTATCTAACTTTCGACCTATAGCCATTCTTTCACCACTGGCTAAAATCATGGAAAGATGCATACACAAACAAATCATGCACTTTCTCTCAGCTCAGCTTTGGGCCATTCCACAACACCTCCACTGCTCTTCTACCTTTCTCTAATGTTATCACTTTTCATCGTAACAACAACAAACTATCTTTAGCACTCTTCCTAGATCTCTCGAAAGCTTTCAATATGATCAGCCATCAGCTACTGCTCAATACCCTGCAAACCATTGGTTTAGACCAACATGCAATACAATGGTTTCACTCCTACCTAAACAGTAGACAGCAGGTTGTCTTATGGCAGAGCAAGCTGTCATCCCAACTTCCTCTAACCCTAGGTGTCCCACAAGGGTCCATACTAGGTCCCCTTCTTTTCTCTATCTTTATTAATGATCTGCACACCACCATCCCAGGAGCCACCTGCATCCAATATGCAGATGACTCAATGCTAATATGCTCCGCCTCCTCTCCTTCACAACGTCTAACCCTCACCCAGACCACTTTCAGCACGGTAGGAACGTGGCTAGCTAATCGCCACCTACGTCTAAAACCTAGGAAAACCAAGCTACTACTTTTCTCCCCTAAACATAGAATTTCTCCTCCTTCCTTCAACATCAAATCTAGCAATGACACCATTATCTCCCCTGATGACTATACAAAGCTTCTAGGTGTAATAATAGACAACAACCTTAAATTTGATAAAAATGTAAATCACACTATTAAGTCCATCAACAAAAAACTTGGCTCCCTGTACAGAGCCAAACCTTTCCTCACCCTCTTAGCTAGGGTAGCTATTGCAAGATCACACCTCCTCTCTACCCTTATGTATGTCTCCCCTGTACCCACCAACCTATCCAAAAATGATCTCAACAAATTATCAAGATGTTACAATCATATAGCTAGATTCGCTACTGGCATGGCTTTAAGGACCCAACATTGCCAGAGCCTTAAAGCACTGGGATAGCTAGAGTATCCTACCCTTCTACAGTTCAACCAGCTTATAGTAGCACATAAAATACTCCATCAACCTGATAACACCCCTGCTCTCAAAAATATTCTCACCCCTCATAGTGCCCCCAGGCCATTTCGCTCAGCTGATAAACTATTGATACTGACCCAAAAATCCAATAACTCTGCAGGTGATACTATATTTGCCAACTCAGCCGGTAAAATCTGGAATCTACTCCCTACAACCATTACCAAGGAAACCTCACTACCCGTATTTAAAAGAGAACTCAAAAAATACCGTACATCTCATTGGCTGTGCTCTTGTTCTAAACCTGACTAACAGCTTTACTAATACATGTCTTGCTACCCAACCTGCTGTTTAGCCAAGTATCTGTGCCTCATAGCATTTGAATGTCTAAGCATTGTGAATTATGAAATCTGATTGTATTCTATGTTCACATTTTCTGATATGTCTCTGTCAATCAGATGCAAGTCTGCACATTGTGTATATTGATATCTGCTGTATTCTTTGTCTATATTTTTCTAAACATATTTGCCTGAGTTTATCACTCAGTGATGTATGTACTCTCTCTTTTTTGGTATGTGGAGCTTTTCTCCCCAGGCCTCTGCTGAAAATGGACATATATCCAGTCAGACTATCCCAGTCAACAAATGTAAAATAAATAAAATGAATAAATATATGGACAAACTACTGAAGGGATTGTTGGGGGAAATGTTTAATTTTGCTGCTTCTCCATTTTTGGATATACTACTGAATGGGTGTTTGGGGGAAGTGTTTAATTTTGGAGTCAGTGAAATGCTTGTGCAGACATGGGCAAACAAATGAAGGGGTCATTACATGAGTAAATATGTCTCATTCTGGTGAATGTGCATACATACTTGGACAGACTACTGAAGGGGTCATTACTTAGGGGAAATGTTTCATTTGGTGCTTGTGAGTACATACTTAGAATACTAAAGGGTTCATTACTTAAAGAAAATATGTTTCCTTCTGGTGCTTTTACATACATATGTGGACAGACTACTGAAGGGGTCATCACTAGGGGGAATATGTTTCATTTTGACGTCATTTGAATACTTGTGCATACATGGCAGACTACAGAAGGGGTCATTGGGGAAAATATTTTCTTGTTTATGTCAGTGACAAGCTTGTGAAGATGTGGACAGGTTAATGAAGGGTTCACTGGGGAAATGTTTCATTTTGGAGTCAGCCAAGTACTAGTGCATACATGCACAAACTCCTCAAGGGGTCATTGGGTGAAATGTTTCATTCTGGTGCTTTTGCTTTGTAAGATCAGGGTTTACTTAAATGTACTTTATTTCACAAAAAATATAATATTCTCATGGCTTAGGCCTAGGAATGTAGTCATATTAAAGTGGGTGAATATCTTCATTTTATATTTTACATTTTGCATGTAGTTTCAATAGAAAGGAATGTTTCAGTGAAGGATACAAATGAGCTCAGACAAATAACTTTCAGACTAAAATACTGATAAAGATAAAATGTGCTAACATAATATACAGTACACTGAGTACAGACAGATCTTGTTTAAATGGTACAAGGCTTGGGAACCAAGGTTAAAGAGGTGTGTAGAGCTTGTAGCAAATATGCAGGGTTTTGGAATTATTTAGGGAGAGATACTCTGGACACAGAAGCCAGTAAGTTAGTTTGGACTAATATACAGAAAATCATTGCAGTGCAGTCCACAGACATTTGGTACAGACATTTAAGATTGACTACAGACGTCAGGCCAAATATCCAGCATTCAAGAAACTATGGAAAGCAGGGCAGTTAGTATTAATTCTGCCATTCAGGAGGAAAATAACAATTCAGAGTACAGAAGCACTGGACAGTCTAATGAGTGCAGCAGCTGTGGACATTATAATACATTTTTTTTCAGTTTATCAGCACTGTTATTTCAGACAGTAACATTTGATTCAGATATTGTTGACATCTGCCACCACCATATGCTGCTACTACATAATAAACCCCCTTCATCAAATCTTGTGATCAGACTTTTATTTTGAAAGGTATAAGAAGATTTGGCCCATAGAAGCTGAGATATTTGGCATTTATTCAGTCCAGATCTGGGTAATCTGAAGATAAAGACATTCATTCCAGTATTTCAAGCTTCATTACAATATTTTAAAGTTTCATACAGTTCCTTTAATTCTTACATGTGTAGTTGGACATACTACTGAAGGGGTCACTTGGAGTAATACATTTTGTTGCTTGTGCATACATACTTGGACAGACTACTGAAGTGTTCACTGGGAAAATGTTTCATTTTGATGTCATTTCAGTGTTTTCACATACATGGACAGACAGACTACTGAAGGGGTTGCTTGAGGAAATGTTTCATTTTGTAGTCAGTCAAGTTTGTGTGGTTATTTGAACATATGACTGAAGGGATTGCTTCAGGAAATGTTTCATTGTGGAGTCAGTCAAGTGCTTGTGCAGGCTTGGACAAACTACTGAAGTGGTCCTTAAGAGGAATGTTTCATTTTAATGTCATTTAGTGTTTGTGCATAGATGGACAAACCACAGAAGAGGTCTTTGGGGGAAATTTTTAATTTTAATATCACTGAAGTGCTTGTGCATACATAGACAGACTACTGAAGAGATTGCCAAGACATTGAGAAAAAGAAAGCAAACAATGTAGCTACACTGCTTGACAGGCAGCAATGCAGCAAAGACAGGCTTAATCTTAATGTGTATTGATTTTTAAACAAGGATATAGTAAGTCCTTCCACTATGACTCAGAGAAGATTAAAACACTTGATGATCAGGCTCACTGAAAGATAAGTGCTTTGAGGGGGGCAGGCTCTCCTGCCTCCCAAAAGTGGGGGTGAGCCACCCACACCCTCCAAATTGATATTACTAGTGTCTTTTTGGTCATTAAAAAAAGTAACAATGTCTCTGTCTGATATAAAAGCAGTGTTGGGCACATACCTCTCAACCTCTTAGCACAAGAAATCTGAATCAAAGCCTAATATAATGGGGTCAAAGGTCCAAAAATAGGGACTGATTTTACGCATTGCTCTTATAAAGTTTAAACTTTGTTGCTAAAGTAAGAGGATTTGTATCAGTATGCATTTTCCGAAGGAAATGAAGTCAGAAACACAAATGTATGTCATTTTTTAACAAGTTTAATCCACACTGATTTGCCAGAAAAAATTCATGAAGTGAAGTCTGCAAAAATCTTGACAGCTGAGAGATATGGTTAGGTTCAGTGCTAAATATTTTTATCTTTTTGTTGCCTAGTTGAACTAAGGAAACAAATCAATCAAAAAATGGTATTGCTCAATTAACAATGAGCTTCTTGAGGTCTCCTCTAGAGAACCTTGAAATAACCAAAATTTCAGTAAATCTGCAGAAAAACAATTGGATCTTCCCAAAGTAATATACTGTATGTCTGAGCCAGAGACTGATGTAGGGCTTTGGAATCCTGTCTTCTTCCTTTGGTGTTAAAGCAGCCAAAGTGGAACATAAAATAGGATAGGTATATGCAAGTCAGTATACAAATAGTTATTACATTTCATATTTACGATTATCACCGTGTTTTTCTAAAATGTGTTTACAATTAAAAAATAAAGCTAGTTTTAGCTTAGACACTTAGACTTTTTATCAATGACTAGCATGCCTAGCATACCTATCATGATTTGCTTTATGCAGTAACAAAATAATTGTGTGTGTGTGTGTGTGTTTGTGTTTATGTGTACATAAGTTCATAGGTTAGTACTAGGCTATCTGCCCCTTTGGGACATTTTAAGCCTAGCCATATTTCCCATCTCAAAGGTTAGAGTTAAACCCTTGACCTTGAGTGTATGAGATAAATCCAGTATGACTCAGTGTCAAGAGCAATTTAATCAAAGGGTCTATATTTTTCTTTTTTTTTTTTCCATTTGTTTATTTTCATCTGTTGCTTACTTGTATACACTTTGCAATTATCTTTATTTGTTATGTTTGGAAGTCATTTTATAACTGAAATAAGGCACTCTGAGGCACAGCCTATATTGTCTAGTTGAGCACACCCCTTTTGCAGAGAGTAAATGGGTTCATATTATAAGCATGAA
>NC_056746.1:473581497-473871497 GCF_019279795.1 Protopterus annectens
ATTTTCTGTAAGACTGCACTGTTTAGTACAGTTAATTAAAATTAGTATTTTTCACTAAATAACTATACTGCATTTTGCCATATAAATGGACTGAATGTTGGTATTAAACCTTAGTTTACTTATGATGTGGTGAGTGTGTGTCAGGCTAGCTCAGGACATGTGTTTGCATTAAGGTAGTTCTAAGCTAGTCATCTACAGAGTTTAGTGTCTTTCCCTAGTCAGCCAACCTTGTTCAAGTTGTGTTCTAAAATTCAGTGTATCTGTTGTTGCCTGCACCTTATAATAATTTGACAATATAACCCCTCCCTCCTCTTGTTCATTGGTATATCATTTTGCAAAGTCCTTTCCATTAAGCTATTTACTAGACTAAGTAACCTTTAATATAATTTCTTAATATTGAGTGTACTGATACTGCTTGTGCTGTTTTTACTGATAAATTAGTGATTTTTTTGCTATAATTAGTCTAATGGTACCTTGGGAGCGCCTTCTGTGTGGAGTCTGCATGTCCTCCCCGCAGCTCGGTGGGCATTCGAAAGACATGCGTAAATGGGCATGCCTTCGTTGAAGGATGAATGTCGAGCTGGCACCTCGGCATTCATGAAAATCAACTGCCAATCATTCGTGGACCGGAATTCCGCTGTGGCGACCCCTAACCGGGAAAAGCCAAAAGACAACAACAAGTCTAATGGTGCCTTCTGGTGGCAGAAGAAGATTTTCAGGCTAGTTATGGGCATTACTTGCCACAGAGGTTAAATTAAAATGTCTTGCTATTAGCGGATGTCCTCTGCTGAGCTTGTTTTTGCTTATTTTCTCTGTTATAAATAAAGAGATTTAGTGTGACTCTACCCATTACACTATATAGACATTTAGAGCCTTAAGTTTCACTGTACAACCTACTTCCCCCAATTTGTATTGTTCATTAAATATTCATCAGGTGGGCAAAGACGCTCTAGTTCCTAGTAGGCTGCATGTTACTCTCAGGGTGTAGGTTTATACTGTTTGTTTTAGACATATCCAGTAAATCAGCTCCATACTCACAGGCACAATAAACCCTTCAGCCTGCATTACTGAGCACCCAGATTGATGGATATGTATTTTCCAACCTCTTCATAGCCAGCGTGGTTGAAATAAGCATCCTGGGACAATGTAGACATTGTCTAATATTTACTGCCAACCACTTATTGCTTAAAACAGCAAACACAGTGTGAGAGATGTAGTTATGTTATATTATAGGAGGTGAAGCTCTCTCACAAAGCCACAAAAAACAAAAAGCAAGTTATCAGTACCACACAGCCCCACACTAAACAATACACACACATTTCAGACCAAACACAGGCATGCATCTGATGAGGTTCTTAAAAGTAATTTGCCTAAGCCACAAAGGCCTCCTAAAGGTAGCCTAAGAAACAAGTACCCTTAGTAACCTCAGAAACACACAGGCAACACCCACCATGAAACATAGATATAAGAGTCACTCTCACTCAGGTTAAAAGCCAATAAGACAAACCTCCACGCAATCCAATATAGTCAACCTAGGTAACTCTGTAGTGAGGCCCACTGATTCACCACTCAGCAGGATGTACAAAGAGAGAATCATGGTCAGTTGCCTTTCAGGTACAAGGATTCATCTCATCGTGCAAACACTTAAGTCCTTGCACCACAAGTACACGTCATAGTGTGGGTCCCTATTAAATAAACGAAAAGTGGAAATGTCAAACCGCCAAATAAATGAAAAGGCCATTCCTCGATATCGTTATTGTAAGATCACGGTACAGCGAAGGATGGAAATTTTGCTCTTTCTTTACTGTATAATTAGCGGGGGGTGCAGCCCCCCACAATATTAATTTTGAGGAATGGCCTTTTTGTTTATTTGGCTGTTCAACATTTCCACTTTTTGTTTATTTAATAGGGAAGCTCATAGAGCACATGAGTATAAACGACTTGAGATGTACCTCTCAAGACTTTACAAAGAGACATGATGGAGCTTATTGAATATGTGTCTGATGGCATGAAATGTGTCTGATGGCATGAACCAAGCCTTGAGCATCAGTCTAACATCACAAAGAAAGATGCCACAATATGAAAAAAAGATCAGGGATTTCAATAATTGGCTTAGCCTCTGGTGTTATTCAAACGGGGTATAATGTATATCTGCCTGGGAAGAGATGGTAGTTCATCCCTACTGCTTTGCCACAGATGGTCTATATAAGCTAAACCCTGTTCACCCCCATAGTGTCTTTTTTAGAGAATGTGAGTCTTCTAAATCTTCCAACGTAAGTAAACAGAATTCGGATAACATTAAGGTATTGCTGCTCAGTGCTAAGGGCCTTAACAAAAATCTTTACTCTCTACAAGCCTTCCTTACCCTAGAAACAAATATACAAATTATTGATATATACATCATCACAGAGACCTGGTTTAACACCATTAAAAGCACACCATCAGCGCAGGGTTTTAATATCTATCATATCTTCAGGCCTGCCGCATTAGACAAATGATCCATATTCATAAAAAAAAAAAAAAACTTCATCTACAGACTCAGCAGACAAGAGGATGACCCAAAGCTCTTCCAAGCCCAATGTATTATTAACAAAACCCATTATATCATATCATAGCTAGTGACAGGTCCCCCTCTACGTCCATCTTGGCCCATATCTCCTACCTAACTAGTATGGAGTCCCTATGAATTAACCTAAACATCACTGTCCTTGGAGACTTTAACAACCCTCAATAAACTGGAAGATGTATACATCCTCAAACATAAATACCCAGAGATTTCAGGGCTTCATCAATAAAAAGTCTCTTCATCAGTCATTTTGCACTTGAGCCAAAGACAATAAAATCTTGGACTTGGACCTTACCAACATGGGGCAACATTGCTCTCCACCAATTGTAACTTCGTCTCTGGTCAAATCAGACCACAAGTCAGTCACATTCATCATAAGACTGAAGCCTGAAGCATCTTCCAATACATTTGTATTCTGAAATGATGTGAAGACTAATCTACTAAACCCTCTCAGGTAATAAATACAATACCAAATTCAAAAATAAACCAATGTGATGGAACTAAAATATGGAGAGGTTCTATAATAAAAGAAAAATCTCATTGTATACAAAATTAAAACTAACTTTCAAGATGCCAAAAATGCTCTTGCTAACCTAAGCAAAGAACTCCAGACCTTGTGCAAATCAACCAAAGCCAGATACGAGGTAAGAAATAGCCACACAGGCAAAGGAAAATAACAAAGCCTTATTTATGTTTAAAATCTCAGAAACAGTGCCCAGTTTTTTGCAGAGCTAATAGTAGATGACATCTACATAGTCAAAACCAGAGGACACACCCGATCTATAAGGAAACAAATTTTTCTCAAACTTCAACCCCATCTACCCTCAAATATTCACAGATACTATACCCACACCTATGACTTCCTCCTCAAATTTTCTAAAAACAAGCTGTCAAGGTACTGTCTAGAGTCAAGAACACTACATCTGTGGAGCCAGATAACATACCAAATATCCTACTTGTCAGACTGAAACATGGCTTGTCTGATATCCTGCAGAAGTTATTCGATGTTAGCCTCAAGACAGGTTTTGTGCTGGATGAATGGATGGCAGCAACAGACATTCCCTTGCATGTGGGTTTTCAAAGGACTTGGGTAATCATTGACTCATAAGCCTGCCTAGTCTCATCTGTAAGGCTATGGAAAGGATCATTACAGAATTAATACATATGCATATAGTTAACTTCCACACTCAGGTAGGTTCTGCCTACTTATCTTGGCTAACATCTTAGAAAAGGTTAATGGAACAATAGATAAGGGCAAAAAAGTGCTCACCACATATTTAGAGCTTGCAATTGTATTTGACACCAACCCACACTTGCGTATCACAGATAGACTCTCCCAGCTAAATGTCAATCTCTATGCAGCTTGTTGGATACCAACCTGGCTGACAAATTGATCCCAGGAAGTGGGTAGGCATCTCTATATCCCCCAAAAGGACCTGTTTCTACCAGTGCACTCCATGGTTCCGTCCTTGGGCCACTCTTCTTTGGCAATTATGTCATGGATGTCAAATCTAATGTTAAGGCTTTGGGTGTGGCCAGCTTTGCAGATGATTGCAAACTTGGTGCCATCATAAGCTCTCAGATGACATCAAAGTCCTCCAAGAGGTCCTTTCTCTAACAATTAGCTGGTGTCACTACCATGGACTAAAACTAAATGCCAAGAAGTGTACAATTGTGTCCTGTAACAATCATATTGGCAACATACCCCAAAAACTGATCTGGTAGTTAGGGATATGGGAAGCTGTGTGTACTATGAAATGTCCTTTGATAATTGCCTGTTTAATTTTGTAAGGAAGCCCAGTTTCACAGCTTATATCTAATGATATTGTATTCAGATCCAGGCATCTAATCATTCCACTGTACGTGGCACTCATTAGGCTGAAACTTGAGTAAAATGCCCCTTTTTCTATATAACTGTCCAAAAATTTTTCACAACTGAAATGACAAGATTTTCTCACTAAAAAATCATCTACCCTCATCCTTAGTGACCACCTCAGTCACCTGCTTATATGTTACACCGATTCTGATTCTTGAGATCAGTTACTCTGTAATCTGGCCTTTCTTGTCACTCTTTATGTCTCTTCATGACCTTGATGACTGTGTCTTCAGTCACCAAAACTCTCATCTATATACTGACAGTATCTTCCCTCTCCTTCATTTCCTGCCCTTTGTCACCTCTGTTATTTCAAAATGTTGCCCTTCAGATTCAAAGCAGTTCACAATGCTTGCACTGCTAGTTTTCCCCACATCTGTCACTTTTCCACCCATCATACATGATTCCTTCAAGCCCCACCAATTGTTCTTTACCAAATCATTCCACTCTTCTTACTATTTGTCTGTCATCTGTTGCACATCCCTCTTTTAGATCCTCTCAGAATTCTCTTTTTTTGTAATTCCTCCCTTGCTATGTCTCCATACTTGATGTTACTTCTGCCCATTCATCATTTACCAGCCAGAGATTATGTGCTGAACTGGTTCCATGGAATAAAGTGTCAGACACCTGACTGCAATCTAGCAGACCTAGGTTCAAATAGTAACCCAGATAGCTACAGAGAGAGAGGAGTGACAGGGCAATGCCTGCTCTCCTCTTCCAAGAGAGATACGTATGTGTCTCAGAGATGAAGCTGCTTTTAAAATCCCCCATGTATGTGTCTCAGAGATGAAGCTGCTTTTAAAATCCCCCATTGAAGACCCAAATAGTCTAACTGCAGACTTTCCTTCTAAGAGACACAGGACTGTTTGTGACCTTATGGCACTCTGTGAAATGAGTGACCTGTTTACTCCTTGAGATCGTCTGAGATACATTGATAAGAGACAGGGCTGAGGATAAAATCTTTATCTGTAAAGGATAAAGGTAAAAAACACAGAGATGTCTCCCTGAATGACTCCCCCCACCATGCTTACTCTTAGGTGCCCCCCCCATGCTAGCCTTAGGTGGATTTTGCAGTAGTAGTATTAGGTTGCAACTTTGATGATCTTCAGACATGGAAGACAGAGAATGCCCACAAAAATAATTTGTATGCTTTACTCTTACTAGTATCTAAAATACTTTCTTCAAGACTTCTATAATAGTGTTTTTCAAAGTTGTTTTCCCTCATTTTCATAGCATAGTTGCAATAGGACTTTATAAGTTATCTATGACAGAACCTGTTGCCAGTGAATTCTACAGCAGTTAATTTCAAAATATGATTTCATAAATTATGAGAAATCCTAGATGAGGGATTACAGAAGAAATGGAAATCCAGATTTTGTGAAAGATTTCCTGTAGACAGCTTTTTGTTTGATTACGGTTTATATGTCACATAAATGATTTTATCTGACAGACATAGAGGAGGATTACATGACAGACATTGCTTGAATGCTGTCCCTAGTATATATTTTTTTTAAATCTGTTATTAAAAGAAGACCACTGTGTAAATGTATGTCATCAAATTAATAAAAGTGTAAGACACAGTTATTCATTTTGATTGTACTGTTTCCACTGAACATTGTAAGCAGTGCAAAAGTTACAAGACTGACAAGTGTCAGGAGGTGCAAAAGTTACAAGACTGACAAGTGTCAGGAGGTGCAAAAGTTACAAGACTGACAAGTGTCAGCAGGTGCAAAAGTTACAAGACTGACAAGTGTCAGGGGGTGCAAAAGTTACAAGACTGACAAGTGTCAGGAGGTGCAAAAATTACAAGACTGACAAGTGACAGGAGGTGCAAAAGTTACAAGACTGACAAGTGTCAGGAGGTGCAAAAGTTACAAGACTGACAAGTGCCAGGAGGTGTAAAAGTTACAAGACTGACAAGTGTCAGGAGGTGCAAAAGTGGCAAAAGTATGCTTTTCACTGGATGGTCAGTGTCACAGTGACTATCCACAGCCTGAAGTGCACCCTAGAGTGGTTAATATTAAGTTACTGATGCTGGCGACAGATTCAGCCCAGGGTGCAATGCTGTTAATACATGAATATTCCTTGAATGAAAACTCTTCTTTCTTTAACTAACTGACTATTGTTTCATCAACAGCAGGTCACCCAGCTGTGCTGTAAGGAAGCCCCCCACACACACATATTTTTAAGTGAAGTGATCTCAGTGATTATATATATAGTGTCAGAGATGTCTGGGTGCAGTGGGCTTGCCTACTGCAAAAATACCTGTATTTCTGTATTTTAGTTTCTGTTTTCATTTACTAGGACACAGTTTTGACTGGTAAGATTCAATGTGATTTAAGAAGATGGGTTTCTTTCAGTTTTTAAATATAGATCTACTTAGGGGCTTGGAGATGAACCTGGAAACAATGTAATTTATTATTTGGCCAAAGGCCTTTTCAGACAATTTTTTTCTTATTTATTTTGGAAAAACATTCAAAAATTAACCTAGGTCCTGCAGTGCCTCACAGAAAGAGGCTCTCCGGTTCGATCCTCAGCTGGGGTGCCTTCTGTGCAGAGTCTACATGTCCTCCCTGTGGTCGTGTGGCTGTCCTCCGGGTGCTCCGGATTCCTCCCACATCCCAAAGGCATACTGTAGGTGGATTAGACACCCTAAACTGGTCCTAGGCATGAGTGCGTGCATGTGTGTGCCTTCTGTGGAAGGTTGGGTGCCGGGCTGGCAACTCGACACTGTAAAACTCCACTGCCAATCATGAGCGGACAGGTGATCCACTGTGATGATCCCTAACTGGGAAAAGCCGAAAGAAGAAGAATAACCTAGGTCCTGCAGTATATTTTAAAATGCATATTTGCTTGTTTACTGATATAAATGAGGTTCATTTTTGGATGTGGCATTTCTAGATATTACATTTTATAAGTGCTAAGTAATCAAGGATTTTACAAAGTTTTGCATATTTGAAGTGATACTGACAGTTATATTTTCTAATTCCATTGATATTTTTTTGAGAGTTTCATGCAGAATTAATTTGCACTATGATGTTAATGAACATAATCATGAAAAAATAATGCTGTATTAGAGCAAAAATTAACAGCTGAGGTGAGAACTTAACAAACATGTTTGAGAAGTAAATATTTATATATCTATGTCTTTGTATTCTAACAGTTGTGATGGTGAGCTTATTAATCTAAATTTCATTAAGACTAGAATTTTATTGTAAAATAATAAATAAAAGCAGGATCATTTGTGCCGCCTAAATAATCATGACAACTTTCTTAAGGCACAGTTGCTGCAGAGTTGATATAAACAATTAGTCACCAGCAGACATTTTTGAGATAGGAAGGTAGATTCATAAGTGAATATTAGGATAATTGTCCTGAAGGACCATTTTAAGCCTAGCCAGCAACCTGAGGTTAGAATCAAACCCTGTTCCTTGTGTCTCTGAGGTGAAGACTTAACTGTTATAACAAACCCACTCCCATTTCTGCATTATGAAGGATTTTATAGTGTAATGCTATAACATCATTTGGGAGTTGATTTAATTTCTCTTAGTAGTGTTTGTTGAAATTGTTTGATTTACTGAGTTTTTTTAAATCACGAAAGTCGTTTTTACAAGTGTTGTAAATATTGACTATACTGTTGTGTAATATCCTACTTTTACCATTTCTTACAGGAATTATAATATTTCTTTTCTGCGGCGATATTACCTATCTGATGAGGCGGAAGAAAATCCCTTTATTTGTTCA
Organism: Protopterus annectens; assembly: GCF_019279795.1. Taxonomy (NCBI): domain Eukaryota; kingdom Metazoa; phylum Chordata; order Ceratodontiformes; family Protopteridae; genus Protopterus; species Protopterus annectens. The sequence continues at coordinate 473,589,681 of NC_056746.1, forward strand.
TCTGATCGAGATAATGGCATGCTTAAATGTCAAGACATTCCGAAACAGAAAGTGAATGGGATTGAGTGCTCTCTTAGTATGGATTATTACAAGCATAGCTGGCACGGCATGAATACAAATATTAAAAATGACTGCATAAACTGGAACCAATATTACAATGTATGCAAAACAGGGGATGTAAACCCGCACAGTGGAGCTATTAACTTTGATAATATTGGGTATGCTTGGATAGCTATCTTTCAGGTAAGATTTATAATCTTATATGTTTTTAGAGTGTGATGATACTGCTGCAGAAATAACAGCATTTAGGAAAGAGTACTGGAATATAAACACACTTAAAATTATGCTCATAGACATTGCATATTGTTTGCAAACATTGAAAAGATGCTTTCTTGCCAATAATGTATCATTTCTCAATATATAACTTTTGCAATCAGAAGTCACAGCTGTCCTCAATGTTTAACAAATGACTTACATTTATCCCTCCTTTAAACACTAATAAGTATAATTCTTGTAACAGTGTTTTTGGTCAGTGTCTAATAATTATATACTATTTACTATGGACACTCAGAGTGTTTAAATGACTGACAGGGATTTGTTACTTGTTTGTATGGACCAGTGCTAGGTTGCATGAAGTTAGAAGTTACAACAGTTCTTAACTTAAACAATAGAAAAATATTTACAGGCTAGAGCGCTAACAAAGCATATATATGAGTTTGTTTTATGTCTCTGTTTTATAGGCAGGTACAAACATTTTTGTCATGTATTTATTTCTTGAATAATCTGAAGGAAAGATATATGTCTTTCAAACCTATAAGGAAAGCATATGTGGAAATATTTAAAGGTGCGGTTAAGCTTTTTTAGGACTTTTACCTTGTTGGCCCTCATTTATATGCTAACTGTTGCAAGAAATGATATCAATTAAAAAGTTATATACACATTTGAATGGAATATACTGGAAGGGTTGGTTATGGAAGTTTCTTCCTTAAGGCATAGTAGCATTTTGTTTTAATTTCCAGTATGTCTAAAGTAGTTTTCAAAAGATCATTCAGGGACCTGAATCTGTATAACTCCAGTTATAAGGCTATTAATTGCAATATTAATTTCCTTAGTCTCTAAGTTGTCGCCTCACAGTTAGACATTGCCAGTTCATTTCTCAGTTAGAGCGTCTTCTGTGTGGCGACATGCGTGAACGAGCGTTCCTTTGTTGAAGGTTGTGCGTTAGGCCCGGCAAGCCAACACGTAAAACTCTACTGCCAATCATTAGCAGACGGGAGTTCCGCTGTGGCGACCCCTAACCGGGAAAAGCCGAAAGACACCAAGTCTCTAAGACACTGTAAGGCATACTAACCTGATTTTAACTTGCATAACAGCACTCCAACTTTCTTTCCAAAATATTTAACTAACTGTGCTTTCCATAGTTATCGATTAGCAATGTACTTATTTGCTGTGATTTTCTTGTAGTAACTGCTACACTACTCATATTTTGCCAGAATGTGAATTATCATAATTAACTAATACATTTATCACCATCACCTGATGAATCTGTTTAAGACGCTTTCTGGTAGTAGTTAACATCATTATGTATTTGGTATCTGATTCCTTTCAATTTTTTTATTTTTGATTTTATTCATTTCATAATTAGATAAGATTCCTTTTACACTGTCTAGTTAAGTAACTTGATCAAAGTATCGCATTATGCAAATGGAATCTGAGGGGAATCAAACTCTGGTTTCAGAAAGCAGTGTTGATATTATCATCAGCATGAGGCTGTGCTGACACTAATACTAGTAGGACCAATAAGGTGAATCCACACTATTCATCATTCTTGACAAAGCTAATTCTTTCTATTTGGTAAGTATTGCTTTATTAGCTACTGGCTAACCTAATTTCAGAATATCTCCCTAAATACTTTTCCATAAATCATTACGGTATGCCTTAGTAATTTCTCCTCAGGTGTTTAGGAGTGCCCTGCATAGATGCTAACATGCTGAGCTGACATTTTTCCTGTAAAAGCACCTTTGAAATTTCACCAATACCTATTTGCACATATTGCATCTAGTTTGTGCAATGACAAGCAATGCCCCCAGTGTTGCAAACCAGATACTCCTGACTTTATTCTATATTCTCCCTGCAGCCATCTAATCAATAAAAATGGGTCATCGATATGAACTTCGATATGAACTTTCCATCTATGCTACCAGCTTGGAGGATACAGGCATCCTGAGGCAATGAAGACATTGCTAATATTTACTGATAACTGGCTAATTCTCAAACAAACTGATAAGGTATGTGTGAGAGACATATTTACACAATGTCACTGGAGTCAAAGCTCTCACATAAATGCACTCCTAATGTCAATCAGATTGTCAGTAGTACACGTGCTGCACCCATCACACACAGTACAAAGCAGACACATAGTCCCACATATGTGGAGACACTTAAATATAACCTTCCTAAACTCCAATCATTTACTGTTGTTTGGCCAAAAAGACCTCCTAGATAAAGCACACATAACAAATGCTCTCAGCAACTCCAAATGCATTCTTTCAAAATAACACCCACATCAACACATGCAGCCAAATTTCATGGAGCCTCTGCATCTAAACCCATAAAGCAGACCACCACACAACCCCACATTCTAGTCATTGGAGACTCCATTGTGAAACATACTGATGTCCATCTCATCAGGCTGAGTAAGGAGAAAGTCATTGTCAGTTACTTATCAAGGGCCAGGATCCACATATTTTGCATACACACTCAGGTCATTGGACCACAAGTACTAGTATGAATCAGACATAGCTCCAGTGAGTGTAAATGGCTTGAGATGTACTTACCTTGATTATATGAAGAGAGACTTCATGGAGCTCTCTGATTTAATTTGATTTCTCAAGCTAACGGGCAGTATTCTACCTTCTCCAAGGGTGATGCCACAATACCAACAGAAAATGCCTAACCTGAATAATTAGCTTAGTTCCTGCTGTCATGCTAAGGGGGTGCAATATTTGTCAGCATGGAAGAAGATGGTCAACAGGCCACACTACTTTGCCAGGGATGGTCTGCACTTTTCTACTGTAGGCTTTCAAATATTAGCTAAAACATTGTCTTCCTTTTAGTGCCTTTTTTAGGCAATGCCAACTAAAAATACTTCTGACATAAATCAAAAGTAATAAAATTTAAAGGTGTTACAGCTCAAAGCTAGGAGTCTAAACAAGAAACTCCATTTGTTACAAGTTGTTCTAACCCTAGAAAATACTGACATCTGTGCAGTTACTGAGACATGGTTTAAGATGTAGAGACCATACCAATGGTGCAAGGCTTTAATGCTTTACACACATTTAGATCATCTACTACACAGGCAGGGACTAAACGGGGAGGTGTCCTGATTTATTTGAAAAATAAATATGCCTCAAGTCTGGTCAAACAGGATGATGCACTTGAGCTTCTGCATGCTTAAATCACTATAGGCAAAATACCATGCCATTTCCTTGCAAAGTGTAGGTCCCCCTCATGGATGATGGGTTACTGGAAACGCTCGCCATCCAAGCAAATATCATATTCATGGGTGACGTTACCCCACTATTAACTGGAACCATGTACAACACCAAACATGCAGGTACAGAGATTCCTGGATTTTGTAAACACAAACTCACTAGATCAGAGGTGCAAACATACTGGATCTGGTCGATACTAATATGCAAGATCCACCTATGTAATGTCCTGTATGGTGAGGTCATCCCACAAAATTATATCCTTTGAAGTAAAGTAAAACCCAGAACACTAGCTAACCCTGGAATCTTCAGGAACTACTCTATGGTTAACTTCTTACTATTAAATGATAACCTAACAAAGTTTTTGAAACCCCCATCAACCCTGAGGAAACTGCTGCATAAGTGGAACTATTCAAAGAAACCCTATACAAGTATGGTAATAGTTGCATAGAGGTATCTGTAGCCAACAGGAATAAATACCAAACTAATAAAAAAAAAACAAGTCACCTTGGTAAAATCACAATATCAATACGCTATATAACAGAAGGAAAAGCTAGTGCCTGGATAAAAGCACTCTCATCCAACTAAACAAATAGCTCATCAGAAAAATGAAGTCTAGCAAAGCCAAATTCAAAGTAAATGTGGTCACCCAAGTGAATAACAACCACAAGGCATTCTTTAGCTATGTCCTCAACCTCAAAGACAGTATACAATGTGTGCAGAGCTCATTGTTAATGGGGCTACCTATACTGAAGTAAAAGATATACCAAACCTACTGCCAGACAAATTCAGCTGTAACTTTACACCTCTGCATCTCCCCAACCTTTCTCAGGAAATTCTATCAAATATAACTCCCCTACTATCACAAGGGAAGAGGTCCTCAATGCTTTCTCTAAGGTGAAGAAAACTGCATCAATGGGCTCAACAATGTCCCAGACTACCTTCTAAATAGGTTCATAGGTCGGTACTAGGCTATCGGGCCTAGGGCCTATACAAGCCTAGCCATAACAATTCCCTGGCTATTTCTTCCCACAGTATTTACTTCCCTGGACCCCTGTCTAGCAGGGTGACTGACGTGATCCCTGAGGTGAATTTCCTTTCTCCCATCCAGTCATCAAGGTTCCTTTTAAAGAGGGTCAAAGAGGCGCTCTACTTGACATGTATGGCAGTCTATTCCAGAGTCTGGGGAGTCTTTGCATCAGGAACCTATCTCTCCAGCATGTTTTGTTCATTGTGTAAACAAGGTTTAGATCCCTGGAGCGTGTGTCTCTGAGGGATTGGGATTTCTTTTAAGTGTAGTATGTCCAACAGCTCTGGGTTTGACATGACCTTGTATGTTAAGCAGAGATTGCCTCTGAGTAGACGATATGCGACAGAGTATAGGTGGAGTTTTTTTAGATGGTCAAAATAGGGCATCTGCTTTAGGCCTGTGATTCTTTTAGTGAGGTATTTCTGCAGCCTTCCCAGTTGTTGTAGATGTATTGAGAGGTACACACAAAACGGGGAGTTGTATTCTATAATGGGTCTAATGAGGGATGAATACAGTGGGACAATGACCTCCTTTTTTCTGGATGAAAAGCCCTTAGTGTTGAGGTGTGCCACATAAAAGGATTTCCTGACTGTTGTGGCAATGTGGTTATCGAAAGTGAGACCATTGTCCACCTGTGTCCCTAAGCCTCTCATCACACTTTCGGTGTTTAGTGTACTGCCACCTACGTGGTAATTCATGGGTACATGTTTTTTTCCAAAGGGGAGAACTATACATTTCTTGGCATTGAGCTTGAACCCATGGCTCTGGCACCAAGCATCTGTTTCTGTAATACCCTTTTGTAGAATATCCACATCATTTGGGGATTCAATAATGGCACCCAGTTTGCAGTCATCTTTGAACTTTGTTAGCCAGAGTCCCTTAATGTTGGCCTGTACTTCAGAAAAGTAGATGCCAAACAAGAGCGGCCCCAGGACTGAACCCTGAGGTACTCCACTTTTTACTTGTCTTGAGCTGGATTTGGAGTCAGCTACTTTTACAGTGTGGGTTCTGTCAGTAAGCCAGTTGGCAACCCATCGAGTGACGTAGGGATTAATGCCCAGCTTAGTAAGTTTATCTATGATTCCAGAGTGGGGAATGGTATCGAAGGCCTTGGCGAGGTCGAGATAGGCTGTGTGGACCACCTTACCCATGTCCATGGCTCTGAAGACTGATTTGAAGAAGTCAATCAGGTTCAGGAGACAAGATCAGCCCTTCACAAACCCAAACTGTGTGGGGTCCAGTGTTTGAAGGTTGCCAATGTCTTTGTTTATAGGTTCCATGATAATACATTCCATGGCCTTGCAGATCAGGCTCATCAGACTGCTGGGGCAGTAGTTCCCTGGATCTAAGGTGGATCCTTGTGGAGTGGGATAACTGTAGCTGTGAGCCACTCAGTGGGCACAAAGCCTGAGGTGAGGCTATGATTAAACATGACACGTAGGTGAGGTGCTAGTTCATTTTGTAGTTCATGTAGTACACAGCCTGGGATGTCGTCTGGTCCCATGGATGCTGTATTCTTAGCTTTGGAGAGTGCATTTTTTTTTACCTGTGTGGCCGTTATTACTGGAATTTGGCAGTCTTTCGGCATTGAGATGGGCCCTTTAGGGGTGGGGGGGTGAAGTTTGCACTGAATCGATCTGCCAGGATATTGGCAATATCCTTGGAATCGGTATATTTAATGCCATTCTGTTGTAGCTCAGAGCAGATCTGAGCATTGCCATTTAGTTTACCTTCATGTGTGAGTATTGCGCAAGGGCGAACAGCGATTGTCCAAAAGGCAGTTTGCAAAGTTTGCAAATGCCAAACAGAAAAAGGTTTGAATGTGCAATGAGTGAATGCACAGTGATATTTGCTCATTGCACATTTGACAATTTGGGGGCAGATTGCATTATAGTGGGTATCGGAAAATGGTCCCTTTCCCCACTGTAGTGTGATCTCGGAGTTAGAATATTAAAGTAGGGGTGTAAGGGTGGCACAGCCCCCCACATGGGGGGGCAGGGGGTCTTGCCCCCCTGCTTTACACTTCATTACATTTTTTTGTCAACATTTATGTTCGAAAAATCAGCGAATCTGCTTTTCGATTTGCTGATTTTTGAACATTTCAAACTGTCGCTGTTTTCATTTTCGTGGTTCTGATTTGCTCATATGAGCATGTGCCGCTGTGTTTTGCTGTTATAAAGGTAAACCTTGCCATTTATATTCTTGACATAGCTATAGAATGCCTTGTGGTTGTCTTTGGAATCTTTGGCAATTTTATTTTCGTAACTAGCTTTGGAGGATTTTATGAGGGATCTCAGTGAGTTTTTTGCATCCTAGGATTTTCCTCTGTTCTGCAACATTTTCTTCCTTTTGTTGCAAAGTTTGTTTATGGCAAGGGAACACCAGATTGGCGTCCTTTTTTTGGAGGAGAGCATCTTGGTTCTATTGGGGATGGCACGATTCATGCAAGAGTAGATGTGCTCGTACAGTGCCTTATTGTAGGATTCAGCAGTCGAACTTTCAGTTCCCATCTGCATGGGTGTCATGAAGTTTGTCACTTCTGATTTGAGTAGCATGAAGTTGGCTTTGGAGAAGTATTTTAAGGAGGTTTTCTTACTGAGGGGTGAGGGTGGGATGTGGATGTCAAGGGTGATTAGCTTATGATCACACCTGACCAACGAGGGGGTGACCATAGGCGTGGAGCATCAATTTTCCATGTTGGTAATGACCAGGTCAAGGATATTGGAGCCCCTGGTGGGACTAAGGATTAGTTGATCCAGGGCATTGGAATTTATGAATTCCAAGAACCGTTGGGCAAAGGTGTTGGTACATGAGTAGTTTTCCCAGTTAATGGCAAGGTACTTGAAATCACCCAGTATTAGGGTGTTTGGTTGTATCTTAATATTTTCCAGTATGTTTAGAAAGGTGTAGCATGAAACATGACCTATCAGGTCATCAGGTCATCTGGACTCACTATTTAACTGACCTATCAGGTCATCCAGAATCCCTGTTTAACTGACCTATCAGGTAATCCAGAATCACTATTTAACTGACCTATCAGGTCAACCGGACTCACTATTTAACTGACCTGTCAGGTCATCCGCAATCACTATTTAACTGACCTATTAGGTCGTCCAGACTCACTATTTAACTATAGTCTCCAAATAAGCTTAATGCCTCGTGAAAGGAAAATAGCAACTATCATCCTTCTGCACAAAGGTGGGCCATCGGCAGACCCTGGAAACTACAGACACTTAAGTCCTCCTAGTCTCATATGCAAAGCCATGAAAAGAATTATCATGGAAGTTATCACTCATGATATTGCAAGCCTCCAAACACTGGTGTGGTTTCATCAAGAGTGGGACATGCCTACTTAACATGGTGGACTTCTTTGAGAAGTTCACCAAAGGAATGGATGAGGATAAAATGATTTAGACTGCCTACCTTGACTGGCCAAGGGATTTGACACAATTCTCCACTTGGGCATTGCTGACAAACTCAAGAGATTTGGTATAAACCCTTATGGCACTTGGTGGATAGCTAGCTGTCTCACAGACAGGACCCGGGAAGTTAGAACTGAGGACTACCTCCACAAAGTGGTCAGTCACCAGCAGAGTCCCTTAGGAAATCAGTCCTGGGACCACTCCTTTTTGGCATCTACTTTTCTAAGGTCAAAACCAACATCAAATTGCAAATTAGGAACAGTCATAGGATCCCTCACTGATACTAATGTTCTCCAAGAATGGCTAACACAAACAACTCCTGTCAGAGCCATTGACTAGAACTTAATGCCAAGAATTGCAGAATCGCAAAGCAAGCGACACCAGAATTACCTAAAGACTTAAACCTTCATTGTGATATGAATAGGACCTGCTGGAGAAACAGGTATGTGTCCCAGACACTGTCTCTTCTCTGGAATGGGGTCCCCATACATGAGAAGCGTAGCTCTTCCATAACCTAATTCAGGTGTAACTTAGACAGATGGACAGGGAAGACAAAATTCATACCTGGTTTGGTATTTATGTCACTAATGGACACAGCCTGTAATGGTTCATCTCCCTGCCTGTAACTGTATCATCTTATTTATTTATTTTTATTTATTTAAATTTGTTGACCGGGAGTGTCCGACTGGACGTAGGTCCATTTTCAGCGGAGGCCCGGGAAGAAAAGCTCCACAGTTAAAATAAACAGACAGTAGTTACATTGGATTACATAGCAATTAACAATTTAACATAGCAATTACTTACAACATATTTACAGATGAAGAACATACTACATCAGTAGACAATTAGAATCTTTATCTGTGAAGTACATAACAGACATTAACAAATGTTACAATGAGAAGTTCCTGCTGTATAATAAGTACTAGGCTTATTAGCATCTGAGCTTGCTATAATCAAGGTAGTTAGTGGAGTGGAAAGAAAGGTAGTGGTTGGATGGGGTGGATGATATTAGAGTGGGAGTTGCAAGGGCATAGCCAGCATGTTTTAGGTGCTTTTAGTAAAGTTTTGAAGTGGGTGCATGATGGTATGGAGGTAATTGTGGGTGGAAGGGAGTTCCATAATTTGGCTATGGTGCAAGAGAATAGTGCTTCACCAGCAGAGTTATTGGCTTTAGTGATCTGCAAGTGATTTTTGTTGCTGGATCTTAGTGGTCTGGTGGTGCGATAGGGTTGGAGTAGATTCTGGAAGGATGGGACATTTAGTGGATGGTTTACTAGTTTGTGGATGAGTGAGAGTTGATACCACTGAAGGAGGTGAGGGAGTTCAAGCCAGCCGAGTTCAGCAAGTGAAAGACAGTGGTGGCTATGGTAGGATGCCCCTGTGGTGAATTTGGCGATTTTGTTGTAGCAGGTCTCTAGCTTATTTAGATCGCATTACCTTAGGTTGGTATATATTGGAGAGGCATAAAGTAGGGTGGAGATAAGGTGGGAATTTGCTATTGAAATCTTTGCTGCTTTGGTGAGAAATTGCTTATTTCTGTATAATGCTGCTAGTTTTTTGTGGACTTTTTTTATGGTCATGGATATGTGAATGTCAAATTTTAGTTTATTGTCTATTTCCACTCCTAGCAATTTGGTGTGTTCAGTTGGGTATATAGTGGTGTTGTATTTTGCTGTGATGTTAAAGTGAGAGTTGTTTTGAGTATGTTTAGTGGGTTGGAAGATGAGTAGTTTAGTTTTGTTTGGGTTGAGTATTAATTGGGCATCGGATAACCAAGTTTCAACAGAGGAAAAAGCTTCCTGTGTGACTTTTTGCAGTTTTGGTAGGGACTGGGCTGATCAGATGATGGTTGAGTCATCTGCATATTGTATGAGTGTGCCATGTTTGGTGGCAGAGGCTAGATTATTGGTGTAAACAGAGAAGAGTAGGGGTCCAAGGATGGATCCTTGGGGAACCCCTATGGAGACAGATAGTTGGGGAGATATGTCATTCTGCCATACAACAGATTGTTGGTGGTCAGACAGGTAACTCTGAAACCAGTTGGTGACTGATTGTGAGAAGGATAGGTTATTGAGGACAGAGATAAGTTGTTTGTGTGGGACCATGTCAAATGCTTTAGATAGGTGTAGGAATGTAGCAGAGGAGAGATAGCCATTGTTTTTATGCTGAAGGATAGTGTTAGTAAAGGAGAGTAAGGCAGTGGCGGTGCTATGGTTTGGTCGGAAACTATGCTGAGTACTGGAAAGGAGGTTGTTAGTAAGGAGGTAGTCTGAGACCTGAGAGTGTATGCATCTCTCTAGTATTTTGGAGAGTGGAGAGAGAATAGCTATGGGGCGGTAATTGGTTAGTTCTGTGGAGGGGAATTATATGTGATACTTTCCACAGTGTGGGAACGTAACTTTCTGACAGAGATCGGTTAATCAAGATGGATATTGGGTAGGACAGAGCATCAGCTGCGATTTGTAGGTATTCACTTGGCAGGTTGTCTGCTGCTAATTTGGGGGGTTTAAGTTTAGTTAAGAGTTTTTTTTTTATGTTGGAGGTAAGTACAGGAGAAAAAGAGAAAGCAGTGGGGAGATTACTAGTTGAAGGTGTGGGTTGGAGGGGAGGGGGGTTGTGTTGTTTAGCTAGTGATAGTATGGTTTGGGTGAAGTGTGTGTTGAATGAGGTAGCAATATTTTCTGAGGAGTGAGGGATATTAGGAGGAGGGATACTGACTTTACCTGGGTGGAGGATGGAGTTTATGGAGGACCAGAATTGTTTGGGGCTGTGTTGTGAGGAGTCTAGGGCAGACTGGTAGTATTGGAATTTGTCCTGTTTTATTAGCTTTTTGACTCTATTGTGTAGTTCTGGGAATTTCTGTCTAGTGGAGGGTTTTTTTTTTCTTCCAAGCCTGTTAGAGCTTTGGGATGCATAATTACACTTAAAAAGGCCCTAGTGGTTGCTAGCATGCATGTATACTCTTACATAATCTATAGTATGATCCGAATTATTCTCACTTGGGCTAATATATAATTATTGACTATGAGATTAGCAACACCACTCACCAAAAGGGATAGGTAATTCAAGCACCAAAAGAAAATTGGCTAGGATTAACATTATCCATTCTTATGTCCCATAGATTTTCTGAATTACATAGATATTAAGGCCATTTTGTTTTATGACCATTTGCACCTGGCCAGTACCTCCTGAGGTTGCACCACTTCCATACGAGTCAGTCCCATAGTAAACTTGTGAATACCCATCCAGTTATTTGGGTTTGTTTAAAGGAAGCTAGTGAATTCCACTGCTTAACTTGCAAGGGAGCATTATTAAAAATGTTTGAGTAGCACTGAGTTATAAACCCATCCCTGCACTGTGTTTTATTCATTTGTTGCTGAAAATTTAGGCCTTTGGTCCTAATATTGTTGGAGCCATTTTACTTACAAAGATACAAGTGGTCTAAGACAACTAGTAAGCAATAATGCCATTGGAAAGGCACTAATTACACATTAACACACACGCTGGAGGGTATTATTGCACTTAGAGAATGGAGTCTCTGTAAAATTTTTGTGTTTTACTTACTTATTTTTTTAAGTGCTATATTATGTTTTTTGTATTTTTGATGTAAAATCGTTCCTCTGCCTAATGTTTGATACTTTCTGTAATATATGTTAATGGTGTTGAAGGAATCATTTTACATCAAAAATATATAAAAATAGTATAGTACTTAAAAAAAGCAATAAGTAAGTAAAACACAACAATTTTACAGAATGACGATTCTTTCTCTCTCATACACAGTCACTTCTGCTTTCATACATGCATTCACCCACACAAGATCATGCTCACTCTCGATCTCTCTCATACACGCACAGTCTTCCTTGCTTTCATACATGCATTCACTCACACAAGACTGCTCTCTCTCTCTCTCTCTCTCTCTCTCTTTCTCTCTCTCTCTTGATCTCTCTCTCTCAGACACACAGTCTCCTCTACTTTCGTACACGCATTCACTCACATACACAGACAGAAAAATAAACACAGACATGCACACATTCACTTCTTTCTGTTTTTTTACACTCACTAAACAGTAAAAGCACTACTTAGTGAATGTAAAAGTAATGTCAGCTATTAGGTTTCAATCAGGGTGCTGATGTACAGTTTTTCCATTATCTAAGGCCTCTTATTGCCCTATAAGTGAGAAAGAGAACTCTCCTCAAAAGCCGTTCCGCAAGAAGGTTGGAACTTCACCAGCTCAATTTTTTTCTGCATTTTTGTTTTCACATGTTGCATCATTTTCCATAAGTTTCCATTCTAAACATCCTTCTTTACTGCAGTGATCAGCAAAATTGATGTCTCTATCTGCTCATGCCTATGTTTCCTCCCCTTCCTATCTGCTTCTTCAGATTCTGTTTTTCATTTCCCAACATTTATATGATTATTTTTTTAAAGTTTCAACTTTTCTTCTCTTTCATCTGTAATTTTGCTATTTTTCTTACACTGAACACTTTATGACATTCACATTTGCCACCATATATTTTTCTTCTTACACTTCTTGTCAATTTACTTTGAATATTCCAGGATGCCTATTTCTAGCTTTGTTAAGCTCATAGTCAGTGTATGGAATCAATGACAGTCTAATCATATTAGCCATAGTTGTTACCTCATAAAATAATTTTTGCAGAAATCTTCGTTATGATATGTATATTTCTGTGGTTACTCTAAAGCCATTAATGTAATGCAGTTGAATTCAGAATGCCTTTATGATTATAGTTTTAAGTCCAGAAAGTGTGATTTCAGGAATAGCGATGCATATGTCACTTTTCATATAAATTACATTGCAGGGAAGCAACTACTTCATTGAGATATACTGCCATTTCCAAGGTTCATCATCACCCACTTTCCCTAGAAGACAGTGCCTCATCTTGGAATTTCCCTGATTATGACTCGTTCTACTGTGACCTGGAAAAACTTGCAGCAGAGCACCTACCACCGGTTTTACTACATAGTCCTAATATACAGGTCCGACACTAGTAAGACATCAGACAGGTACTGACCCCAGTTCAGGGACACACACATAGACACACTCGCACGCATGCACATGCATATATACTGACATTCACAATAGCCATTAAAACTCAAACATTCACCAGTCACTCACACACTGTCCCAGTGCTCTCAACACAGTAACATGTTGTCAAACACATGTATGCTCTCCTATACTCTGACACACACACACACACACACACACACACACACACACACACACACACACACACACACACACACACACACACACACACACACACACACACACACACACACACACACACACCACAACTTCCATTGGCTGCCTTTGCAGGGTGAAGCAACTCCAATCCACCTTGCCCAGATTCCAATTATTTAAAGGCATAAGTATACACGTTTAAAATTCTCGACAAACGTATATCTCTGGATTCATACCATATCTAGCAAATGTATAGTTTGAGTGTATATGAATTCTGTGCTATGCAAATTCTGTAACTAGGCAACATGCCAGGATGGTCATTTAGATATATACTGTGCTCACACTGTACTACATTAGCATGCTGAACTCCAAACCTCACTGCCTAAAGGGCACAGTGACAGTTCTAGATAGTGCCTGCTGGGCTGTATGAATTGGATCTATTTTGTGTGGTAGACGCAGAACAACTTGCACATTTCACAGTCAACTAAAATACCAGCCTGAATGTATGAAAATCAGAGATTAATTTTTTTAACGTGTGATTTCCATCGGAGGATGCATCAGATTTTGTCCCTGCAAAAACAAGAACAATGATTGATGACATTCACTGTTCTGGATTTTTTTTTTTTTCATAATTCAGGAACTCACAATTGTGGGTCTCAGAATTATATTAATGAGTCTGATTTTTACTTATAATTTCTCAAACTACTAAGTTGGCAGTTTTGTATTTCTCTTTTTAGCCACACCTTAGACCAAAGCATTAAAGGATAATACAATACATGAAGACAATTTAGTGTAGTCAGTAAACCAGCATGGTGTTTGGAGGTGTGAGGAAAAAGTAGTACCTTGAAGTAATCCGCATACAGATGGGAATAACATGAAAACTGCAGACAGGAAATGGAAGTTAGACATGAACCCCAAGATCTGGATCTGTGAGGCAAAGCTCTTGCAACTAAGTCCCTGGTGCGGTTGTGTAGCATACCTGATTCATTGGAAAGGATCAGCAACAATGTAAAGAAATTGATGTCACTATCACAGCACGTAGAAATATAGACTGAACTTTATTTTGAGATGTCAAACTACTTTTGAAAAGTTACTTTACCCTTTAGGGACATTTTTGCAAACCATTGATCTGAATTACCCATATTTCACCTTCCAGCGTGGATCTTTTAGTACAATACTAGGTGTCTCTTCCATGTAAAGCTTCATTTGTGGCACATTTATACCATACCAGCCATGAATGGGCCTTTAGATTTAGTACCCAATTGTACTTGCATACAAAACACCTGCTATGTGTGGCATATTTACATGGTGTCTCTTCGGTGTAGGCATTATGATACTTGGGAATGTATTTCTTATATAAGAAATATAATGCATCTGTTCTAGGGACAGAATGTAATGTATAACCACTATCCTTACATAATTTTAAAGCCCTTGTCCCTTTTGGCACGTTAATAAAGTGTCTGTCCAAAGTGCTCTTTCATACTATCCTTCTGGGTATAAAACAGTAGAACATGTGACATTAATTTGGCTTTTCTGTAGAGAGCAGGACATCAGTTAAGAAGCAAAAGAGAGAATAAGAAAAAAAAACATTTTGTTAAGAGACTAATATAATAAGAAATAAATTCTTATAATGACACGTTTTACTTCGGATAAAGTTAATTAAGTCATATATTTCAAATTTTAAAAGAACTGAATGGTATCAGTCTGATTGACCTGTATTATCTTAAGCAGTTAGATGTTCTGCCTCTTTGTTTGAGTGTAGTAAAGTTGCTCCTAAGCTGGGAACAGATTATGAGATGTTCATACTACTTATAAAGTCCTAATCACCTCGGCCTTTCCACTACTCTGTCCTACACAATTCTTTTCATCACTGTCATAATCCATCTGTTATACTTATTTAAAGTGACCCAGTCAATTTACTAAGTATCTATAATTTCCTTTCTTCCCTACTTTGCTTGCCACACCTCATAATTGTTTGCTAGCCTGTGCTTATATGATGCAGCCAGTACAACACTTTGAAGGCCCCAATTAGTTTAAAAGAATAATGGCATCACATCCCAAACTAATTTTAAAAATAATGATTTTTACTTCAGTGTAAAATTGTATGTCAGTATAGCTGTTACGATTGCAAGACATAATTGAATTTCTGCTTTTTTCCTTTCATGCATTTTTTGGCACAGTAACTTTGTTTCTGAGAGGGGGAGTCCCATCCTCGCCAACCATCTGTACTAAACCCAGCAGGGCTTAGGCAGCTGGACATCTAAAACTTCCCATGCTACTGCCCCCTTATGCATAATGCTCTGCATGCAAACTTCCTCTCCAATGTTTTCTTGCTGTGCATAAATACTCACATTTTGGAAACATCCCTATGTTACTTTTGGTTTCATTTGACTATTCTGACTGAAAATGTTCTAAATCTTTGTAGTTTCTGTCTTTCAGATTGATCAGTATTTTAATTTATGTCAGTTTAATGACAGGTCGCTATATTAATTTTTTCTCTGTTCTATTTCTGTTTAATTTTATTCTGTTTTACGGTGAGGTTTGTAATTTAATTTCCCATACCTCAGGAGGATTTTGTTTATCCCTCAAACTATTATAGTTCTAATTTTCTTTACAAGTTTCAGAGTTTATTATTTTGCCTGTTTTAGATTAGTTCTTAAAAATCTAGGTAATTCTGTAGTTTTCTTGGGGACTTTCATAGTTCAGATCTTTACGTTGTGTGTACTGCCATTTTTTTCTCTCACTGACGGTATTTTTACTGCCTTCATTTGCTTCACATATATTTTGACTGCTCTTAACTTACGGGATTGTTAACACTGGTCACAAAGACCAAACAATTGAGAAGGTGTATTTGTGAAAAGAAAAACAAAATATCACCACAGAGTTGAAATCCGTTTTGGCTTTACTGTTTGGGAGAAGAGCATTTTAATGCAGTAAGTAAAATACGTAAACCTCTTACTCTTTAAATATGAATGAAAGGAAGACAGAAGGGAAAAAAAGCTTTGTCACATTTTAGTGGGGACACCTGGTGCACTCCTTTTAAGTATTCATCTGTCTCCTCCCACTCAAAGTCAAGGTCAACTCCTTGGACTTGAACAATAACCACTTGGCTTAGAAGCTCAGAGAAATAAAAGGCTAGTGACCAGCAGCTTAAGAAAAAAAAAAAAAACTTTTACAGCTAATAAAAACAAACCATGTGATTTCTCACCAGATCCCAGCTTGAAGAATCCTTTTATACATCTAGATTATCTGGGTTGCCCTAAACTACATCTGCATATATATATATATATATATATATATATATATATATATATATATATATATATATGGATTCTGTTTGTTTGATTAATAGCTCACTTAATTGACAAAGAAAAGGGATTGTTTATTTTATCTAAAATTTATTTCATTGACACTACAATTTATCAAAGCATATTTCATTGATAAGTGCGTAACGGTATAGAAAATAACTGCTGGTGGGGTTTTGGAGGATAGGAATTACTATGCAAATAGTGATGATCAATATAATACTTCCCTCTGTTTATGTATGTGCTACAGCAGTGATTCAGTGTGTGAGGATCAGTCTTTTTTTCCTCCACAGCTGTGTGACTGTAGTGTTAGTATATTTATGTTTGTGGTATGTAGGGGGTGAAGTTGGGCAAACCTCCTCTGAAAAAAACTTTTGGAGGTATGAAATGTTCAGTGAAATACAGTTTGACGAAATGTAGTGCTGACAAAAATCCTATTCCTAGATTTATGGATTCATAGACTTTTACTATGCTGATAACCCAAGGGGCCTTTCTAAGGGGGTTCCCTTAAAGAATAATGATATCCTCCATCCAAATAGGACATTCAGGGCCAGGCATTTATAAGCTACCTCTGTCCATAAGGGACACGGGTGGAAGGCCTGTTGAAAATGTTGTATTCCCCATCCATTTGTCTAGGTAGTGCTTACACTAGGTAATAGACGGACTCAGCTTCACAGGGATGGGAAGCCTGTTCCATGGAATGGGCAGTCTCTGGGACACATATCTGTCTCTATAGCATGTTCTGTTTATGTCACAGACAAAATTAAGGTTCTTTGACCTAGTGTTTCTGATACTCTTTGACTTACAAAAATGTAGGAGATTCATAAGTGTGGGGGTTGTGGATGCCCTGTAAGCCAGGCATAGGTCACCCCTAAGCAGTCTATAGGAGATTGACTAGAGGGAAAGGGTTTTTAAGGTGCTCTGCATAATGCATGTTTGTTGTGCCTTATATTCCTTTTGTAAGGAACCTTTGAGTTCCCTCTAGTTGTTGCATATGCCTGGTCAGGTACATACCAAAGGGAGCATTGTACTCCATGATTGGTCTGAAAACGGCAGAGTACAGTGAGATAATGACCTCTTTGAACCTAGATGCCATGCCCTTACTTATAAGTTGCACAATATAAAAGGATTTCCTCACTACTTTGGCCATGTGGTGGTCAAAGGTAAGGTTGCTGTCTATGAGTGTACCCAAATCCCTGACCATAGGGTTAACTCTTAGGGATCATCAACATCGTCAACATGGTAATTAGCAAGGATGGTTTATTTCCCAAAGGGTACAATTATTCATTTCTTAGCACTGAGTTCAAGGCTGTGGCTTTGGCATGATGTCCTCCTGGGTCCTATCAGTGAGCTGGCTGGCTATCCAGTGGGTGATAGAAGGGTTTTACTTAAATTAGTGAGCTTGTCTAAAATGCCTTAGTGGAGTATTATATCAAAATCCTTGGTCAGGGTGATGTATGCTGTGCTCACATTCTTAGCTTTATCCAGTGCTTTGGTGACCCCCTCAAAAAAGTCAACCAGATTTAATGGGCATGACCTTCCTTTAACAAAACTGAACTGTGATGGGTACAATATTTACAGGTTACATATGTCCTCATTTATCATGTCCATGATTTTTCTTTCCATGGCTTAACATATGGGGTTGGTAAGACTTATTGGCCTGCAGCTACCTAGATCGGTGGCTGGACCTCCTTTGTGCAGGGGAATGACTGTAACCATCTTCCATTCCTTGGGCACAAAACCTGACTGAAGGCTCCAGCTGAAATGTGATTCAAGTGGATCAGAGAAGTCATGTTTCATGCTATTTATTAAATGTCCCAGGATGTTATCGGTACCAGCTGATGCAGTGTCTTTGGCCTTGGAAAGTGCATTAACGATCTGTTTTCTGGTAATGGTTGGGGTGATTGTATTATGTGGTATTTACTTTGGACTATCAGGGGGGGAGTGGGGAAAGAAATTTGAGTTGTAGTTGTCAGCCAAAAGGCTGGCAATGGCATCTGGTTTTGTGTATATGATGCATTTACAATAAGCTCTGCGCATTGTTGTGTACTTCCCGTGAGGTTACTGACATAGCTCTAGAAATCTTTGTGGTTGTCCTTTGCCTGAAAAGATCTATTTTATTTAAATGTAGTCTTTGAATTATTAATTAACTCTCTTAGCTGCCTCTTTAGGGGCTTTTAATATTTATAGCTTTTTTCTTCCTATGCTTGGCCAGAATTGTTTTCTTTTGTTGTATAACTAATTAATAGTGTGATTCTACCAGGGTGGCTTGCCTTTTGAGTTTGTCTTATTTTTACTAGATATGAATAGGCACAGCTCACTCTGTATAGATATCATTATGGCTGTAGAGAGATTTTGTAGATAGCTCAATGAATTATGTGGTGTTTACTGGGTTGGGTGTTCTTGGAATTTAGTCAAGGTGTTGCTTAGTAGAGAGAGGTTATCCTTGGAATATTTCCTAAAGGTTTTTGGTTTTGCTGGATCCCAGGATTTAATTTTTATTTCAAGTAATAATTGCCTTATGGTCAGATCTGATGAGAGAAGATATTACATTGGTTGAGGAGCATTGACCCCCCCCCCCAAGGTGAAGGATGTTTGTAATGCTGGTAGGAAAATGGACCGGCTGTTCCAGGATGTTGGTATTAACAAAGGTTAGGAATTTCTGGGCCTGTGCCTTAGAAGTGGTGTAGGATTCCCAATCTATACAGGGATAGTAGTGATCCCCCATGAATATCATACTGGGTTGAATGGTGTGGGACTCTAGTACATTGAAATAGGTAGTATGGGTTTCCTGGGACATGGAGGGGGCTTATAGGTTGCAAGGATATGGTACAGCACCCTGTTTGTGGTTAGTTGCATATGTATGAGTTCCAGTGAGTCATGCACTTTAACTAGTCTGGATGTGAGATTAGTCTTAATATAGACTGATACTCCTCCACCTTTAGTTCCCTCCTGTGCAGTAGCTGGTCTAAAGGTGTGAAAGGCATTATAACCTTGCATTGCTGGGTACTCTAAGAAACTTTAAACCATGTCTGTTTTACTACATAGTTGACTACAATCTCCAGGGATAGAAAGGCTTGCAGGGAGTGGATTTCATTGTTAAGACTTATAGCATTGAGCAGTACCACCGTCAGATATTCCTTCATAGGTTCGGTTAAGTTGATAGGTTTATCATTTTGACATTGACTAAAAAAGGCCTTTTCCAGTATCTGAAATCCTAGAAGGGATATGTGCAGACCATCCCTGGCAAATCAGTGTGGTCTGTCAACCATGTCCTTTCAAATATTGTGCCCCCTGGAATGACAACAGAAGCTAAGCCAATTGTTAAAAAATAATCATTTTCTGTTGGTAATGTGGCATCATCCATGGTGAAGGTGGCATTTTGCTCAGTGCTAGGCTCATACCTGCCTGAAACACATAATTATCAAGCCTGATCATGTCTCACTTTATATAGTCAAGGGAGGTACATCTCAGGTCATCAACACCCATATGGACTATGACAGTGTTATACTGATACTTGTGATTCAAAGACCTGAGTGCCTGTATGACTTGATGGATCCTAGCCCCAGCAAGGCAGTTAACTGTGACTCTCTCCTTAGGTGAGGGTGATATTGGTGTGCTTCACTATAGAAACACCAGTTGCCAGGAAATTCTGCCATGCACTGGTTTGCATTAAGGGCTTAGCAGTGGTGGCATTGGGTACAGTGTTACTATGTATAGCTGTGGAAGGTGTTTTGAAGGAGTGTTTGTGTGATGGCTGAGAACCTTTTTTTATTGTACTCTGCAAGAGGTCTTAGTGTTTTAGGAAGGTTACAATTCAGTGCCTCAGCATAACTACTTTTATATGTAGGGCCTTTACCCTGCATAGTAGGTGTGGTGCAAGTGTCACTGATAACCTCTATAGGATTAGTTATGGTTGTATTAGAGAGTTTTATTTCCAGCATTAAAGTGTATTCATACCTCTAGCATACACTATCTGTTTTATTAAGAATAAGTGGGTTGTCAGTGTACATGTGGTAATTGCTCAGAATACCCATCTCAAACAGACTGGCCACAGAGAGAGTCAGGAAGTGCTTATCCATGGCCACTGATCTACTAGGAAGGAGTGAGGAAAACTTAAATATTGAACAAGTCAATAAGACAGGCATACTTGATGAGCAATGCTGAGCTATGAGCAATCTTGATGCTCTAGTAGTTAAAAAAAATCTGTCTAGACAGCAATGCCAGAAGAGTGCAGACCACAGATCAGAACAAAGAGAATAAGAGGCATGGTAAAGTCCACCAGCAGTTCCCAGATAAATAGGATAAAGAGTATCCTGTCCTCCAACAATAGTGTAGACCACAAACCTTCTTAATGTAAAACAACTGGTTTGGAGCCAAAGTGCTTAAACCAGAACTAAGACACTTTCAGAATACCATCCACAATAAGCCTTAACCAGCAATTTCCTCCTCAGAAGGGTGTATGCTAGCTTTTCTTGCCACAAGAGTTTAGACCACAAACGTTTCTAATGTAAAATAACTGATTTGGAGCCAAAGTCCTTAAACTAGAACAAAACACTTAGAATAACAGCCACAATAAGCCTTCAGCTGCAGTTTCTAGCTCAGAAGGGTGGAGGCTACCCTCTCCTCCAACAAGAGTGTAGACCACAAACCTATGTAAAAAACTGGACTGAAGCCCAAGTGCTTAAACCAGAACTCAGACACTTGAATAACAGACACAATAAGCCTTCAACCAGCAATTCCCAGCTTAAAAGGGTGTAAGCTACCTCTCCTGTCACAAGTGTGTAGGCCACAAAAGTTCCTTATGTAAGATATGTAAGATAACTAGTTTCAACCCCAAGTGTTTACTTCAAAACTGAGAGGCTTAGAATAGCAGTTACAGTTTAATCAGACTACTTACAAACAGGAATAAATGCAGCAGAATAAATCAAATGAACACTTTCAGAAGATGCAGCAAAAAGCAAAATAAAGTAATAAGTTAGGAAGAAGCACAGGTGCAGTAAAAGCAGCTGAATAAAGAGCAATTGTTTTTAGTAACTGGGAAGGGAGGAAACAGAAAATAATTTAAGTTTAAGAGTCTAAGGGGGTGGGCCTTCTCAACTGATCTCTCAGTACAGTCAACAAATTAACAATCCTAATCACTGATAAACCCAAATGTCTGATGCCCTAATTGGTCAATTACAGAGGATTATATACACATGTATGAATCACAACATTTTTCTGCTCACTGTTTTCTGAAAGATAGCTATCAAAAATGGTAGGCCAAAAGCCCTGTGGGAGGCTTAACCCCAAACCTTGCGAATTAGGTATGCCAACTCCATGGTAACACTACAACAGACAAAATGGCAAGCTTCCCTGAAAAGCTCATTGCCACGTCACTCAAATACATCACAATGTGGTGAAACTCACCATGTCCTTAAACTTTTGAACTAAAACCATTAGTTGTAAAGCCCACCAATGAACTGAAGGTAAGCTAACTACAAATGGGTGACAGCACAACCTTCCTAAATACTTACACTTTTAGCATTCTAACTACGTTTTGAATAGACCAAGCCTTTTTAACACCCCTCCATGTGGGAAGCTTTTATCCCACACCTCCTTTACCTAAGCATAGCAATATCATGGCCATAGAACTATGGGAAAAGAAGGCACTTACTGGAAGAGCAAAGAAGGAAGGCACAAAAGAGGGAAACATGAACTTGTGTACAAGTGTATATACACACACATACACACACACACACACACACACACACACACACACACACACAAACACACATACAACATATGCACAATATGAAGATTTTATAACAAACTGAGAAATGGTTAGTGATAAAAGCATCTATTACATGGAAGAAACTACAAGTGTACATTAAAAACTATGAAAAATTGACCAATTTATATATATATATATATATATATATATATATATAGAGAGAGAGGGACAGAGTATGAATGAGAGCATAAAACAACAACATTTTAAGATGCTGAGCAGAACAGCAAGATAACAAATAGTATGTTTGTGAATGTATTTGCTTCTGTAATGTATACAATGTAATAATGAAGCCAGTAACCATCATCACACTAGAATAAATCATCAAAAGGCTGAACGTAAATATTTGTGTCATATTAAATCATTATTGGAGTAGCTGCCAAAAAGTAGTGAGGCAGATGCAACAATATGAAAGAAGAAACAGAAGAGAAATGGAGCAGTTGATAAAGTGTGCAGTATAAGTTGGGAGAGTGGTTGGAGTAACATTATAACGGTATCAAAATCTGCTAAGACAGAATGTACTAATATGAGAAAATAGTGCAGGCACATGACATAGGGTTTAAAACCCTTTTATAAAGTGCTGATATGAAGGGACATATTATATGTGAGTGGCAAACAGTTTCGAGATTTATATTGCAATAGGTAAGAACAGACTCGGGTAACCCAACAGTTAGCACATTTATAGTTATTCAGTTAGTACATTTATAGTTATTCAGGTAGTACATTTATAGTTATTCAGTTAGTACATTTATAGTTAATTAGGTAGTACATTTATAGTTATTCAGGTAGTACATTTATAGTTATTCAGTTAGTACATTTATAGTTATTCAGGTAGTACATTTATAGTTATTCAGGTACTACATTTATAGTTATTCAGTTAGTACATTTATAGTTATTCAGTTAGTACATTTATAGTTATTCAGTTAGTACATTTATAGTTATTCAGGTAGTACATTTATAGTTATTCAGGTAATGCATTTTCCATGCTAACAAAGAGGAACAAACAGTTGATACAAATGGGTGAAGCTAGACACCTTCATTTTTATGCTGTAAAATCCTCACTGAGCTTGTCACTGAATTAAACACAATTTAACTTGCCTAGGAGGTGCGTACTTGCAAGATGAGGATAGAATGGCTCATGCCACAGCTTGTTCATAAGCACGTTGTATGAGTGATACCAAGATGCAGAAATCCATCTATCCAATAACGTTTAGTGACTAACAATAGCCATTATATTTGCTATGATTAAAAGCCTTACCAATCTTAAAGAGAACTTGCAGAGGACTATGGTGGCTGAAGCACTATGCTGTAATTTTGGAAGGAGCAATGCCCGAGCCAGTCTCAGTTTATAAGATGGAGTCAGACATTTTTATATGGTGGAGGCCTCCCAGTTATTGATGTTTTGGTAGTTGTCTGGTTGCAATACATTTGGAAATATAGGGTTGGAACTAAGTGTACACCTAGCAACCTCTGGAAGGAGATATTTTTTCACAAAGCGCATATTATTTATTACTTAATGTCTAAAACAAACAGCAAAAAGGTCCCACAGCAAATGCATGCAAGACCATACCAGAAAGACCCTTGCAAAACAGGCTACCATGATAAAAAAAGGCGAACTTCCCTTTTATGGAGGCATTATGAGAAATACATAAATTATACCATAAAGACACACAGCTGTTCTAGCTTACTGAGTCTTTATTTGCACAATTACCCACAAGTGTTTGTCCATGTATTTATGCCAATACGTCAGACTTCTGTGGTTGCAAACATGGCATGTTTCAGTTTTTGGGCTCATCTCTATTTTTTCTCTTTCTTTCTCTTAAAAGTCACAGCCAACTACTGAAGTGATCCAGCCGACAGCCATCACTATCTGTAGAGTTCATTAGGCAGAAGGGGAAATGGAAATATGTTGTCAGGTCTTTTTTCTATAACATATACTTACACACTCATGCATATGGAGAATTTAGATTTATTCATTCACTTACTGCATGTCTGTGGATTGTGGGAGGAAGTCAGAGCACCTGGAGAAAAAAACACCAAAATACAGGGAGGTCATGTAGACTCCATACAGAAGGAACAGAAGGAACTCCATACAATAACAAAACTGTAGATCCTCTTGATGTTAGGCTCCTGCACCACTGGGTTACCCTTGGGCACATCCTTCTAACATAAATGGGGGTCTAACTATTCTCTGAATCACTTAACTAATGAAAATCCTGATGTCTATTACATTAGTGGTGTGTCCCAAATAAAATCAAACCAAACAGTAAAATCATCCCACAGCAAACAAGAGACATGGAAATTAATCTGTAAGCCCATACAAGCATTCTTGTACAATGGAATTTGAATGCATCATGACCTACATGTCTGTATTAATCCATTCAAGCCAATAAAACAGATTTCACTCACAGCAGACATGGCTTAATCCACTCTTTCTGGGCCAATAAGTGCAACAGAAGTATGCATTTGTTAACTAGAAATAGCCCACGGAGAAGTTCAAATTTCAATGATGCCCCAGGGAGAAATAGAATGAAAATTTAGCAGCTATATTACAATGATCACCAAAAATGTATATAAAAAGTACATCTGCAGCAGTATTAAAACAATGAAGGCATGCATTCCAGTGGATTAAATATAACTGAGACAAGCACCATATATAAAACAGTCGTAGCATTATAATTGTAATAGAAATATCTGACCAAAGAGCAATAGAAAAGTAACTAATTTATGTATTTTATAATCATGCAAAAATGTAGCCAAGCTGAAACAGTAGGGTTACACAGGAGATATAAGGTCAGAGTGAAAGGCACTCGCCATGGGTATTTTGCATGCCAATAGGTTGTCACACATCTAGGTGATTCTAAAATTGCAGATCCATTTATTGTATCAGTGTTTTTAGAGAAATTTTTTGATAGTTTTCTTCTCAAGAATGTATTGCAGATTGTAAGGGAGATCGTTCTTTTGTTTACCTAGTGTTGCACGATAACTGGCATTACCAGTTTTATTTTTTTGATTTTGGAACATAAATGAATTTCCCAAAAGATAACCTGCATTAAAGCTATGGCTGCCTCCAGTGAAGAATTTCAGAATGGGATGGTCAGTCAGATGTAAATAGTAGAAGTACACAAACAAAATGAAGATATTTTACAAATAACTTATAACTGCAAGCAAACTCACTGAGACTTCTTAGAAATTAACCAGTGATGACTTCTAGCAAGATGGCTTGTTGCAAGCTTTGCTATTTGGTTATTTACCTGCTGAAGCTTATATTAACAGAGCAAGATAGTCCAATGAGGAGAGGTGTGGGTTACAGAAGGGCTTACCACTGCCCACCTTACTGCACCTGACCGACCATCACTCTCTATCCCTCCGCCCACTATACCATCACTGGAGAAGAAAAAAATGATATTAACAAACCATGTGTCTTATAGGGCGAATGCAGCCCCTATATTCCCAAATGTGGCTTTGAGTTTACACACCTAATCTCTAAATATGATAATTGTTTTCAAAATATTGTTTTTTTTCCTATTATTTTTCAATACCCTTTAGTGAAATAATAAGCGGAGAAGGAGAATAATGTCAGTATTTTTTTTTCACAAACCTCTATAGTCTGTTGTATAACATACCTTGCAAATTCCAAGTGAAATATTTATTTATATTATCCCTATCAAATGCAATATTAGACAGACAACTTAGGCAAGGTGCAGTATGTAATGTATCTTTATTTAAATGGGGCAGTTATCATAACTTAGGGAAGGGTATACTTATTCTGCATTTAAGTATCAAAATTCTGTTTTTCTGCTCTTTTGTACGGGTTCTGGGAGTAGGATGGTATATGTTAGTTGCGTCATTCTTTTACCTGTATGTGTTGTTTTACTTTCTGTATGTAACCTCAAGAAGGAGCTGTTGCACAGAATTTCATTTAGGCTACACATGTGTGGTCCTAAATGACAACAAAGATTACTCTGAATCTTTGAATCTTTGAATTTGAATTTTGAAATCATTGCTGGTAAATTTGGCAATGGTATAACAAAAATTTATCATTTTCACTGTGTAAGACATTCACTTTGTTTAGCCTACCAAGCTTTGGACTGACCTTGGTGAAAACATCTCTCACACAGTTGTCAAATTTTGTTGCTTCTTCAGTGAATGATGAGTCTATTGCAATTCTATTAGCCTAAATCTGTTTAGGATTCCGGTGGTACATTAAGAGACGGCAAGGACTTATGACATAGTTTGATATAGTGGTATTGAGAGCAAACTGCAATGATTTGGTTTTGCTTGTTTGAGCTGAAAGCCTACAGCACTAAGCCAGGACTTCAGAGAGAGAAACAAAATTTGGGCTTGAGAGTAATAGACTGCAATGGGTGGTTGGCAAACATGATCATGACATCATCAGAATGCTGGACAAGGTTTGTAACTCCACAATGAGTACCCATTTCATTTATGACAATTGTGAAGAACAACAACCCTAGCAATGTGTACTGAGGAATTTCCACATACACCATAAGAAAAGATGAACTCACATTGCTATATTTCTTAGCTTGGACCCTACTGTCCATATAGTCAGTGAATCAAGCATAAGTATTATCAAAGTAACATTGGAAAGGCAAACAGCTTTTGGTAGATCCTGGATTATTGTTTTAACAAACTGACCATTATCAGCCTGAATAATGCACACTCCACAATGTCAGGAATGGCTGTCTGGATACCACGGTAGGGCATGAATCAATACAAAGCATTTAAGATAATATCTGAGCTTGATAAGTGTTGTAGTAGGTAATGCACATAATTCTCAATGGTCTATGAAAGTATAAAAAGTAGGACATATTGTTTAAAATTGTTCAGCATAACTGATGGCCATCTTTAAACAGCAAAAATAATATTGCTTTCTTCCACGTGCTACAGACTAGCCCTTCCTTTCTCAAACAAATAATGAGCAAGTAAACATGAAAGGAAGTAAGTAGTTCTGACTTAAATCTGAAGAAATTCAGACGAAAGAGCTTCCACAGTTGCTGACCATAACAAAGTTTTTTTTAAAGAACTAGCAAAGCAACTCAACAGGGACAATAAGAAAGGTGAAGATGACACACCTGAGATAGGAAGGTCAGTTAAGGCAAGTCTTGAACTTTTGCATACAATTTTTGAAATGTCTGCTCCAGGGGTCTCTTTAGAAATTGGATGCAACTCATAAGCCTGTATAGATGGATAAGTGTTAAAAGATAAATTTTTTAAAATAATAATGATGATGTAAAAATAAAATGTTTGAGATGATATCTGACAAGAAAAAAATATCAGTTTGCATGCATACATATCCTAGAAATCTTGCCATATAAATTTACAGGATTGCTTTTTCTAGGAGTTAGATAGGAGATAGGGAGGAAAGATGGTAAGGGTAGAGAAAAGCTTGAAAAAGAGGAAGAGATAAGAGAGCAGAAGGCGTAGTGTGTGATATTTGAGGAGGGAATGAAAAAAGGAGTAAATGTCATTATGTCATTATGGTAAGTTGCTGAGTCATGTTCTTTTACATCAGTTAGGTAACACTTTACCATTATAACTCTACTTGTCTCCTGCCATAGATGAGTGACTTCTGATGCTATGCCAGCAGGACAGATGTAGCTTGTGCTGGCAAGAGCCTTTTACTCATCTGAATAACTTCATTTTTTTTCAAATTATTACACTGAGCTGTGGTCTAGTTATTTATTTATTGCATTTGTTTACTAGTATAGTCTGAGCACAAAGCTATCCCTTTTCAGTGGAGGCCCAGGGAGAAAAGGAAGGAAGGAAAGAAAATACAAACTAAAGTATTGAAGAATGCTATGACAGAGGACCCTGCCAGAGCAGAATCAGCTGAAGAAAGGGACTTGAACAAGGTATGTAAGTAATCAAGGCAGGACATAGGGATGCCATTGCAGCCTAAAAATTGCAATACATAGAATAACACTCTGAAAGTGTTGGAAAGCAGAGAGTAGAAATGTTATTACGTCCAGGAAATGTTGCAAAATGAGGTGGAGAAGTGACTAGTAGAACTGAAGAGAAGTAATCACACACTGTGAGGGTATTTGCAAAGTACAGAAAGTTAGGAGGTATCAGAAATATCCCAGCTGAACTGAATTCTGTCAAGCTAAAACAGAATGCCTAGAAGTAGACAATTCTAAGCAGCAAGAGGATGGTGAGAGAGGAGAAATGTAACAATAAGAGAGGTAAACAAGGATAGTTAAAACAGCACCTGGATAAAGATCTAAACACTCTTCTGTCAATACTAGACAGAAATGTCAGATAAGGAAAGATTGAAGGCAACAGGTATTTCTGAATAAGGAAGAGAGTAAACTTGAAGAATAAAACATGTTTTAAGGTACAATTTTTCAGAGTAAATGCAACCTCAAGAGAAAAATGAAAGTGACAGTGTGATGGTCATTCAGCCTAAGACAAAAGTAGGGCAGCATGAAGAAGAAACAGAATTTGAAAAGGTGGTACTCAATCATGTTGTAACAAAAAGAGATTGTCCTAAATAAGAAAATTGTGTTAAAGGGCAGTGTTCAGTTAATCTGAAAAGAAAGCAGACCACATAAAAGTAGTTTATGCTGAGAGACAAGATAATCTTGAGCAGAGAAATAATGACATTCCTGCTGGGCAAAAATGTAGGAGATCTAACCAAAAAAAGAAGAGGGTCCTATGTACCAGCCTCATAAAGGGAAAAAAACTGCAAGACAAGTCTAGCCAAGGTAGATTTTCCACTGTGTGATTCCTTAAAACCTTTTACATTAGAGGTACATGGTATATATGCAAATAACCCCTTAAGGACATCAGGTTGCTCATGTTTTTTTTTTTTCCTTTTTAAGTCTGTTATGGACAAATTCAGGCCAATAAAGCCAAAACCCACATGATGTGGACATGCATCTTTCAGCCTTCGTATAGCCTCATCAGCACAGCATAAGTGGACTGTTTGGCTAAAACACAGGGTTGTCATACCTAGCTGGTGTCCATAACCATTAGGGTGTCTGCAAAATATCCCAACTAACAAACTAAAACAATGAGTAACGAGGTCACACAGACAAACCAGTCAGTAAAAACTACAAGAAAAATCTAGCCAAGCTAGATTTTCCACTGTGTGATTCCTTAAAACCTTTTGTATTAGAGGTACATGGGATATATGTGATATATGGAAATGACTCCTTAAGGACAGCAGATGTTTCAAGTATATGGCAGTTCTGAATACCCATGATGCTTTTCCTTTTTAATTCTGTTATGGACAAATTCAGACAAATGAAGTCAAACCCAACTAGCTGTAAACATGCATGTTTCAGTCTTCTTATAGCCTCATCAGCACAGCATGAGTGACTGTTTGGCTAACCTTTGGAAACACAGAGTTGTCATGCCCAGCTGCTGTCTTCAAGGGGTCATTTACATATATGTCATGTATCTCTAATACAAGAGGTTTTAAGGAATCACAGAGTGGAAAATCTAGCTTGGCTAGATTTTTCTTGTTGTTTTTACTGATTGGTTTGTCAGTGTGACCTTGCTATTCATTGTTTTAGGTTAGTAAAGGAAGGAAACAAGAGAAATTTAATAAGGCAGAGATAATTATTGATACTAAGGAATACTCTTATGGATAGCCTTTTCTAGGAGAGTAGTTAGACATTGTGACTTCAGCATATAATCCTGGTATAAAGCATAGTATCTAAAATCAATCTGTCACCTGTGGGTGATCAGATCTGTACAGCAAGTGCATATGCTCTGACAGAGTGGATTAAAACATAAACTTTGGAGCAAAGTTAGCAAGCCTCATCAGCACAACCGTGCAATGCCTCATGTATTATGTTAAAAACAGTAGGTGCCAACCATTTCTGCTTTAACCTGGACCACATATTCAGGGACAAAACCTGTCTTAGTTATGGAAACCAAAATAAATCATAAAAGGACCCTATCACCATACATATTTATGACAGTTTCTGGTCCAATAGAAAAAGTATTAGGATTCTGAATAAGAAATGTATGTAGCATGAGTGGTTAGATTGTGTTCCAAAAACAAGAGCAAAATAATGTTACAACTGGGTTGATGCTTAAGAACGTCAACTATATTAAGGGGTTTTCACAAAAAATACCTTTAACATCAGTCAAAAAAAGTGCTATATAATTATTACGCACAACATAAAAAAAAAACTAAAAGATAACTATTTTAAAGACTGTTTAATGTATAAATTAAGTCATCCATCCCACTCTGCCAAATGCCATTTCAAAAAGATGTGTTTTAAGTGTCCGCCTATAACCAGCCAGGTATTGACCCTCTAGAAAGCCTCTAGAAACCAACTTGCTAGCAATTTCCACAGGCAAAGAGCCTGATAACAAAATGAGCAATAACCTGAAGTTAGAAAATGTACAGGTGGAATTGCCAATAGACCTTTTTTAATGCCTTTATTGAATTATCATGTCTGACACTGGCAAACTTACATTTATATAAAAGCATTTAAGCCATATTAACAAGTTCAGATTTATAAACCTTGTATATCGCATATATTGTTCTATATCATTGGAGACCAAGTGTAAACCCTTCTTTAAACCAGGCAAGGATTGACAGTCTAGGAGCCAGCTTGGTAGCAAATTCCATAGGCAAGGAATCTGATAACTAAATTAGCAATATCCTATAGTTTGAAAATGCACCCATGGAATTGCCAGTAGACTTATAGAGGCTGAGTGCAAACCCAAGTAGGACACTAAGGAAACATAATTTCCCTTAGGTAGGAAGATCCTTGCTGTAATAACGTAGGGTCTTGAATGTATTACTCAGAGTTAAAGAAACAAGTACACCTTGTGCTGCAAAATAGGGTGTAGTCATCATAGAACTGCATTGGAAAATAATTACCACCATTAAACATGGTCAGACGTGAATTGCACCACTAAGCCTTGTGCTGAAGAAGCATTTTAATATGTCCTATCTTGAGAAAAATGATCATGTCTCCAACTACAATCATTTGATATTTTGTTTTTAATAGATGTCAAAAATTTCAACTTTTGAGCTTTGCTATCAAGGTGAATTTCTTAACATTCTTCATTTCTTATCTATATAAAGCTCTGCAGATTGGATTATAACACTCTGTATCATGTATATGGAGCACGAACCAAGCAGGGACCCTCCTGACATATTTTCTATTAATGAAATAAAATAAAAAACTATCTGAAGAGCAGAGATGCATAATGCCCTTCTGGGTTAAAATATTAACTGAATATTCACTTCTGAAATGGTTAACTTATGCTATGTTGCTGCTGTACTTCCATTAAAATTTAACAAGAGTCTGCAGGCCGCAGCAAACACTCGTAAAGTGCTCAGTATAATATCAGAACAATTTCAGTATTTGACAGAATTATAATATTTATCTCACTTTTCCTTAGAGACCGTTTATGTAACACACCACTTTTAATCAAGAGCTTATTACTTGCTGTCAGGAGACTTATTCTCTCTGTAGTCCCCCATGGCAAAGTCATAACTGCGTCGCAAAAAAAAATTAAATCTAGTAACGAAACTGTCCTAAGTAAAAGCAAATCTATGTTACAAATCAATTATATGTTACCTTGAATTAAAACATTACCAAATACATTATTTTTACTAGCCACAGGCCTCAGTTTCTGCAGACATCTGTTACTGAAATTGCCTAATGAGAATGTCATAGGACTTTTTTTTTTTCTTTTTTTGATACTGGCGATGTACTGCATCAGTTAAATTTGGTATGTTAAATGAAAAATTAGAAGAAATACAAAAATGAAAGAAAACAGGCATGTATCATCAGTATGATATATTTTCCTTTTGCTTTAAAGGCAATGATGGGCATTTTTCACTTTAAATATTATTCCTTATGAAACACCATGGGTTGAAATGTAATATAACATTTTATTCTGCCTCTTAGAAATATGAATGCAAACATTTTTTTCTCTCTTTTTCTGTTGTATTGTCACTAGCTGTAAACTTTTACTATTTTTATTTATTTTTTTCAATCTGCCTGTAATATATCATTGTGTATTTGGGATGCATGTTAACTGTGCTCTGTACTTGTTTTGCAGTCTACTACCCAGGCTGTAAATGGTCTTTTTGGACAGTGCTATACCCTGGTTAAAAACTAACTCAAGGATTGATTATCATTTGTTTTACTGACAGTCATTTGCTTTTTGGCAGGCACAGTATTAAACCTGTCTTCCATACACATTTTCAAGCCATTTCCTGGAACATGGCAGAATATTACATTTTAAAAGTATCACGCATCCTAAAATATTTTTTTTTTCCTTATTGCATGTTTAATGAGAAGGGCTCCCAGATAGAAAGCTTTTGTGCATCCTTTGACATGCAGCCTCTTATAATTTTGCAATAAATGATTGTTTTCAATGCTTATGTTAGGTAAGTCATAGTGTTTACCATCTTGTGCAAGTCTCTACACCTTACCACTCACTGCTCCTTTCGCAAAATGTTCATGTTGTTTGACTAGATTACTGCATTATCTTGTTTTCTTAGACATTTTATAGATCATTTTGAAATGACAGTATAATTTTGTCACCTATTTCTCTGTAGTGGAAACATTATATAAACATTTTAGATGTAAACTCTCTCAATACTGAAAACACACCATTGCCTTACGCTTTGATATTCAGTCAGCAACCACTACTACCTCAGTTACATATAACAGAAGTAATCATACTGACAGACTTTGTCATTTTCTTTTCCAGTTACATTAGATCTTAATGTAGTATATTATTAGTGAAGCTACCATTTCTTTCAGGGTCATTGTCAGTCATTTTCAAATTGCATTAACTACAAATATGCATGCACACACTGAGTGTTTATAAAACTATCCTGAAGGAATGTACTATTCTCTGTTGTTCTTATTCTATGAAGTCTTGTTAATTCTACAGTTAGTGCATTTTGTCAAATGAGATATTATTATATTATCTTATCTTCTGTTTTACTCCCTGTCAGTTTTTTTTTTTTGCTGTCTCCCCATCAAGTCTCCCTTCCACTACACTGGTAACGTGTATTCATTCCTTCAGTTCTGAGAGATCAGCTAAATAGGTTATTTATTTACACTTAGAATAGAGGCAAGAGTTGAGCATTAGGAACTAGTATCATCAGCTTAGAGATCTGTGGTTTGCTGTAGCCCTAAAACCCTCCCTGTATGCAGGAATCACTGTCACCTTGGGCATGCAGTTGAGAGTAAGGGTGGCCATGACTGTCCTATCTTCTCTGAGCTGTGTTCTCCAACAGAGGCAAGAGACAATCAGAATGCTACCAGCCATCCCCTCCGTATGCATGCTGTCCACCCTGCCAGTGCCCTTATCTAAGTGAATTTGAGTCATGTAAGCCATAGTTGCAGCTTTAAACTGGTATGTCTCTGGTACAAGTTATCATTGTCATTTAAAGTCAGTCATTTTATGCTAATTCATATATTGCTCCTGTACTGTTTGTTTCTCTGTAACTTGGGACCTTGTTCAACAGAACAACACTAAAAACTGGACTTACTAGGTTAATTCTACAAGTTAATAAGTAAATGCCAAATACATACATACATGCATATTTGTATATGTATAATTGTACATATATTTATGTGTGTATATATGTATATGTATTGCATAAGTATATCTATATTATGTGACTCAAGCTGTGTTCATTGTATGTGTGGCCTAAACCATGATTTTCTTAAATTTTATCATTTCCATTCTGCATCTATATCTGCTCGCTTTCAGCCTGTTTGCCTTACCATAAGCATACTGTTGATTCAGTTTTGTATTTTGACAGGTATGCTCCTTCCTTCTTTCTGACTATATTTTTTTATTTTTTAAAGGAGAGTAGAACCCGAACTCAATGTGGCCGTATTCAGGTTCATTTAATCATATATGCACAGTTCTCATACATGAGACATTTAGGAACTTAATGATACCCTGAGTTAACTGGGTCCGGTAGAATGCAGCAGGAAGTAGCAATTGAACTTTTTGAAAGACTGACTGTTCTCCTAGAAATAATGTTGGTTAAATGTTAGCATTAGAGCTGGATAGTTTACCTAATTAGTGGAGGTAGACCAGCAAAGAAAGCAATTTGATTTTGATGAACCATTTTACATCTATTCATTATGTATTTTTCATATTCACGGATTATATTGGATAGACAATGGTTTACTATGAAAACTGAACAATGAACAAATCTCAAAAACGGTGCCAATAGTATTTTACTACAAAATCATTGACATTGATTATACCATGTTCTTTTTATCTTTCTCTAGAGCATCCATCTTCTATGTTCCATGTTAGTATATTTTCTTGATAATCTTTAAATTTCATTTACATATTCTTTTTCTTTTTTCTTACTCCTATCATCTCATGTAATTTTATATACCTATATTTAAAAATCTCTTTTTCTTCCTTAATCCACTTTAATACTATATACTAGTTTATAAAAAAGCAGAACAATCAAGTGAATGTAATAACCCTAATCCCCGTTCATCTACACTCATCTACAACACATCTCTTTTCACTGGTTGTAATCTTGAACCCCAAGTGAAAGAAAACACCAGTTGCACAATTTCCTTTTTATATTTCCTGAGACCATATAAACATTTCATGTATATTCTATTTTCCCATTAATACCGAATTCACCAGATAAAACTTTTTTAATGTTAATCTATATGTCCTGCACAGAAGGCATATTTCTTTTATTTGTTTTATTGAGCCTTTCCACTGTACCTTGACTACATATTTTATCCAGATTTTATTCCTAGCAAAGACACTTCATTCATTGAAAAATACACCCCCACTAATTATTGCCACATCACCCAAACCCTTACTTTTATCTTTATACACGGTCATTCTTGTGTATTTCCTTTAATCATTCATTCTGACAAACCATTTCCCTTGTCCATATTTTGCTCTTAGTAACTATAACTGTATCATTTGTATATGTCAAAACTACTGGAATCACAACTTCCTTTTGTATCGTGCATCTAGCATCTTTCATTCTACAAGCTACTTTACTCACTATTGCCATTCATTACCAATGCTAACAATATTCCATTCATAAGATATCCTTGTCTTATACCACACCTCATGCATATTCCTTTACTCAGCCACCCATTCACTAACACTCCTACTTTATTATTTTGAAATGCTGACATATAAGTTCTAATAATTCTATTACATATTCCATACTTCTTTATAACATTCCACAAAGCATCATGTCCTACTGTACAATATATTATTCACAATTTCTCTCACAACCAATAACAATTGTTGACATCCCTTCCCTTTTATACCATATATATACTTTCTTCTGTTATATCTCTCATCTTATCTTCCATTCTCCTCTGTATTAATCTCATAAAAAATATAGTCTGTGTTATTTAGAGTGGTGGGTCTCCAATTTTTTATTTTATTTTTGCTAATGTTTCTTCCATATATATTTTAATTTTCTAGGACATAACTCTTCATAAATAGACCATTCCTTCAACCATCCATTCAGGACATTTACAAACTTTTCTCTTTGCTAATCATTTAATTTCTTGTACATTCTGTACCCTATACCATCTGGTCCTGATATAAATCAGAATTTACTTTCATAAGTACTTTATCCAATTCACTAATGGTTATTTCATTTCAAATTCTTCCATAACTCATTCTAAAAATTTTTTAGTTTCCATTCTCTATAATTTTCTATTTGTTTTTACTTTTATACATGTTTTCTCCCTGCTGCACTATAATACTCATAATTTGTTCCTGTGTTCTTTCTACCTGTCCTTTTTTTATTTTTTATGTACCTGATCATACTGATATCCTCATCTGATATCTTACCTAAATATGCAAATTCCTTCTCCCCTCTCCTCTGTAAATAATATTTCTGCCTAAAGAGTAATGCCTTAATTTTTTTTTTCAATTTCTTTATATATTTTTTATATTGTAATAATTACTTGTATTATTCTCTAAATTATCTAATAAATTTCTATAAATTTCCTACATTTCTCATCCTTTCTTACATTATCTTTTCATTGGAAAAAAAACTTTTTGTATTTTTTTTTAATCAGATCACATTTCATAGAGGTCTTTTGTGGTTATATGATCTTTCCATAACACTGCAATACTTCCCACTCTCCAATTTCATCTCATAATTTCTTATTTATTCTTTTATTCCTTTTCTTGTTTTAATATACTCCTTTTTTCCCCATCACCTCTGTCCATATAGGTAAATGTTTGGAAAAATGCTTTACAACTGTATCACCATCTGCTACCCCCAAGCCTTCTGATAGTCTAAAATAATCAATGTCAGTTCCAAGTGTCCCTTCAAAACAACTTTCATTTCCTAAGTTCCATATTATAGTTCCAGAGCACAATGTTTTTGTTTGTAGGTTTTCTTCACTTGTCAGGAATCTTAAATCCTCTAATAGAACAACATATATATATATATATATATATATATATATATATATATATATATATATATATATATATATATATATATATATATATATATATATATATATATATATATATATCACATTTAGTACACCATTCTATATTCCCATCTTTTTTACAATATTAATAATACCTTTCAGATTTATTGAAAGTACTCTAAAATTCTTGTTTTTCCTTAATTTTAAGTTTAGGGGAAATATGTTTCTAAAATTTTGTTTTCTTATTTTTATTCTTTCCCCTGTTGAATATTTTCCTCTGTTTATGTTCAAATAATCCTTGGTCCTCAGAATTAGATTTTTCACTGGCTAGATCTTAAAAATATATCAGTGTCAGAACCTTCATCTGACCTCTCTTCTTGCATGCACTCTCTTTCCTCATTCCCCTTCCATATTATTTCTTCTTCTACAGTTTCTTATTCATCTAGTTCACCGTCTCCCTGAACCAGTTGTTGTCCTTCCTCATGTGTATTTTCTTCTCTTTCCCCTTATTTGTCATTATTTGTTGCTTGCTCTTAGCAAGCCATCCAAAAGTGTACCTTCTTTATACAACATGCATTCAGGCACACATCTGGTTGCTTTATGTCATTTCTCCCTCCACTGGTTACATTGTATTTTGCATTTTTATTAATTAAATGGTAAAAGTTCCTACAAAGGAAACCTGATTTAGGCTGGCCAGCATTTCCTATTGTCCCTCTATGACCAGCCACAAAAATAACAATTTCTCCATTTTTTTTTCACAATTCAAAACAGCTTCCAACTTCTATTCTCTATTCCATCTGTTTCTCTCATCTTTTTCTCTCATCTTTAACATCTACAATGTTATCAACAGTTTCACTCAAACTGTACATGCATTTTTTAACATCCCCATCTTCCAATTCTTCAGTTCTAAACTGCAATGTAATATTTTTTAACATTTAATTTATAACATTTAATAACATTTGTAACATTTAAGTTACTATCAGAAAATAAATAATTGTTCCACAGATAAATGCCCTTCTTTCTGTTACACAGTTCTAGAAATTTCATCATCAAATGTTAAGTCACAAAAAGTATCTGGTCCTATATATATAAAAGACCAAATTTCTTTATTTTTTTAACAGAAATCTTCTTTTTTGAAATATCATGTATGACATAGACAATCATATATTTATATAAATGAAAACAAACCTTATTGACATATTTTCAATTGAACACGTTATATATCCCATATAATCTTCTATGCAGTCATTGTCAATTGAACATTACATAGCTCATTCAATTCCTGCCTTCCCATATATTTTGTTCCTCCTCCAAAACATTATTCTACATGTATTATGCCATTGTTTATTTGCAATTTGCTCCTACACTTCCAATTTTTTTTATCTCTGTTACTATAGTCAGTACTTCTAATACAGTTGGTTCAGACTTTGATTTCTATTTACTAGTAATTTCTTTTTTTGCAGCCACCAGAATTAAACCCAGTAAGTCCTTATTATGTCTAGGCAAGTCCGATCCTGTATCACAGCTCAAAAAATAATTTCCTTAGTTACACTAATTTGTTCATCCAGTATTTCTGACAGAGTATTCAGCATGGAATTTTTAAAGTCTGGGAACTCATTTCACTCCCAAAAATATGTTCCCAGTTACCTCTCTTTTCCCTCCAAGATTTGCAACCTACCGGAGGAAAAATTCTTTGCAGTTTACTTAGGGTATAAAAATACCTATGCAAACACTTCCAAGCAAAAACAGTTCTCCAGTGCCCTGGTCAAATTTCTCCTAGTAAGATAAATACCGCATTGGGTCTCCCCTGAAAAGTGGCTATTAAGTTAGTGGGACTAAATCAGGTAAGAAGGGGTAAACATTGTGTAACTAATTTCGTAGCCTAAGTATAGTATTTTGATGAATGTCAAGAGTTTCTAACAGAGTGAGGAGTAGTTGATGTGACACAGTATCAAATTCTTTGGATAATTCCAGAAAAGATAAGATACTATGGGCCAGATTCCAAAAGACCTGCTCTTACATGACTTACTCCGGTATAAGATCTATCTATAAATAGGCTTGCTTCATGTATCAGATTCCAAAAGACCTGCTGTCAACTTGCTCTTAGTTTAAGTAGCCATTTGCACTGAGATCATGTCTTTTAGAATCGGGTCTGTACATTTCATTGGTTTCTTTGTTAATTTACTATATTTTAGAAAGCAAATAGAGTTGTTTTAGTGCTGTAGTGGGATACATTATAACTGGGAGTGAGTAGATTATTTTTTATTAGTAAGTCAATAAGTTGGATATGTATGCATTATTCTAAAATCTTTGAAAGACAATATTGCAGCAAAGGGTTTGAAATTGGATATTTCAGATTTGGTTCCTAGATTAGAAATGGATGCAATTCCGGCTTATTTCCAGATATGTGGCACATATCAATCTGCTATTACCCTACTTATTAAAATTATAAAGAGATAAGTAAATATTCCCACAGCCTTGGCAAGATATTCAAAGTTGTGTGCAATTAGGGAGTTTGGTTTTATTTTGTGAAGTAGTTTGTTGATGTACTGAACAGATACAGGATTTAATGTAAAGGTTTCTTCCCCAGGTTTTTTGTTTTGTTTAGGGCTAATGAGTAGAAGTATATAAAAATTCTGTGAAATGTGAATTCATAGCACTAGCTGTGTTGTCTGTTTTTGTGGAGATAGATTATGAGTTTTTTTTCTTAACCAGGGTTATTAACTGATTAATTACTAACCAGAATTGTTTATCTTATGTATCCTTAGTGATTTAATCTGGAAGCAAAATAATTCAGAATAGCCCCTGTCAGTAAATATATTTCTCACATGCCAGTAAACTCTAATTTTCAATAGTCAGCATAGATAATCTAATTGTTAGACTTATGACTTCATTCCTCTAGATATATTTTAAATGGTGTTATACTGCAAGTAATTACTCACAAACTAGTGTTCCCAATATATTAACAATAGGAATCCCCAGTTTTCTTAATGAAAATGAATTAGAATATCTAAATAATGAATACTGTATTCTGTCACAGTAGAAGTAAAAGATAACAAACTGATCACTGCCTTCCCATATTAAAATAAACCATAAATAAACCAAACATAAAACTTAACATGCATAAACAGCTCTAAGCTGAAAAAACAAAATTAGTTTTCCACTTTGTTAATGCTAAGTGAGTGCAGGCAGGGACAATCACATCTGATGCTTTGTGACAGTATTAGTTTTGACATTTAATGACGATTTTCAAAATAGCTTTGGCATAAGAGCTAAATGTTGTCACATAATTTCAAGCATATCTTGTGACATGCAAGTATTTAGAAACAGTACAGTATCAATAACTTACAAAAAGCACCCTCAAATTCCAATAGTTTGTGAAATATGGCAGACATCATTTATGCAAGAGTAGCATTAATTATGATGCTTTTAATTTACTGTCAACATATATTGCTATAGATTCTGTTGTGGATCTTAGAGCATTGCCTGTTGGGCTAAATGAAGGCTCAGAATTTTGTATATGCCAAAAATAGCTCTCAATCTAAAATTTGAAATGCTGAAAAACATAAAGATGGAGGACATTGAGGCATTCAGAATCAGTAATGTGTCATCACTCACTCTGCATAAAGACATGTCTATAGTGGAGAATTTTGTGTGTTTGTTTATTTGTTTACTGAGAAAGTCCAGCTGGGAAAATAGAAAACCTTTTTAATGGATGTCTGAGAGAACAGCCACAGGTACATTAATAATCAAATAAGATGAAGGTGTATATAAAGTATCATAAGTGGATAACAGAACAACTTAATTAGGTACTTTGAGTAATAAAACAACTCAAGTACTTTAGAAGCAAATATCAAGTCAGACATCGTTGCAGAGAAAAGACATCAAAACATAGAAGTGCTAACATGTCTTGTCAACTAGAAATACTAAGACATATTTTTGAATATAATAGTTGGAGTTGTCTTTGTAAAAATATATACATTACATAAAAAGAGAGAAAAATGTCTGGGAAATCTTTATTGGACAAACCACTTGTGTCAGTTGAAGATTGTTAAAATCTCAGACTCTGTCATAGACAGCTGTATGAATAGACATTGATAGGAATTGGAATCCAGTGTTTGTCCAGCTTCTCTCCCCTTCTATAAATTTGACCTCAAAATTCCCACCCTCTAATCTTTCATTTGCTGTTACCAGTAAACACAAAAGTATCACTTTATAAAGACACATCCCTAAGCTGGTTAAATGAATTAGCCTCCCATTATATTTCTGTTAGGCCTAGTTGTGCTACTCCCGTCAACAAATGAGCAAACCTTCTTCAGCTTGTAGAAAACATATGCAAAATTTCTAACTCTTGAAAGTAGACCCAAATCATCAGACTTCTCCATTCAGATCTGAGTTTTACCAGTAACTAAACAGCTACATAGAGAAATCAGTCTTTACTCTTAATATAATGGTAAATTCAGGAATAAATCACTCTGATGGAAGTCCTGTATAAATAAATTGAATAACAAAATAAGGAAAATAAAGAGACATTGCAAGAAATTCCGCCTACCTCATCATCACAAGGCAGTGAATGCCTTGAGAGCATGATTACAAAATGCAAAGGAGAATAAAAACTTAATGTTGCCACAGACACCAAGGGGAAACTACAAATATTTCTTCACCCATGTCAGAAAAATAAGGAGCAATATCAAATAATGTTGTGAGCTCATCCATATTAATATTGCACATTCCGATCCCAAGGATATAGCCAATATATATTAGCGGAAAAAGTTAATAGTAGCTTTACCCCACCTGAACCTCCCCCCCACCCGAAAAGTTAATTTTCCCTGAAATCATTTAAGAACAAGTCTTAAAATTCCTGCAAAGGTTAAAAATAATACATCTATAGGACCAGATGACATATTAGGTCGTATTCTTATCACTACCAGGTATGCATTATCAGAGCCTGTACATAAATTGTTCGACAACAGCCTGTGTATAGATTCTATGTCTGATGCCAAAAGATCAGCCTCTGTAACTGCCACACAAAAGGGTGGCCCTGCTACAGACCCAAAATTATAGACCCATTCAACCTTACCTGCCTTATATACAAACTCATGTAATATATGAAAGTAAAAGTAATTTATGTAGACATAGGTAACTTGCCTAAACTGGACTCCACTCAGTTTGGTTTTGTGAAGGGGAGAGCCTCCTTTCTATACATAGTGAGCTTCTCTGAAATGGTTAAAGAGGCTGTGGGCAGTGATCTCTCTACACACTGCTTATCTTGACATGGTCAAAGCTTTTGACACT
Organism: Protopterus annectens; assembly: GCF_019279795.1. Classification (NCBI taxonomy): domain Eukaryota; kingdom Metazoa; phylum Chordata; order Ceratodontiformes; family Protopteridae; genus Protopterus; species Protopterus annectens. The sequence goes on from NC_056746.1 coordinate 473,631,614, forward strand.
GTTCCCCATGTTGGAATTATTGAAAACTTTAGCCAGACTTAAAAGTGTTCCCTTCATTATTTGCTGGATTGTGAAGTGACTGATTAACAGATCTCAGATTGTGAAAGTTGTAAGTGTACTCTCTGAACGTAAAATTGTAAGTGGTGAGGTACTACAAGGATCTATGCTAGACCCTCTTCTGTTTGGCATTCATTTTTCAGACATCCATGTCAATTTCCCAGAATTGTGGTTGATCAAGTCTGCTCAAGCCTTCAGACAGTATAGTATTATCCACTCAATTTCACATAGGGTTGGAATATGTACATACTTCACATATTGAAAATGCATTTGAGTTAAATATAAAAAAAATGCATCAAATAGCATTCGGGAAAAAAATCATATATTATAAAAGGTACTCCTGTTTAAATAGAGATGGTCCTAACAGACCTGTCTACATATGTGGACAACTCTATATCTCTCTCTCTCCATACTTTACAGCATAGTTAAGAAATACTTTTATCTGTTCCAGTTAATTGCTAGGGGAACATCTTCAAGATCAAAATAAGTCATTATACCCCTGTTTTCTTCCATTATCAGACACATCATGAAATACAGTGCCCACCTTGGTATGTACAAATCCAAGCCTGTCATCAACTGGAAATGCCCGAAAGATTTCTAACAAAAAATGTAAAGGTCTTAAGTCCATGAACTATTCCAAGAAATTAGAATGACTCACCTTATACTCAGTATACTGTCTACTGGCTACTCTGAGATGACCTATCTCTAGCTTTTTGAGCCATGAAAGATCCAATTCTGTTTGACCTATCATTTTATAAAAGCAGGGTATCTACAAACATCAGCACTAGAGACCTGAATCTACACAAAAACATAAACAAGACTCATTAGAAGGACAGTTTCCTAACATAACATATGTCTAGCCTATGGAATAAGTTGCCACTACAGGTCCAACAAAATACTGCTTTGGCTGCCTTTAAGGCTAGTCTTGATAACTGGATGGGTGGACACAAATTTATACCAGAATTATCATATAAGGCCTTGCTCAGTTTGAGAGATAAGCAGTATTAAGTGCTTCACAAGGCTATCAAGAAGTTTGATTTTTGTATACTTAAAAAGTACATATGGCTAGGCATCATATGGTCCCCATGATGGCTTGCCTAGCTAGTTTGATAGTGCTGCTATAGCACATCAGTGAAGCCATATTCATACTACATAGCTAACTTTTCTGATTACCCCTGCTATCTTTCAGTAAAACAAGGCCTGTCACTGCATAGGCTATACTTTCCAAATTTTAGTTTAAACAGTTACACTTAGTACTTAGGTAAGCAGTATTAAGTACTTGATAAAGTTGTCTAGAACTTTGTCTACTTAAAAGTGCATTTGGCTAGGCATCATATTATCCCCATGATCGCTTGCCTGGTGTTAGTGTTCTTTTCCTATGATCCAATGTTTATTAAAATACATTACATTCTCAGCATCATTCTGAACAAAACCTTAGTGGCTGGAAATGAGTTGTTATAACAACTGCTTTCACAGCTACTACTGAAGTTTTACTTTATATTTACCAAATTGACCTTTGCACTTGTTCAATTTTATCTTCACCTTTATTTACACATATACCTACAAGTTTCCTACCAACTGGGCAGGAGCATACTCACAATCCTAAGACTGTGTGTGTGTGTGTGTGTGTGTGTGTGTGTGTGTGTGTGTGTGTGTGTGTGTGTGTGTGTGTGTGTGTGTGTGTGTTTGAATGACTATGCATGTGCCTATCTGCCTGTTTGTGTGAGTCTATTTCTGCGTTCCTGTAAACCGCACTAAGTAGGCTGGCAGTGTTTCAGCCAAGGTAAGTGTTCAGTTCGGAGACTCTCAAATACATCACTAATGAGCTTTTGCTCCATGCAACTCTTGCATGTTTCTGAATTGTTAGTTCCATAGTGCTAATATAGCACATCAGTGTAGGCCTATTAATGTTACAGAACTAACTTTTCTGAATACCGCCTCCACCCATCTTTCAATGAAACAAAGCCAAGTAGGGGCCTGTCAGGGCATGCAATATACTTCTTCCTATCTTTCAATTTAAACAGTTTTCCTCCTAAATTATTAGCCCCACTGGCATGTATATAATCAGTCTAAACTTACAGCCACTCTGACATTACTCAAAGGATGTATCCTGTCCACAGAAAAGCCTAAGTTATTTAGATTTTTCATTGGAGAGCAGAGTTTTAGTAAAGTAGCAAAAACCCATCTGTAGCCTGCTATCTTCAGATATCTGAAGGATATGATTTTGTCATTGAAACCAAATTAATCAATCATCTTAATAGCACCTCTCAGAGCTGGTGTTAGTGGACAAAAGGACAAGGTATGTGGTGTGTGCTTCGTGAAATGCATTTTAAAGGCACAGCTTGAATAGTAATTTCTGTTCTTGACCATGTTCAAACACTTAAAATATAATGTAAAGCACTGTAGCTTTGTATTACAAACTTTGACATCTTAGTAAATCCTGCTGTGTTGTTTGTTTTCTGTTATATGGAATCATGTCTTTGCAAACCTTTTCAATGTGTATAATTTGTCACTTTAAGTTCAGTTGATTTTTTCTTTTAACAAAAGTGCTTTTCATTACTTTATACATGTGGCCAGTCACTCCTGTGCACAATTATACAGTTATACCACTGTTCATCTTTGCAGAGGTCATAGTCAAAAAGAGTATGCAATCTAGTCTACTCATCCAGTTAATAAATAAAAATAAAATAACTTGTGCTAATGGATTACCATATATACACCATAAAGGGTTATGATCAGGTCTGATTGTAACCATGTTATTATGAGTTCTAGACATGGAAATTCACATCAGGAGTGAAACTTGAGAGACGAGTCTTGGCATACATGTTGAAAACACATGATAATTAGTATAACCAGTGAGACCCAATCATAATGCTTTGTAGTACATGGAGTTTTATCTCTCCCATATATTACCAGTCACAAAAAAAAAATAAATAAAAAAGCACAAAGTGTTTTAATTGCTTTGAAATCCAGTATAGCAACTGAAGAATGTTGCCACATAGACAACAAATAAATATAAGTGCAAGAAAAGCTAGGAACAGTTTATTTAGTTAAATAATTTACTTACAGACTGATGTCTGTAAACTTCCCAGAATGAAAATATGAGGCAAGATAGTGATGGCACATCCCTTGGGTGAGGCCTGACCATAACGGTACTTACACCTCTGAAAGTGCTGTTACTGCTGATTCTCATGCTACAGACGTGTTTTCCAGGTTAGCCTTGTTTTTTCATTTTGGAATATAATCAAGGAGCTCCATGTGCTCCACATATTACTGCATATTTGTGGAAGTTCCTGAATTTTCATTATCTATTAGTAGGAATCACATGGAGCTCTCCGTGGTCCTGAGATGATACAAGAGGTTCTTCCGTTCAATTCTTGGCTGGAGTGCGGGGAGTGCCGTCTGTGTGGAGTCTGCATGTCCTCCCTGCGGTTGGGTGGCGTTTGAAAGACATGCGTAAATGGGCGTGCCTTCGTTGAAGGTTGGACGTCGAGCTGACACCTCCGGGTTCGTGAAAATCTACTGCCAATCATTAGCGGACTGTTGTTCCGCTGTGGCGACCCCTAACCAGGAAAAGCTGAAAGGCAAACAACAACAACAACTAACTAAAAACACAAAGTCAGTGGAACTCAAACTTGGCATAATACTTGTTATTGGATCAACAAAGTTTTGCAATTATTTAAGATTTCAGGCTAACCAGAGCCCATCATCAGGCATTATTACATTACTGTTAGATACAGTGCCTGCATATCTACTTCACCCTAGAAAGGGAAATTTCTTTCCTACTGTCTAAAATAAAAAAGACACTTGAAAAATGCCAGTGTTGAAAAAAAGTGCAACTTCAGTGCTTTGTCTGATGAAGGGTAACACCCGAAAGCGCTAACACCTTGTATTCACTGTTTTCTTGGATTTTATTTGGTTTTAATAAAGTACTTTTAGAACATAGCAGCATCCATCCGAAGGTTTTTTGTTTGACTGCATTGGATTGTTTTCCTTTGGCTGGATCAAGTCAGCATCGAGCATTTTTTGGGAACTTCAGTGTTTAGTATGACAACTGCATTGAAATACGTGTGTGTGTGAGTGTGTGTGTGTGTGTGTGTGTGTGTGTGTGTGTGTGTGTGTGTGTGTGTGAGTGTGTCTTTGTGTGTGCAAGTATGTGGGTGTCTGCATCTGTGGGAGTGATCCTGAGATGTATATACATTAATATTGGCTGTAGTAATATATTGCTGAAGATGCCTAAGGCATTTCAGTCAGTGATTAATATATGGCCTATGTGCTCTTTAGCTAGTATGAATGTTTTATGCTGCGACAATACAATAACAAGTTTGTAAAGAATTACATGCCAGTCCATCTGTAATGCTCCTGCCAATCCTTTTCAGCACAACCAATTAGCTGAAATAGTACTTAATAATAATAATAATAATAATAATAATAATAACAACGATAATAAAATAATATAGTTTTCTCTCTATAGGGTTGTGTCCCAACATTCTCCTATATGGGGCATAGTCTCTATCATCCCAGAATTAATATTCTTACTCTCTATAATGGCACCTTGCAGAAAACAAGAATTTTATGATGTTAGGTATCTGTCTTTGGCTTGCCAAGATTAATAGATTCTTGGCTTCCTCACAGGATATATTATATACCTGCACTCCTCATCCTGTGTGTGATGCTGCATTAGTTGAAGATTAATGTTTTTAGTAAATACCTTCAAAATATATTCATCAAATTCTTACCATGTTTTAGTTTGCAAGCACTTAGGCCTTAGATACTCCTGGAATTGTTGAATAATTTTGGTTATTAAATAACATAATCTGATAATAAAATAATTGCATTTTTCCATATAGAAAACTGAATTTTAAAATCCAGAAATGTGATATGTAAAAAGAAATTAGAATATTGTTGAGAGTGAGTAAAAGCAAACTAAATTTTAAAGCAGAGCCCTGAAGCACACTGGGGAAGTGCTGGCCCTTCCTGAGTTAAGACTGGCCACCTGTGGGTCACTTGAAATACTTGATAATGTAACTGTCACATACAGCATCATAGTTTGATTCCTATGTCCTGCCTGTTTCTTAAGTAGTCAGATAGCTGGTACAACCCTTCGAGCCATCACTGTAGTATGGGGTTGCGTAACTGCAATGAAATGGCGAACATTGTCTCATACCTCAGAAAGCCACTCCTTCGTACATCAATTACTCTTCAGTTAAAAACATTTTGTTTTCTATTAAGACTTTATTTTTTTATTCATCCCTGTTTAGAAGAAAACATGCATTTCTGAAAATGGATCCTCGCTGAAAAAATCTACACTTAATCCCTTTCATTCTCATCAAAATACCTTATCAATTATTACTAAGATTACCAGTAGTATAGTGTAAAGATCCTACAGTTTCACTGTGCCAATAAGTCTGAATGTTTTTTTACCCTCTCTGTAAGATTTACCATTGCAGATTAGCTGAAAGAGTTCATTAGTAAGGCAGGCCCACTCTACCTGATTTAGCATAAATTGAGTTCTGAAGCCCTGCTAAATTTTAAATCCCCCTTCCCCTATAAACCAATGCTTCTTCATACAGTTGCATTTCTTTCTTGCATTGTTACACACTGCTCTTTTGTTCCCCTTCCTCCTGCTATTTACATATTCCTTCCTCAAAATGAACAGAGTTTACAATCAGAGAAGACTGAGCAGGATGCAGGGATACAGCAAGTTAAACAGAGACGAAGCTGCAGATGTGTAAGTGCCAGGATCAGGAATGAGGTGCTGGTGTACAGTGAAGTGCTGGAAATAAATGCCTTAGGTGCAGTGTGACAAGCTACCAGGCTCTGTTCTGTGATATGATAACATGATCAGTAGTCTGCAGGAATGCAAACCTGGTTACTAACAAGCTTTGGCAGGCAGAAATTGGCAACTACAGATTTTTAAGCTAAGCAAAGTTAATATTAGTAACCTGATATACTGTACTTTCGCAACAACAAACCTAGACCCTCAGCTTGAATCAAAGTACCAGCTGTCAGATGCCAGTTATACTCAGTAGTATGGGATACTTTCAGAGCATAAAATGATAAATGTAATAAATGTTGAGCTTTGCCTGCTGCATGCCTTAAATGACTCTAGTAGTCTTCAATGCAGGCAACAGTAACTATAGGCCAGCATCAGAAATTTCCAGTTGTCAGTATCCTCAGGTCTTTTTCCATTATGCGGGGTAGTCATTGTTTCCTGAAGAGATTAAATATCATATATCATAATCAGCTGCAGTATAGTTTACTGAAATACCTGATGACTTTATTTTACCATTTGTTATGTGCATGGGTGCATGAGGGTGTAAGAATTGATGGAGTCACCACTGCCTTAGAACTAGTTTTACATTAAGGTTTCCCTATGTAGGATTAAAAGCTAGCTGGCCAGATTATACCTGCCCAAATGCAAGTAGTTTAATTTTCCTTTGCTTTTAGTTCATATTCTTGATATTTGGATAACACAGGATGACTGCTTTTGTGATCTGTAATAGAGAATTTCTAAGTTACCCTACAGCCGTGAAAGTATTCGGTATGTATAATATACATGAATATGGTGAGAGAGCTGTCAACATACAAAAGAAATTCTTATTCTACAGTAGAAGCTCAGATTTGTTTAGTTGGGTTTGTTGACCCATAATGCCAAGCCCATTCTCAGAGGAAGTTTGGGGTGAAGAGGTCATCCATAGGCAGGTCCAAAAATAGAAAATGTGTCACGACTGTCTGTGTGATAGCTACTAAGTTGCTGGCTGTCACTTAGTGATGTGTGAATGCTTGGGAACAGCTGTGGTGAGGTTTGGGGGCTGTCAGGCACAAATCATGATAAAGTATTTTGAAAAAACGGGTACATCCAAAGCTGAAAAATGACTTTGATCCTTGTCTTTGTTGTAGAGAAATGGGATGACTGTAGTTCGTATTGCCAAGCAGTATTAGCTGGTCAGAGATTACTCTTGCAAGAAACTGAACTTGAGCTGTTTTGTTTTTAATGAAAGCAGAGATACTTGTATTTGTGAATTAAGCTTCTTTGCTTTGCAATGAAGCTCTGAAGAAGTGCAAGAGAATAAATGAACGAACGTGCTTAGCTTTATTTGAATGCAGTGTATAGTGTGTTTTTTCACCATCTTGTAGCCTCCAGCGAATCTACAGTTTACCCGATTCTCTTTGTGGTTTCTATTTTCAGTTTTAGTGTCTTTTTGCCATTTTGGTTTTGATTTAAGCTTACAGGATATCACATTATCCACTCAGTGTCCACTGAAATGATAAACAAAACAATCAGCTCAGAAAGGACGATCGAGTTTTTTTCATTTGATTATAATTACGCTATTTCTCCTGAGGATTTTGAGATTTGGGAACTTCTCAGTCATCCAGTCATTTTCTTCCTTTCTTTTCATTTTTTTCCCTTTTTTCCACTTTTTTGATCCTAACTAGTGAGGAAGCATCTGAAGCTGACAGCAGAAAACTCAGCGGTTTGTCAGCATTTGCCACATCATGGCCATTAGTTGTTTCACCTGACTCGCTTAATGGACAAAAATACGTCAGATATTTTGATCATAAAATATTGAAAACAACATCATTACCATTTAACTGGTGACTTTTATGTCTGACCTAAGACCAGCTGCATCACTTCCTTAGACTGCCAATGATGTGACACCATCTAATTTTCAGATCCAGTGAAATATTACTTTTTTGAAGTCTAAAAGTAGAATTTGCTATTTCTATGCAAATTCGCATTCCACACAAGCTGCGAGAAAAGTTGTTACTTTCACTGACGTGAAAGCACTGTTAAAATCAAAATGCTAAAAAAGGGGACAGAATATTCCAAACCAGTGAAGGTATGAACATTCACTTCATGCATGAAAACAGTTTTCATTTTTCTCTGTCATGCAGTCGTTTCAAACCAAAGTTAATATATACCTATCTGTTCATGGTACTCTGCACATGTGGCACTTGCTATTTCTGAGAACCAATTATTTTGCTATATCCACAATAATAAAACTCGATTACTTGAACTAAACGTATTGCATACTTTCTGGGGGGGTCAGTGCAATATATACAGGTGATACTGTATTCACATAATCTTGCTTTGGCACTGTAAAATCATTTATCACATGTCCAAATGCAAGCACGTCTCTGCTATGCTGGAAGCATCCTCCAGGTTAAAATGTCTTCAGGCCCCAGAGAATGTAATATGATGCAAATCTCGCAACGAAGTACACTAGACAATCAATAAAACCTAAGCTTGACATTCAGACCCAGGAACCCATGAGTATAGTAGATTTGTTGATATTTGTATTTTATTAGTGTAAAAGACCAGCAACATTGTTGTCTTTAATAAATGTTTTGTCATCAGATTTAAATGGCATGCATGCATTTTAACAAATCTATTAAAGGTAATTATGACATAAAAAATTGGTCATAGAGCATTCCTTAATGATGTAGAGAACTTCTTGTGACTGGCAAAATGTACAACTGAATCATAAAACAAGTTCACCTTTATGTATCTTTCACTACTTGGATCATTCTTATTACTATATCCTGACATCTAGTTTCCTTGTATAGACAAATTCTACACAGTAAGGATTATGCCTTTTTCCACCAACAGAGTTTTTAATGTTCTTTCCCTGTCATTTCTTTCATGTCTTGTACTTATTTTTGGCTTCATGAAGCATACCCTTTCATACTGTGTGTCAAAATAAACACAATGCTGTATTTCTTTCTCCATATTGTATCAGTTACTGATGTAGCAGATATAAATCAGTTGATACAAGTGCCTTGTTTACTTTATTTACAAGTTGTGGAAGCTTTAGAGAGAGTTAGAGTTTTGTGTGATTTCACTGGTGTTATATATAATATTACATTGTATAACGAGATGGCAGAAAGACTGACTTTGTCTGTCTAGTCTGCCTGTTTAAAGGAGATCTTACTTAGGTTGTCAACCCCCTTCCTACTTTGTCATTTGCATACACCAGTTATTTTAGCAGCCCGTTTATTGAGTCAGCACCCCTGTCCTTTCCCCTATCTTCTGAGTACACTGTAACTGTAGGCTATGGCCCCTCTTTCCTTCTCTATTCTCCTTATGTCTGAGTTCTACCCCTTCTTTATTGCACCATCTCACTATCCCATGGTCTAATGTATGCGTATTGAACAGATCTGGATATAGTTCATACTCCTTTCTCTCCATCTTGTTTATGAACTCTGTGACCTTTCTCTGTTTCATTTCCAGTTAGTACACATGGGCATTGTTAGAAGGTCTTCAGAATTACTCACATTTTCCAGATGTGGTCTCACCAAGGTGCAGTTCACTACAAATATAACTTGCCTGACCCTGGAGTGTGTGTCCATAGAATGTAGTCTAGCGCTGTGCTGACTGTTCCTGTAGCCTGCCATAGAATGTAGTCTAGCGCTGTGCTGACTGTTCCTGTAGCCTGCCATAGAATGTAGTCTAGCACTGTGCTGACTGTTCCTGTATCCTGCCATATAATGTAGTCTAGCACTGTGCCGACTGTTCCTGTAGCCTGCCATAGAATGTAGTCTAGCACTTTGCTGACTGTTCCTGTAGCCTGCCATAGAATGTATTCTAGCACTTTGCTGACTGTTCCTGTAGCCTGCCATAGAATGTAGTCTAGCACTTTGCTGACTGTTCCTGTAGCCTGCCATAGAATGTAGTCTAGCACTTTGCTGACTGTTCCTGTAGCCTGCTCTTCCTGTGCCTGTCACTTTGCTGGTATGATGATTCCCACAACAATCTATCCTAGTTTATACTGCACAAATGTATATGTTACTTTTTGGGTTATCATGTCCAAAGACAGAGCACTGCACCTATCTACACTGAAAATCAATTACCATCTCTGTGCCACCCTGATCCGTGCTTTCAGATTAGCAGTTTGGCATTTATTCCCATCCATGACCATGGCCCTGATGTTTGTGTTTGCCACTTAGACTCATCAGCGCAGTAAATACTATTTGTTGAATAGTGGGTTCCCTACCAATGATCCTTGTGACCCTCCACTTGTCATTTCACTAACCACTGTCACCGTTTTTCTAGCCATTGCCCTGTGAGGTCTTCCTCCCATTTGTTCCCTTAACAGATGTGTAAAATTCTGCCTTACTCTTAACCCTTTCAATTTACTGAGTAGTCTTTGCAATGACCTCCATTGTTTCCACTAACACAACTTGTATTATCCAGTCAAAGAACAGCAAGATGTCAATTTGACAACACTTCTTAGCAGACAATGTTTTGGGTCCTGAAGATGACTCAGGCCTTTCTCTCAGAATCTTCTTCATCACATTCTTAGCTATTGATGTCATTTTAACTGGATTGTACTTGCCTAGACTAGAACTGTTACCACCCTTTCAAAATGAAACAACTTCAATTTGTTTCCTATTATTTTATACTTTCCTACGGGACAATGATCGGTTAAACATTTCTCCCACTATTTCTGACAGACACCTTGTTATTTTTGAGAACCCTTCTGTGGTATCCCATCCAAGCGCTGTGCTTTCTCATTCTATATGGTACCCAGTTCTTTTTCTACCATATAATTCCCAACTATATACATTTCAAGTATTTTGAACAGATTTCCTGACAAAGACAAAAATAAATGGGTGTGGAGACAAAGAGCCAAAACAAAGCACAATTTTAAAGATCACACTAATTCACTTGCAAAGTTAACAAAACTGTAGGTATTACATGAGCATGCATTTTCTGAGTAAATAGAATCACGAAACACTAAAATCTGACATAACTGACTTATAATCCTCACTGATTTTACTATTTTTATGGGGTAACAATGTAAACATATGAGAAAATCAAGTATGTTCTGCAAAATTGCAGACATTTGACAGGTACGCCCTATTGGCCTATCTGTCAGTCTGTTAACTCCCTTTGTTTTCTTCCCTTATGAATATGGTAATCTTTTCTTTTTTATTGTGTGAATAATGAGTTGAATAACTCATTATGTACTTCAATAATATGTTTCTGATCCTTATCCTTTCTTCCATTCTTAATTAGCATATTTATATTGGAACCCCACCCTTCCTTTGTGAAATCTACCAGAAACATTCTTTCCATCCGTTTTACAGCACTGCTAATTTCCCCTCCAGTCCTGTCTTGGACTTCCTCATCTGCTTAGTCATTGTCATCCTTGAAAAGGTAAGGCTAACTAGGTGTTCTTGTACCCAGGGCAGTCCTTATTCTGGTACCTCCTTCAACTTTAAGTGGAGGGGGTAAAAACACTTCTCTTTTAAACATTTGTAGCAATCAGTTTCTACAGTTTATGCCACACACAGAGAATCCTAAAGTTCTTCAGTTCAGACTGCAAATGCAATTCATAAATGTTGGTAATGTACTGAAGACACAGAGTGCTACAAAATGCAAATGCAATACCAGCATTAATTTCTGATGCTTCCTCCTTTACCCCACCCTAGCTACACCACTGCGTCCTTGTCTTCATACAAGACTGTTTCCTTCCTCTTCTTCCTTCCATTGGATGAATGTTTTCACTTTGCTCCTGAATAGCTTACTTTCTCTCCTCAGCAACTTTCTTTGACAGATTCCTCCAGAAATTTGCCTTTCTCTTTTTTGAGTAAATGTCTGGGCATACCTTTCATAACACTGACTCTGATATTATCTACAAATTGATTAGCAAGCTCTCTACTGTAGGAACATGTCTCTACCTTATTAATACTTGTCTCTATCTCCTTTTAAACAAATGCCAGTTATACGATTACTAAGCTACTATGTTAAATTTTGCATTCTTGTCTTAAAAATGTACTGTACCTGATGTTTACTATTATCTGTAGTGGAGCTTTTCTCCTCGGGCCTCTACTGAAAATGGACATATATCCATTCAGACTAGCCCAGTCAACAAATATAAAATAAATAAAATAAAATAAATTACCTCTTTTACTATTTCTTATTTCACTAACTGTTTTTGCATATCAACTCCAAGCTGCTTTTAGGTTACTTTGTTGTAGAATCACTGTTTGTTCCATGGGTTTTTATTGCTTTATCTAAAGTAAATGACTGCACTATGATGTATTTCTTTGTGGATGGGTAGACAGTTATGAACTTCATTCAAATCTGCTGAAGTCTACTTTTAGAATGTTGTTTTCTTGCACCATATGGACAAATTTGTCCAGATCTAGACCTTCATTGTGAATTCTTTCCCTTTCATTTGTGATATAGGAACTGACCAATCTACTGTTAGGAGGCTCAGTTTTCCCATCTTAGCTACACTCTTTTTCTACCCGCAGCCGCTGAACGTTTTCAGCAGAAGGCTGTTCTGGTATTATTTGACTGTGATTTAATAATACCTTCTAGGTTTATTAAAGAAAAGTGACATCTGTGACAAGGTCGGATTCAAATAAAGTGAATGTATCATTTAAGTTGAACTGGCTTCTTTCTGGGCAACAGATATTTTCTTGGGTCACTCCTTTGCCCTACTGTTAGTGCTATGTGCTTTCATTTATTTATTTATTTACTGGGAAAGTCTGACTTGCAACAAAGCCAATTTTTCAGCAGGGGCCTGGGGAGAAACACTCCAGGCACATGTCTTTGAAACGTGGAAGGAAACAGGAGCACCTGGAGGAAACCCACATGAACACAGGGAGGACATGCACACTCTGCACAGAAGGCACTCCAGCTGAGAATTGAACCAGAGAACCTCTTGCTGTGAGGTGACAATTCTACCGCTGCACCAGTGCACCATTTGCACTTGTAATTGCTTTGCTGTGTGTGACAAGTAATCCTGTTATCTTAGTTTCTTCCTTATGTTAAGACAGTTTAAATATAGGATTACTGGAGTTTATAAATAGCAACATATAGGGTTGTGCTTAGCATCACATTATATTATTAAGTTCATTAAATGAGTTAAAGTATTCTTAGTACTCAGTATAAAGTCAAGGTACACTGTTGTTGTTGTATGGCTTTTCAATCAAGTCCAATTCTTTGTGGCCTCAAGGACTTTGGCATACCACTTCAAGGACTTAAGCGCACCAGCCTGTCTGCCAGTAATTGCTTGCTTACATTCTTGCAAATTCATGTGCATTACTTCATTGGTGCTGTCTATCCATCCTAGCATCTATCATTACTTTCTTTGTTTTGCCTTTGGCAATTCCCATGATTTGTGTCTCCTCTAGTGAATTCTATCTTTACTTTTTGTGACCAAAGCATTTTACAGAAAGTTGAGCAAGATGAGCAACAGCTGGAGCAACTATTTGGATACCATGTTTAAAGATCTATTACTTCCACCATTAGTGTAGAATACCATATGGTCTTGGATAACATAAGGCACTTTTAGAGTGAACAAAAAGCTTGTAAAGAAAAAAAGTCCAACAGGGACTCCAATAATTATATGGAAGATGCAGCTTATCTGTTTAAAGAGGGGATTAATGCACCAAGCAGTACAGCAGCCAGTCACAGTAGAAGGTGGAAGGACAGAGGACTATACTGACCACAATCCCTAGAATACAAGTAGAAAGAGGATATCACAATGATTGGCAGAAAGAAAGACAGAACATTCATCAAACAGGTCTGAGATATGGGAGTAACCAATTGGAATATGAAAACATTTTTTAGAGAAAAGGAAAACCATGAGGTCTTATGAAAAACAGCAGTGCTACAGTAAAGAAAAGAATCAGAATTGGCAGTATTGGTGAAAACAAATAACAGCTTTATTGAAAGTGGCAAAGATATTTAAACAGGTGCATAAGAAACTTCCATTGTACTATGTCAGTTCACTTAAACTAAACAAGTTTAGTTAATGCAACGAGTAATGGCTGTGAAAACTGTACTAAGACTGCTGTCTTGACTAAAAGGTCACTAGACTTCAATTTTAATCAAAGACATATGGATGCTAACTATATTACCACATTGACTAGTCATGAAATTAATAAGTTAGCTGGAATTTAAATTCATAATATGAATATGAATATGCATGACATAAATAATAACTGTGAGATGAATAGCACTGTGCTTCAGGAATCTGATGCAGTTAAACAAATGTACAGTGCAGAGGTGAGCGTAATTGCCAACTCTCAAAGTCAATGGGAAAAATATATATAATTTAAGTAATTGTGAATTAAATGAGAATGAAAAAGCAGTTATGTAGGAGGGAGAGATTAAACATTGTACCCTCCGAAAGTGCTAACAATGCATATACAACTTGTGATTTCAGGTTATATGTGAACCTATGAACCTATAAATTTAAAATGGGTGGCGAAAGCCAAACACATTCTGGCTAGGCTTATAAATGCCCTAGGGCAGATAGCCTAGTATGAACCTATGAACCTATAAGAAGATTAAACTTGAAGTACATTTTGACAAATGGTGGCAATTTGAGTAATCCTGTACAGGTTAGGATAAAAAGTACATTTAATCCTGTCATAACTCCTACATTGATTTCATTTGGATATACCAGTATAGAAGAATTTTGAACCCTACTGAAGAAATCCTCAGTGAAATTTTTACAACATGACTTTGGAAGCTATATCTTTTTTGAGAAAATTAAGTTATAATAAAAAGTTATTATTTGTGGGAGCTAATAAGGGAGTGGGTATAGTAATTATGAACAGTGATGTTTACAGCAACAAGATAGAAGGAATATTGTCAGATTCAACTATTTATTAGTAAGTTGCTAAATGGTATTTAGGGATTTACACATGGTGGAGTATCAGTACTGTGATGTACAATTGCTGGACTTGTTACAGACAAGTGACATCAATTTGGATATGTATGTTTGTGTGTGTGTGTGTGTGTGTGTGTGTGTGTGTGTGTGTGTGTGTGTGTGTGTGTGTGTGTGTGTGTGTGTGTGTGTGTGTGTGTATATATCTATACACATATATATATATATATATATATATATATATATATATATATATATATATATATCTGCCTATCTACTATATCTATAGCTCTCTCTCTCTCTCTCTCTATATATATATATATATATATATATATATTTATACACACATATGTGTGTGTGTGTTTGTGTGTGTGTTATATTGTGCAATTGTATGTATTTTTTTTGTATTTCAAAAATTCCTGGAATTATTTAGACCCAACTTTTAGGCCAATAATTTATTTAGACAAAGTATTTAATAAAGAAATAGCACTCCTTCCTTCTTATATAAAAGATTCTCGACAGTTTTTAAGGATGTTAAAAATGTCAAGTGGACAGAAGAATTTTTTTTTACTACTATTGATGTCCTTATCTATGTATAGTTCAGTACTCTTAGATGAAGGGGTGAAAATGTTGACAATACATTTGAGTAATTCCACAAAATTGAGCAACAGAGAGTTAGAACTCTATGTATTTTATTATAATTAGTTTTAAATCACAACTGTTTTAAGTTTGGGTACCAACTATTTCAAAAGGTCTAGCAAAATGGACCAATATGAGTCCTTCATATATATATATATATATATATATATATATATATATATATATATATATATATATATATATATATATATTAGGTTAAGACACAATGAGAATCCCAATATGTAATAAAATGCAAATGGATGAAGTTTATAATATTTAAGATTTGTTGAAGATATTTTCATCATATGGGATAGAAAGAGAGTTATATTTAAAGATTTTGTAGAATATCTATACCAAACTAGAAGTTTTTTATAAGATTTACCTATCACTGGTTAAATGATATATTTAATTTCTTTGATATATGCCTCAACATAAAAATTGGGAATTTACAGTCTACAATATATATTTTAAAGTGTATTGATATAAGAATAGTGCACATCTACAGCGTATTAAAAATGTTATAAAATAACAATCCATTAGAATGTCCAGATTAACCAATTCAGATGAAGTATTTAAAGAAGAAATGACAAATTTGGTAGAATGTTTATGACAGTGGCTATAAATTAGTTTTGTTAACGCAGTAATTAGTAGCATACATAAAGAAAATAACTTTCATAAACCCATTTTAATCGAGGCTTTGGAGAAAGTTAAAGTAAAAGAAGAAGCTAAGACTGGTTTTATTTCAGCTTATCATATAAGGTACAGTGCTGATGATGCGTCCCGAAAACAAATATTAAGATATAATTGGGAAATGTTTCACTGATTTATGGTAATGCTGAATTAGAAAGGGTTATTAGTAGAAAAATTTTTTGTTTAGAAAAAGTAGTAACCTTAAAGAAAAATTGCAAATATGACATAATAAGAAATGCAGAATGCATAATTTTATTATTAATGTAAAACATTTATTTGAAAGTGTTTGAGAGAAATGTTTGTCCTTTAGGAAGATGTGATTTGTAACTCTGAAAATGTAGTGTATATTTTCATATGCTGTTAATGTGGAGCATTTTACACAGGCAAATCTTGCATAAAGTCAAGTGAAAGAATCTCCAAGCATATCATGTCTGTGAAAAAATAATGTTTCCAACAATGCTTTGAGTAACCAAGCTTTGAGGTGTACTAATTTTAAAAAGTTCCTTTTAGAGTTTTAGAAACAGTAGATGAGAATATACAAATGATTGAGACAGATTTTTGCTTTGGCTTGTCCTGTAAGGCACAGTATAAATAGTTTTTATTGTTTAGGAAAATGTAATTTTAGTTCTAAAAATGTACTGTACTTGGCCATATGCTGTTCAAGTCAAGCATTTTACACAGGCAAATGTACAAAATAGTTAAGTGCAAGAATCTGTGAATACACCGATGCCACAAAATCAATGCTTTGAGTAAGCATGCTATGTGGTGTAGTAATTTTAAAAAGTTCCTTCTTTGAGTTTTAGAAGCTGTAAATGAAAATATACAAGGAGGGGATTTTGACATCTTTTTAGAATACAGTGGATTGCATTGGCAGTTAACATTAGATCCATTGCCCTTTCAGGTATGAAGGACTGTTTGACTATCAAACACCTTTTAAGAATGAATGAATACTATTGATTTTTATTGGTTGATATTTTAAGTAGAGGGTTTTTATACATTTAAATCTAGAGATAAAGAAGTCTGTAAGAATTTAAACAAAACTTTGGTGTCCTTCTCAAAGAAGTCCACCAGGCTGAGTAGGCATGATCTGCCCTTGACGAAAACAAACTGGGTTGGGTCCAGTGTCTGGAGGCTTACTATATCTTTATTGATCATCTCCATAATAATTCTTTCCATGGCTTTACATATAAGACTAGTGTGACTTGTCTGTAGCTTTCAGGGTCTGTAGATGGCCCACCTTTGTGCAGATATACTTTTTGTTAGAGGTAAATTATGAATAGTATCATTTAGTAGCTCAGTGAGCACATTTTATGGTTATTCAGTACTATCCTTGTCTTGCGATTTAAAATAAATAATTCCTGGCTGTGGCCAGTTAGTAAACATTTGTGCTGCATTTTTTGACTGCAACAGTATTATCTCTAACTGCATTGTGAGAGGACCTCTCAGTACCATTTTTATTTAAAGTAAGCAAAACAGTACATATTGTAATGGGTTACATATTACATTATCAAAGTTTCAGTACTTCGAATACCATGTGGTCGACACCATATGATCGAAGTACTAAAACTTCAATCATGTAATAAAAAAAACAAAAAACAAAAGAAACAAAAGTAACTGCTGTGAGCAGGGGGGCAAGCCCCCACTGAACCCCCCCACACCCTCCTACTTAAATATACCAACTCTGAGATCGCACTTTAATGGAGTTAAGCACAAGAAAGAGAAGGTTTCCTTTTCCTATGCTGTAGCACGATCTTGGAGTTGGTATATTTAAGTAGCGAGGGTGTGGGGGTGCAGGGGGCCTTGCCCCCCTGCCTACACCCTTTACTTTACCTTTTTTTTTTAATATATATTTTTCGGAGCATTCAAAAATGTAATTGTTCGATCATTAAAGGTCGACCTTTAGTGATTCGAACAATTGCATTTTCGATGTTCCAGTAGGAACCCCCTGCTAGCTAAAGCTGTTCTGAGACAATTTCGGATTTCTCTGCTTAGTATTGCATACTGAAACATTTAGGGGTAACATATTTTTTGTGCAATTTATATATTGTAAAAATGCTATGCAGGTTCATAGGTATGTACAAGGCTAACATCCCTGGAGCCTTTCCAAGCCTAGCCCATAGGATTACCCTGGCATCGTGCCACCCAACCTTAATTCCTAGTGCCTCTGTTGAGTAGAGCCACTGGAGTGATCCCTGGGGTGAATTTTCTATTTCCCATCCACTCATCAAGATTCCTTTTGAAGAGGGCCAGTGAGGTGCTCTGCTTGACACGTATGGGAAGTCTATTCCATAGTATGGGCAGTTTCTGGGTTATGAACCTGTCCCTCCAGCGTGTTCTGTTGATTGTGGCAATGAGGTTGAGGTCTCTGGAGTGTGTGGTGCAGAGGGACTGGTATTTCTTTAGATGAAGCATTTCTAACAGAGCTGGGTCAGACATGGCTTTGTAAGTCAAACAGAGATCGCCTCTAAGTAGGCAATATGAGACAGAGAATAGTTGGAGTTTTTTGAGTCTATCCATATAGGACAAGTGTTTAAGGCCTAGGATCCTCTTTGTGAGGTACTTTTGTGGCCTCTCCAGTTGTTGCAGGTGTCTAGTGAGGTACATGCCAAATGGGGCATTGTACTCGATGACTGGCCTAATGAGGGAAAAGTAGAGGGAGACAATGACCTCTTTCTTTCCGCATGCAAAACCCTTAGTAATGAGATGTGCCACATAGAAGGACTTTCTGACCACAGTGGCAACATGGTGGTCAAAAGAGAGGTTGCTGTCAACCTGTGTTCCCAGCTCTCTTATAACACCTTCTCTGTTCAATGGACTACCATCAATGTGGTAATTCAAGGGAACCGAGTTTTTCCCAAAGGTGATGAAAACACATTTTTTGGCATTGAGCTTAAGGCCATGGTTCTGACACCAGTCATTGGTCTCATTGAGGCCTTTCTGTAGGATGTCAACATCACTTGGGGAGTTAATAATGTCTCTCAACTTGCAATCATCTGCGAACTTTGTCAGCCAGAGTCCCTTCATGTTGACCTGAACTTCAGAGAAGTAGATACCAAACAGGAGAGGACCCAGAACCGAACCCTGTGGGACTCCATTCATGACTGGTCGGCAGTCTAACATGGAGTCAGCTACTTTCACACTGTGGGTTCTATCTGTGAGCCAATTTGCAACCCACCTGGTGATACAGGGGTTGATACCTAGCTTAGTAAGTTTTTCTATGATTTCTGAGTAGAGAATGGTATCAAAGGCCTTGGCCAGATTAAGGCAGACTGTATTAACCACCTTACCTTCATCCACATCTCTGGTGACTGACTCAAAGAAGTTGACTAAGTTGAGCAGGCATGCTCTATCCTTCACAAAACCAAACTGTGTAGGATCCAGAGTTTAGGTAGTACCTATATCCTTTTTTATTAGGCCCATGATGATGCATTCCATAGCTTTGCATATCAGACTCGTCAGGCTAATGGGGTGATAGTTCCCGGGGTCTGAAGTCACTCCTCCTTTGTGGAGCGGGATGACTGTAGTAGTGCGCCATTTAGTAGGGACAAAGCCAGAGGTGAGGCTGTGTTTGAACAGGGCACACAGGTGAGGTGCCAGTTCACTCTGTAGTTTATGTAAGAATGCAGCCAGGGATACTGTCAGGTCCCATAGAAGCTGCATTCTTGGCCTTGGACAGTGCTGTTTTAACCTGTGCAGCAGTAATATTGGGTGCCTGGCAATCTACTGGTCTTGTGATTGGTCCTTTGGGGGGGTAAAAGTTAGCACTGAATCTGTCCTCCAGTATATTTGCAATATCTGATGGCTCAGTATCAGAGGTACCATTGTGCAGTAGTTCAGAGCAAATCTGGGCATTGCCATGGAGATTCTTTACATAACTATAGAAGGCCTTGTGGTTGTCTTTACTATCTGCTGCAATTCTGTTTTCATAGCTAGCTTTAGAGGATTTGATGAGAGATCTCAAATTTTTGTTGAAGCTGATGAGAGTTTTTCCAGTCTTGGGACTTCATCTTATTCTGCATCAGTTTCCTCCTCCTGTTCTAGAGTTTTTTTATGGCAGGGGACCACCAGATTGGCTTCCTTTTTTTGAGGAGAGAGCGTCTTAGTTCTATTGGGTATGGCAGGATCCATGCATTTGTGTACGTGTTCGTACAGCACATTGGTGTATGATTTAGCAGTCATGCAACTATTCTCCATTTGCATGGGTGCCATGAAGTTAGCCACCTCTGTTTTTAGGAGCCCAAAGTTAGCTTTGGGGAAGTTTTTCATGGTGGTTACCTTTGTTGGGGGGATGGGAGGGATGTGGATTTCCAAGGTGATTAGCTTGTGATCGGATCTAACCAGGGAGGAATTGACTATTAGCTTTGGGGAAGTTTTCCATTGCAATTAAATGTGTATGCCTTCACTTCAATGCAACTAAAGCTAAGAACCCTGAAACAAAACTTGAAGTTTCCTTATGCCATTTCCCCTCTACCGAGAAATCAAGTCTGTGCACATGTTACATCCTTGGCTATAACCCTGAAACGAGCTGTGCCAAGTCATTATCTATTAGACTGAAGTTTCAGTTACTAAATACAGAATTGTTTCTGCCTTTGACTAAAATCTGTTTAGAATCAAAGTAAGCTGCAGAGAAATTGATTGAAACCCTAGTTCGGAAAGGAATAGTAAAATCTCAGCATTTATAGGGATAACAGGAGCAAGAGAAATATTTTGCCAGTGCATTAATGAGTTCCAGACCTACATCACACTCATGCAAGCTGCCCAAGGAAATGATACAGAGTCATACGTGGTTATTTTTGAGCAATAGTCTACCCAAGAGAACAGAAGAAAAAAAGAATGAAAAAAAAATATCCTCTCTTCACAAATGACTGGAGATGATTTAAAGGTATACAGGGACTATAATAAACTTTGTTAGAGCAAATATCACATGATACTATTATATTTAATACTCTTGAACTTTTAATGCCAGTTAAATAGTCAGAACCCAAAGGCATGAACGTAAAAATATTGTTAAACAATTAAGAGAAGAGCAAAAATGATACCGTTGCCTATTGTTGATAGATTTAAAAGACCATTTCTTGTTAATATATAAAAGTGGGTGTGGTGAATTAATCTCCAAAGTTCAGATAAATTGATTATAATAGTTGAACTTGTTCTAGCAGACTGTATTTTGCATGAAACTGAAATGTAAGTATCCAAACCCAAATCAGTGGATAACAAGTCAGCATCACTTTAGAAATACAATATGCTTGTTAATGAGATAACTTCTTACAAATGAGGAGAAAAAAGGCCATGTAGCCAAAATTTGTATGAATAGTGTTATTGCTAAGAATGTGCATCTGCAGCATGCTAAGTCTTAAATGTTAACAAAAACTGAAAGAATGTGGTAAACATAGAAACAGATTGGAAGCATTTTAAATGGAACTAAAATGATGGGGTCAAATATTAACTGGAAATGAAGTTTTGACCTGGAAATAAGCATTTAATACCAGTGGATACCTATGCTAATTTAACAATTGTTTGTCCATTTATTTGGGGCTTCAAGTATGTCTGTCACAAACCTTTTGCCCATTTTTACAGTGCTTGTAATTCAAACTGCTTTTCTGCCAAAGAATAAACCAGCAAATAATAATTACCAGTCATTTAAGGTCAGTAGCTGTGTCTTCATCCTGGCTATGTTCTGTCTTTACCTTGCTTCTTTCTGCTATACATTTTAAAAGCCCTTCTTTCCCTTATTGATACCCTCTGCTAGTTTCCTTTCAAATGTTGTCATTGCTATCTTCACTACATTTGTTGCTGTTTTGCTGTCCTCCTTGTGGTTTGCCTCCTCCTTTCCCCACCACATCCTTTTGAGTTTTTGTATGCCCTGTCTTTTTCTATAATTCCTGTTCTTGCCAGAACAGTAGCTAGCTAAATCTGTGCCCTGGGCAGTCCATAGATTGGCACACATTCAAATGCCTAATGGTCAACAAAAAAAAAGAAAAAAGACAAAACTCCAATAGTGCAGCATTACAGCATTTTTTCAATTAATTTAATAAACAGTGCAATCACTACTATCTAAATTAAAGGATAGAATACCAAATTGTGGTCCTTAATGAATTCTGACAATATATTCCATTTTCTCATTACTAATGTGATTGGATGGTTAGATTTTACACCATAACAGCTTGTGCCTGGGCCAGTTGCCCCCTTTGCTGTACCTTAGCTATAGTTCTAAGTCTTGCAATTCTATTTCGCTACATTGGACTTTTCCTGTTTTTCTTTGTCTCTTCATCACCTCCTTGTCCATATCCCCTGGCCCGTTTTCACAGGTTATTATTTACTCTCACATTTTATGTGTCTCCTTATTGTTTCTTGACCCAATCTACCTGTACTGCATGTGGTTATGGTATGGTCTGTCAGGCTCTGATTGATGGAGGATTTGATGTAGAATGACTTAATGAAAAAAAAATAACTTTGTGGCTTTTGATGAAGTGTGAGTAAGCTCCCACAAAGCCCATACAAAGGAGTTTCCCCTGCACCTTCATACCTGAAGTAAAATTTTACAAGATTTTACACATCTGGAGAAGTTTTGAATTTTCACGTAAATGATCTATTGTTCGCCTAGCATACTAAGTGAACCAGCTGTTGGTATTAATCCCCATTTTCTTTCTTATGAAGTGAATGTGTGTCAGATTAGTTCAAGACGTGTATTTGCATTACATCAGTTCCAAGCCCTTTATCAGAGAGTTAAGGGCAGGGTTGCCAGATGTCCCTATTTCAGCGGGATTATCCCGAGATCAACACAGAAATCCTGGGTCCCATTTAAGCTGTAAAAATCCCAATGGCGAATTTGGCGATGAAGTGTGTGTGACTTCCTGTATGTTGCCTGGCTGTGCGCTTGTCTTGTACGTATATACGTACCTTTTTTTTCATCATCCTGTGCGTGGGTGGGCATGATAAGGCTACATGATGTTCCATTCTGCTCTGCTGTGTCATGCAATTGCGAATGATCGATGCTCGCTACTACAACTCTGCTAGTGAGCTACACTCACAGTGAGTTGAGTTTTGAGTTGATAACCTTACATTTTGCATTTGTAGTATTGTGTAATGTTATTCAACGGAGAGACACTATTTATTTAATTATTTGTGTGTGTTAAACATTATACTGCTCGGGAGCACAGATCCTAATGCCCAAATTACAATTCTCATGTTCAGGCAGCTCAGGCTTTTATTCAGACCAAACTGGCCCAAAGTCAAAGACAACAGTATTAGAGGATGAACATGCAGCCAGCCAGAGAAATAATAACTGTTATTGATTGATATGTGATGTGATTGGATAATGTGACAGACAGCGGCAAGCAGATGGTTTAATAATTTAAGTATATATATTATATCTTAATAGGCTAACTAACTGATAACTTAAGCAGCATGCCAGCGTTATATAAAAAAAGCTGATAATATCCTAATACATAAGTTAGAAATAGAAACGCACACAGCAAGATTTTTCTTTCTACCCATGATCTGAGAAACTTACAGACTGTCTAGTCATGAAATAATGATTGCTTATCCACTGAACCAGCAAAAAAAAAAGTAAAGAACTGTGACTTAACATTGAGCTCAAAAGCTCAATACTCTTGTTTAAATATGTTAACCTGAATAAGCCACTATGTGATAAAGTAGGTCAACTGCTCTCAGAACTAATTTACACATGAAGCATTAAACATTGTGACATGATACAATTCTTATTTAAAGGGCTTCTTAGACTTTTGGGTTGTTTCTTAGACTGTCACTGGAGAAAGGAAAGGAATAGTAGACATAGATAAGGATAGTTAAAGCATTTGAAGGATGGAGTACCTTGAAAGTACAGGAAAGGATGAAATATGGAGGGTGTTACAAAGTTGTTGCTGTGCTGTAGTTACTTGTATAGGTCAAATTTAGGTGGATGTAAGTGTTAATTGTTTGATTTATGCTATATGATTCCACTCTTAAATTATTTACATTATGCTTTAACTAAGAATCGTTTATCTCCGTAACTCCGTTAGATTCACTATCTATTTTTATGTTCTTCTGTGGAACATTATGTATTTTATTTATTTAATTTTGATTAAGTATTAAAATGTATTTTACTTCTGTGTATGTTAAATTTATATTGTGTTGTTTGCTTATTGGTTTGGGTCATTACCTAAAAGGGTCATCATACCAACTCAACTTCCTAACCAGACTGGCAAACATAAGTTCATAGGTAGGGGATATGGTTTTCTTTAGGTGGAGTATGTATGTCCATCAATTCTGGGTTGGACTTGGACATGGCCTTGTATGTCAGGCAGACAGAGATCACCTCTGAGTAGGCGGTATGCAAGTTGCAACCGAGTACAGCTGGAGTTTCTTCAGTCGAGCTCCATAGGGCATCTGCTTGAGGCCAGTGATCCTCTTGGTGAGGTACTTCTGTGGTCTTTGCAGTTGTAGGTGTCTTGTTGTAACTAAGGTACATGATCATCCCAAATGGGACATTGTACTCTATGATGGGTGATGGGTCTGATGATGAGTGATGCGTAGAGGGGCCCTTTGCCCAATGACCTCTTTCGATCTGGATGAAAACCCTTTTGTGCTTTAGGTGGGCGGCCGGCCGTGGGCCACATAGAAGGATTTTATAACCATTATCAAAGGAGAGGTTACTATCTACTTGGGTCCCCAGATCCCTTATTACGTTTTCCGTATTTAGGGGGCCACCATCTATGTGGTAGTTTGTGGGTACTTTGTTTTTTCCAAAGGGGATGACTACGCATTTTTTGGCATTTAGCTTGAGGCCATGGTTTTGACACCAGGTGTCTGTCTCAGTGAGACCCTTTTGGAGGATGTCTGTATCAGCTGGAGAGCCAATTATAGCCCCTAGTTTGCAGCCGTCTGCGAACTTGGTCAGCCATAATCCTCCTGTGTTTGCCTGTACCTCTGAGAAGTATATGCTGAACAGGAGGGGTCCTAAGACTGAGCTCTGGGGAATGCCACTTGTAACCGCTTTAGAGTCAGACCTAGCTCCAGGGGTTTATATTCAGGCTGGTGAGCTTGTCTATAAAATACCTGAGTGGGGAATGGTGTCAAAAGCCTTTGTGAGCTCTAGGTAGGCTGGGTGGACCACCCTTCCCTCATCTATAGCCTTGGTAACTGTCTCAAAGAAGTCCACCAGGTTTAGGAGGCATGATCTGCCTTTAACAAAGCCAAACTGGGTAAGGTCCAGTGTTTGGAGGTTCCCAATGTCTCTGTTAATGAGATCCATGATGATGCACTCCATAGCTTTGCATACCAAGCTAGTCAGGCTTATAGGGTGATAGTTCCCAGGATCTGTTGTGTGAGTGACTCCACCTTTTGTGGAGCGGAATAAGCATTGCTGTGCACCACTCTGTGGGCATGTAGCCTGTGGAGAGGCTGAGTTTAAACAGTGTATTTAGGTGAGAGGTTAGTTCATCTTTGAGCTCGTGTAGGAGGGGACGCAGCCTGGGACACCATCCGGTCCCATTGATGCTGTGTTTTTGGCTTTGGAGAGGGCTGTTTTAACCTGAGTGTCTGTGATTTCAGGGGCACTGCATTCTTCTGGTATAGTTTGCACTGAACCTGTATGCCAAGATGTTGGCTATATCAGTTGGTTCAGTGTATTTCTCGGCACCAACTCTGAGAAAATCTGAGAATTGCCACTTAGATTCTTGACATAGCTAAAGAATGCCTTGTGGTTATCTTTGGAGTCCATGGCAATTTTTCTTTTGAAGCTAGCCTTGGATGATTTTACAAGAGAATAAAGTTTCTTGCTGATACTGATCAGGGATGTCTTCCCCATTTAAGTGTATTTAATGTTATCACAAGAAGTTTAAGGCTACTGAGTCTTACTCTTGCACCATTATGCCATGTCAGTTCCCCACCGTAGATTGTTGTAAGTTATGTAACCCCCTTTTCGAGGAGGGTTGTCTTGTGCCAGTCATGCCTAGGTTGAATTTATGAATACTCATTCAATTATCCAGGTCCCATTTAAAAGAAGGTGGTGTGTTACACTGCTTTATCTGAAGAGCGAGTCTATTCCAGAGGTTTTGAAAATTCGGAGTAACTAATTTGTCTCTCCACCTTGTGTTACTGCTCTGTTAAAGCTGGTTTAGATCTGATGTTCTGATATTTTTGGGATTGTTTGATTTGTGAAGGTACAAAAGGTCTTTGACTGCTGGGTCACCTGACTGTGTGGAAGGCAAGGTATTGATTTCCTCTAAAGAGTCTGTAAGACACTCAAGGCCAGGGAGACAGTGCTTTTAGTCTTTTCTGGTAGCTTAGGGATTTTAAATGTAGAATTCTCTTTGTTGGAAGCCTCTAGGGTGTTTACAGCTCCAGTTATACAAATCTGGTGAGGTACCATCGGTACATCCTAACCTCCTCTGATACTGCAAAAGCTTTTGGGTTTTGCAAAGGTTTTCTATGTAGAAATCTGTGAACTTATTTCTAAGGATCATCTTACTGCAGGAGTTCTGCCTTTTGTTGTAAAGCATCTGGTACTACACTTGAGCTCTCAAAACCAGTTTTACATTAAGAAACATTGAATAGCGACTATTGCAGTTTAACTACACTAAAAAGTAAAATCAACTTGGAGTCGGACTCTGTCTCTGTCTCTGTGCTTAGTGGTGTTATTTTACGACTTTTTTGTTGAGTTTACAACACCCAGCCTGGTATTTGTTGCTTGTTCATAGTCAATTTCTACATTCTATTAAAAATATCTTAACATGTAAAAACTTTTCATCATTATATAGATGAGTACTTCTGAAGATGTTGATAATACTCCTTCAAAGAAAATAAAAAGGCTTGTGAAATTCAACACTGACTGGATGAAAAAATATTCCTGGTTACGAGAAGGACGAGAAGGATATGATATATGCTCGATGTGCAATAATATGTCGTTTACAATTGGACATGGTGGTGAAAATTACATCAAACGACATATGAAGTCTACTGCGCACACCAACAATATTTCAGCAGCTTCGACGTCCACCAAAATAACAACATTTTTCATGACAAAAAATTCAAAGGAAGAAGATGATATTATTGCTGCAGAAACAGCTTTTTGTTTTCACACTGTGAAGCATTCACACAGTTACATTTCCAGTGACTGTGCAGGATTGCTCTTTTCTTCTTTGTTCCCAGATTCAACAATATCAAAAAAATATTGTTGTGGTAGAACTAAAGCAGCAAAAATTATTACACGTGTGCTTGCACCTGAATCAAAAAGAATTATTTTGAAAGAATTGCAAGATGACCAGCCATTTTCTGTGAGTACCGACGCCTCAAATAAAGGCAATATAAAAACCTTCCCATTAATTGTATGGTATTTTCACAAAGAACAGGGCATTCAAACAAAATTATTAACCTTCTACTCACTGGAAAGCGAGACATCAGTTAGTACAGCAGATTCTATAACAACGGCTTTAAAAGATAATAATTTAAAAATACAAAATGTAACAGCTTTCTGCACCGACAATGCTAACGTCAATTTTGGTAAAATACAAAGCGTCTTTACAGAATTAAAAGACCTTAATTCAAATATAATTGGAATTGGGTGTAATTGTCACATACTACATAATACTGCTAAAAAAGCTGAACAAACTTTAACTTTTGATATAGAGTCGATCGTTATAAAAATTTATAATGAATTTAGTTCAACAAAAAGAGTCATACAACTGAAAGAATTATTCAAATGGCTAGAAGTAGAGTGGTCTGAAATGTTATGCCATGTGCCGACTTGATGGCTCACTTTGATGCCCACAATTGAGCGGATAATAAAAAATTTTGAGCCAATACGATTGTACTTTCTGAGTCAAAAATCCAAATCTGAAATTCTTGAATTGTTTTTCAGTGATGAATTGGCATTAGCATACCTGGGGTTTGTTGCAAATGCATGCAGTATTATTCAGAATGCGTTAACAAAACTTCAAAGCAATGATGTTTTAATAATTGATGTTTTTGAAATAATGAACGGTGTATTGCAGTCACTCAGTCAAAAAAAGATGATGCCTTTTATGGAAGCATTGCTAGAACAATGTTACTAAAATGCAGTGATGACATCAAAAAAAACTGTTTCAAAAATGACGCACAGACATTTTTTGACACAGCAATAAAATACCTACAGAAATGGTTTGACTTTGAAAGTAACAAATTTCAATGCATTAATTTCTTATCCTTAAAACCAAATGTAAAAATCGAATTCCCGTCAATTGAAGAATTCATAAAATTATTTAATATCACTTGCGATACTGACCTTCTATATGAAGATGTCTATTTATTAAACAAATTTGTACTGAGTATGACTGAAGCAAATGAGAAAAAAACAATAGATGAGAAATGTATAATATTTTTTAAAGATCATCCTGCTTGCAGTAATTTGTACAAAATCGTGGCCCACATACTCTCAATTCCACATTCCAATGCAATTTGTGAGAGAATATTTAGTCTAATGAGTGCAGCCTGGAGAAAGGAGAGAAACAAATTGTTGTTAAAGACTGTGGGAAGCTGAATTAATGGTCAAACAAAATTTTAATTACACTTGTAAAGACTTTAGAAAATTTTTATCGACTAAAGATGGTGAATATATTTTGAAACAAGCTAAAAGCTGTGAAAAGTACTTGTAATAAAACTGTTGTTATTATATAACTTTGTGGATTTAAATCAAAATATTCATTCTAAGGTGTACTACTGTATTGCTGTTATTGTTGTCATTATTATTGTGTGAGTATTCTGTATATGTAGTTATTTGCATATATATGGTTTGATTATACATGTTTATAATTAGAATGTAACTACAATGTTTACAAGGTATCTAATGAATATGTGACTGTTTGCAATGCATAATAACTGCGATTCCTGCAAATGTTCAAAGTGTACTATTGTTATTATTATTGTTACTGGGTGACTATTATGTATATGTAGTTAATTCCATGTATGTGGTTTGATTATACATGTTTATAATTAGAATTTAACTAAAATGTTTAGAAGGTATCTAATCAATATGTGACTGTTTGTAATGTAATGTATAATAACTGTGATTCCTGCTTCAGTACTACTGTATTGTATGTAATTATTTGCATATTTTGTTTGATTAATACATCTAATTAAAAACAGCAACTGTATGCAGTACAAGTCCTTGTCATTCATTTATGTATGAAAGAACTTTTTTTTTTTTTGGTCTTCTCCCTCCCTGTCCAATTGGAAATCTGGCAACCCTGGTTAAGGGTCTAACACTTCTCAAGCTGTTACTACTGTGTTCTTTTGGTTTATAATAGTTTCATTACATACAGCAACAAAGATAGTTGAAGATTTTTCATCTCATGATCTCTTTTTATGTTCATTTCAATAGTTTGTATTTGCTTTAGCTGAGACCTTTAAGCTTATATTAGTAATTCCAGTACACAGTTGCACAGAATTGTACTGTTTAAGTGGGCTGTTAATATTAAAAAGAAACAACTGGAGCCAGCAAACTGTGATCAAAGATGCTTAAGCATCTTTGATCACAGTTTGCTTGCTCCGATTGTTTCTTTTGGATTTCACTTTAAATTTGGTGCTGTGCAATTGCCCACGTGCAGGAGGTCTGTTTTGAGTGTTGCACTGTTAATATTAAACCCTAATTGCTTTATTAAGAAGTGACTGTGTGTCAGGCTAGTTCAGGACTTGTGTTTTCATTAAGGCAGTTCCAGCCCAATCATTTCTCCCTCCCTCCCACTCACCCTGTTGAAGTTGTGTTCTTAAACCCAGTGTAACAGTTGTTGCCCACCACGTATGATAAGTTAACAATATAATTTCTTCCCTCTCCTCATTTATTGGCTGTTGACAATAAGCATATATGTACCATTTTACAAAGACTCTGCCCTTAAGCTATTCACTAGGCAGAGACCCTACTTAGTTGCTCAAAGAGCAACTGGCTTTTTTATTGAGGAGCGCAGCCCAGGAAGTACTGGTAACAGTCTAGTAGCTAGACTTTAAGTTCTGTTGTACAACCCAATAATAAAAAAAGTACAAATTAAGGAGATATTGCCATGGATTTGAACTTTCCTGCTATTTCTGGGGGCAGGTTGGTGGATTTGGACATCCTGAGACGATGTAGCAATTGGCTCATGCTTATTGATACCCACCTAATTCTAAAACAAACAGATAAAGAATGTGAGAGATGTAGCTACACAGTGTCAATGATGACAAGGCTTTGACGTACCATTACACACAGCACCAAACAGGTTGTAAATAATGCAAACACTACACCCACTATACATAGTATGGACCAGGCACCATAGAGTCACATATGCTGAGGTTCTTAAATGTAATCTTCCAAAACTTCTAAGACCTGTCAGAAGTATGATACAAAATAAGCATCTTCAGTAACCTCTGAAGCACTCTACTAAGACAACATCCACTAAGACACATACAGTGGCATCACAAGCCTTTAAGCCCATAATACAAACTGCCATGCGACAATATTTTAGTAATATGAGATTCTATTGTGAGACACACAGATATCCCACTCACCAGGATAATCAAGGAGAGAGTCTTGGTAATCTGTCTGTCAGAGGTCTGGATCTGCCAGATCACACATGCAGTCATTGCATCACAAGTACAAGTATAACTCTGACAAAGCCCAAGTAAATATAAATGACCTGAGACTTACCTTCTTGAGTGATGTGAAGAGAGACATGATGGAGCTCTCAGTCTATGCATTCCCAACTGGCATGAGCCTAGCACTGTTCAGAGCCTAGCACTGAGCATCCTTCTGCCTTCCCCAAGGATGATGCTACAGTAACAACAAAAGATAATTGTCTTTAATAATTGGATTAGTTTTTGATATCACTCCGACAGGGTACAATATTTATATGCTTGCAAGGATATGGTAGTCAGACCACACTATTTTTCCAATGATGGTCTGTACCT
Source organism: Protopterus annectens (assembly GCF_019279795.1). NCBI lineage: Eukaryota > Metazoa > Chordata > Ceratodontiformes > Protopteridae > Protopterus > Protopterus annectens. The sequence goes on from NC_056746.1 coordinate 473,662,552, forward strand.
GTCCCCTAGATTTTTAAATATTGGATAAAACCTTATCCACTTCTAGGCCTGTTTGAGGCAGTGCCAGTCTGATAAACCCACCAACATAACTAAACCAATTCAGAATAATTTAAAGGTGTTACTGCCAGAACTCTAAACAGGAAACTCTGCTCCCTGCATGTTCTTATCCTGGGTTATATAGACATCATGCAGTTAGTGAGACTTGATTTAAAGCCACTGGGAGCACACCAGCAATGAAAGGCTAGAATTCCTTCCACACATTTAGACCACAGGTAGGGTCTAAAGGTGGAGGAGTCTCATTTTATTTCAAACACAAATATACCTCAAGGCTGGTCAAGCAGAATGACACACTTCAGCTTCTCCTTGTCCAACTTACAGTAAGTAAAGTCCCATATGATATCCTTGCAAGCTATATGACCCAGAAAGCCCATAAAACATATTTGAAAGAACTGGGACTTTACTTACTGTAAGTTGGACATGGAGAAGCTGAAGTGTGTCATTCTCTGTGTCCAGTTGGACACTGAGAATGACATACTTCAGCTTCTCCATGTCCAACTTACAGTAAGTAAAGTCCCATATGATATCCTTGCAAGCTATATGACCCAGAAAGCCCATAAAACATACTTGAAAGAACTGGGAACACTCCCCATTCAACCCAAGACAATATTCATGGTTGACTTTAACCATCCCAAGATTTGTGGGAATCATACATGACCTTATATATGCCGGCCCAGCGATTTCTGGACTTTGTTAACACAACACCCTGGAACAACTAGTCATCTATAGTCTGTATACCAGGGGTACAAATGTCCTTGACCTGGTCCTCACAAGCATGAGGAAATTATGAACTCATCCAGTGTAAAGTCCTCATTTTGTAGGTTCGATTACAAAGCTCTGTCCAAGGAAATAACTATTAAGCCTGGGATCTCAGCTTACCCATGAACATTTGAAAATTAGTCCAGGGCTAACTGCCTCCAACTAAGGGACAGTCTAGCAAAATCCCAAGCCTCCTTCCAAGCCCAGTGAGCACAGCTGTCTATGCAGTATTGTTCACAGAAACAATGTATAATCATGTAAATAGCTGTACAGAGGCAGCTGTACCTACCAAAAATAAAAATTAGATTACCTCTAAAAACAAGCCACACTGGTTGGAATCCCAATATAAGCAGGTTGTATAAAAATGTCCAAAAACAGGAAATTTGTTACACAGCAAGGTACAAAAGAATCCTCATCAATCTAAACAATCAAATCAGGGATCTAATCATGTCCACCACAGCCAAATTTCAGATAAAAATAGCATTCCATTGCTAAGGACAGCCATAAGAGTTTCTTCAGTTATGTCTGCAAACTTAAAGGTAACACCCAGCAATATGCCAAGCTAATGGTAAATGGAACAACTTTCATGAAATCAGAGGATATAGCATATCTGTTGGCTGACAGATTTACCTCCAGTTGTACACCAGATTACCCCTGGTCACCACCCATGAAGTATCTTTCAGCATTTCTCCATCAATTATCACTAGGGAGTAGTGTGGCAATATGAGGTATTGCCAGCTATGCCAAGAGAAGTAGGGCAGTGGATGTGTAATATATGCCATAATAGCTATCTGGAGTTTTGTAAAGCATTATATGTCATTTGTATATCAAACTGATTTATACAGGTGCTTGTGCTGAAAATGTATTTGTAAAGCTTCTTGTGTTAAAAATGTGCCAAGAGTGGATCCTGCTTGTCAGAAAAAAGAAATACACCTGCATGTCAGACTGTATTATAACTGTGAAATTAATATTGTAACAGGGGATATTGGAAGAGAAGAGGTTAAGCTCAGCCCCAGCTAACTTTTAGAAAAATGTCCAGAAATTAAATTACTTAATTTAGGCCATAAAGATTGCATTTCACAAGTCTCAATGTAGCCAGAGACAAAAAAGTCTGTACTAGGATGCCTTCTGCATTGTCTTTGGGGGTGAACTAATTGCTACTCAGGAGGAGTGGAATTTTTAAATTGTTTTCTGACTTCCAGAAGCTGCAACACATATTAGCAACAATCTCTCTGTGTGTATGGTAATACTTATGTGAGAGATTCTGGTCACGTTTCTAGTAAACAGGGGTAGTATGGGAACCAGATGTCAGATGACCAGATGTATGTGATGTCATTCTGTAATCCAGCAAAAAAAAAAATTATGTTTTGATACTAGATGAGACTGAAGTCTCAGAGTAGTTGTTTATGTAACTTGATATAGAAGGATTACTCACCCACTTCATCTTGTCTTACTTTAGTAAGCAACCAAGGAATAGTATTTCCTAAGATCAGTCAGGAAAATATAGTGAGGTTAGACAAGTGCTGCTTTTCTGTATCTGTGTGAATCTATTCCTCTGTATTATTTTTTAATATTTCCTGCGATAAAAACTCTGGTGTTTATTGTAAATAGATATTTAGTATGTTCATATTCTTTTATTATTTATTATTAAATATATTTAAACCTTTCATTGTGGCTAGTGTTTTCGAGAATATTTTAACTTTTGAGAGTGTTTATATTTATTTGGTTATACTGTGACCGCTCCTGGAAGCCTTGCTGTTTGGTCAACATTACCATTCGTATTAATATTAATTTTAGTCAGTATAATTGGGTACCTTTGTAAGAACCTTAAAGTATCTGGCTTTGGAGTGTCCTAGTGGCAGTAATGATCTTGTAGTCTGGGCAGAGGGGAATAGCTAGTAAGACTGTGCCAGCCTTACCCAGACATGTGTGTGTGTGTGTGTGTGTGTGTGTGTGTGTGTGTGTGTGTGTGTGTGTGTGTGTGTGTGTGTGTGTGAGTGTGTGTGTGTGTGTCTGTGTGTGTGTGTGTGTGTGTGTGTGTGTGTGTGTGTCAGCTAATTGGAGCAGGTCACAAATACTGGTTTTACAGAGAGTGTGGTAGAGGACTTGGCCTGAGACACTCGGCTGAGGACTCAACTCTATAGCTGTGCCAGTGGGGAGTCTTACTGGAGCCCTGGAAAGAGTGAGATGGAAACCCAGACTCTGTACTGAATATGGTCCCTGTGTGCTGTTAAGGGAAATTGTGCTTAGTACAGAGAGCTGCATCTGGAAATACTGTATGTATCTATTTTTCTTCAAAGTGAACATTCCTCACTGGTGTCTGTGGTGAGATTCAGGTTCCATGATTACTGGCAAAGAGAGGGGAAAACACAAGTCACAAGTAGGCCCTCCCTGCACTTTCTAAGGCCAAGAATACTGCTTTGATGGGCCTTGTTAATATCCCAGGATACCTCCTGAATAGCATGAAACATGACCTGTCAGGACCACTGAAATCTCTGTTAAGTCATTATCCCCAGACAGGCTTTGTATGAAATGAATGGAGGACTGAAGCTGTTAATCTGTCTACATAAGGAGGTGCCTTTCATAGACCCATGGAACTACAGACTAGTCTCATATGCAAGGCCATGGATAGAATTATCATGGCTCTAATAAACAATGACATCAGAAACCTTCTGGCATGGGACCCTACCCAGTTCATTTTTATCAAAGGCAGGTCATGCCTACCTAATCTGACTGACTTCTTCAAGACGGTCACTTAAGCTATGGACAAGGACAAAACAGTGCACATTGCCTACCTCAACCTGGCTTAGGTGTTCAACATAATACGTTATTTAGGAATATTAGATAAACTTACAGAGTTAAGCATACTCTCATAGTTTCCCAGTGGATATCCATTTATCTCACTGATAGGAAACAAGAAGTTAAAATAGGGGAATACACCTCCACAAAAAGTCCAGTCACTTGCAGAGTCCTCCAGGGACTGGTGCTGGGGCCTCTCCTTTTTGGCATCTACTTCTCTGAAGTCAAGGCAAACATCAAGTGCCTCTAGCTGACCAAGTTTGCAGATGTCTGCAAACTAGGCACACTCACTGAATTCCTTAAAGACACAGATTTCCTTCAAGAAGGCCTGATGCAGACAAACAACAGGTGCTAGAGTCATGGGCTAAAACTCAGTGCCAAAAATGCATAATAGTACTCTTTGAAAAGATGGTCAGCCATGAAAATTACCACATTGATATTGTACCCCTAAAAGTAGACCAAATGTCCAGGTACCTTGAAGCACATGTTGACAGTCACCTGATCTTTGATCAATGTGTCTACTATGGTGAGAAAATCATTCTATATTGCACAATTTACAAATAAGGGCATGGCATCCTGTTCCAAGGATGTCATTGTTTTGCTGTACTTGGCTGTTATTACAGCAATCATCAAGAACTATACAACTTTTAACAGGACAAAAAACAAACGGATAATTAACACAGTCCTGTAGAGAGAGGCAGCAATCCCGAATAAACCACCAGGGGATATATCCACAACTGAACTTTGTTCCACACAAATTAAAATATCAGAGTTAAGCGCTTTTTTCTCATATTACAAAATAATTCTTCAGGACTAACAAATCCAACATTCCACAAACTTTAAATCGACACTTAAAGTCATTAATTAACCTTACCGATCATCACTCTATTATTAATGATTTTAAGTGTCTATTTAAAGTTTGTGGAATGTTGGATTTGTTAATTCTAAAGAAGTCATGTAATATGAGATGAAAGTCCTTAAGTCTGATACTTTAATTTGTGTGGAATAAAGGTCAGTTGTGGATTTATCCCCTGGTGGTTTATTTGGGATTGCTGCCTCTCTCTACAGGACTGTGTTAACTATACAACTTTTTCCATGTACCTGGCCATATACTTGTAACAGCTTGAGACACAACAGAAGTTCCTCACAAAAAGAGCAGAAAGAGTAAACATCAAGTCCTGTTAGGACTGTCTCAAAGCCCTTTCCCTGTACTTGGTCTCCTACAGATTGCTGCACAGTGATCTTTGTCGGGCTTACACGGCATCCTCCAATATCACACTGCTGGATTCATTGCACATCTACAAAACAAATATCATCAAAGTACAAGAAATAAGTTTAAAGAAAGGACATGATTTAATGTGTCCTGCAGACTAAGATCAAGTGAAAGAACTGATTTTAAATAAGGAACTTGACCGGATGTTTTATTAGATGGTCCTGATTTTTTATGATTTTTTTTACTGTTTTATGAGCTGAGTTTTATCTTGTAATCAAGAGTCTGAAGACATCTGAATGTAAACAGATGAAAGCACTCACTCTCTTTGTAATAAAGTATTGGTTTGAAGGAACAACATAGTGGACTTCAGATTTTTTTTCTTGTTTTCATTTTGTTTTTAAAATCTGGTGCCAGGTGTTTTTCCATTATGTTGTTATTCTTCTATCATACACTACCATTGAAACTCTCTGCCAGTTTGCTGCATCTCTTCTTATTCTAGCTTTGACCTAATTCACACTTCCCTTCTCATCCACCCCTCCCAGATACCCAAACCTGTTAACTTGCTCCACTATTTTCTTTTCTATCTCAGTTCTCAGCTTTTTCCTGATTTCCCCCATTTGCTGTCATTACAGCTGTCTTATCTGTACTCGGTTTCATCCCATGCACCTTCAGTTTTGCATTCCATTTCCATATTCTTTGCTAAAGTTCTTGTTCAGAGTCAGCTTGCAATGTCACATTGTCTGCATCCAGCAACTTTGTTGATCTGTCCTGTCCAACCTGTTTGCTAACTGTAGTCCATCACGAGTTTGAACAGCGGGCTCAGAGCTGAACCCTAATGCACTCCCACTCCCTCTGGGCACCCCACTGTGAGACCAAACACTATTCTAACTTGAGACAATGGGTCTTTGTACATAGCCTGCAATAATTCTACCAGTGTTTCTGGGACTTCATACCCCTGGAGGACTGTCCAAATCAGCGTTCTTGGGACCTTGTCATATGCTTACTCCAAGTCTATGAATGCCCAGTTGGATACTTTCCTCATCTCTAGGTTCCTCTCAACTATCTGTCTCACTGCAAACATTGGGTTGGATGTGCTGCATCCTGATCTGAATTTGAAGTGCTCATTACTCATCTTAGTTTCTACTACTCTACATATTTGTTTATCAATCACATTCTCCAGAACTTTCATGCAATATGATAGGAGTTTGATACCTTTGTACTGCTCACAGTTGTGGATGCCTCCTTTGTACTTGCACACTGGCACTAGAATTCTTATTCTCCAGTCATATGGGATGTGTCTTTCTCTTCATACTGCTATGCATACCTTCAAGAGCTATTTCTCTCCTAACTCACCCAACATCCTGATCATATCTGCTGTGACCTCATCTGAGCCTGTTGGTTTCCTTGACTTCATTTTCCTTAGAACTGTTCTTACTTCTTCTAGGGTGGGCTTCTCCTCTTCTTTCATCATAGGCTATGTCTTTGGCAGTACGGCTTTTGTGGGATTTTCTTCATTAGGAAGCTGCTGGAAGTACTTCCATCTGCCTTTGATGTCCTGTGAGCTAGTGAGCAGGCCTTTGCTGGCATCCCTTTATGGAGGGTGTCTAACTATATTTTTTATCTTTCTGTCTTTGCCTTGCAACCTGAAAGAGTTTCTTTATGACATGTAGCACGACACTTTCCAGAAGCTGGTATAATGCCTCTGATGCCTTGTCCTTTGCTATTGCAACTCTTCACATAGCCTTCTTATTAAACAAAGAGACCAGCTGGCATAATGGTTAAGGTCTTCACTTCTCACAAGGTACATGGTTTGAGCCTGACCCCCGGCTAATGCCTGCATGGAGTTTGGAAGTTCTGCCTCTGCCTCTGTGGACCCCGCCCCCATCTCACTAGCACAAGCATTTCCACCTCACATTCACCCAGGAATGGAGTTGTGGGCAACAACATAGACTTTAGATGGTATCAATAGAGGTAAGAGCTATATGGACCAACCGCAGTGGGGATCAACTGTGCTGCGCAGTGTCATCTAGATAAGACAATATGGATCACAGATTCCATGTTGTGTCAGGGCTAGCCACTCAACAGTGCAAAATATGTCTCTAGGTGATTCAGTCATGTTGACTAATGTAGTCAACTGGGTATGGATATTTGCCAGTGATAAGTGGGATGAACACCCAGACTGCTCTGACCTATTTCAGGAACCCATGCTAATAGTAGGAGGGGTGTATGTGCCAATACTGGCCAGTATGTACCCACAAAAAGTCTAGCAGACCTGACTTAGTAGACTTATAAGCTAGTGGCTGGCCAGCGTCCAGTTGCCTAGCTTGGGTTACCTGGGATTGCTGTGTTGAGCTAAAGCTGGATGTAAAATCAATCAACCTGCCAAACATGAACTAAGAATTGCTACACTTAATTTAAGTTCACTGACAGGATTCAGCTTAGAAGTGGATGTCATGATGGTGAGGAGGAGGCTGGACATCCTATGTATCCAGGAAGCAAAATGTAAGGGCAGGATCCGGAGTCTACTACTACTCATAGGGATGACAGACTAAAATGATGTGGGAATTATGGTGAGGAAGAGCCTTTAGAAGACAATGAGGAATGTTATCAGACTTGGTGGCAGACTCATACAAATCAGACTCTAGTATAAGGACAAGGCAGTATTTATAATAGGTTCATAGGTTGGTACTAGGCTATCAGCCCTAGGGCCTATACAAGCCTAGCCATAACAATTCCCTGGCTATTTCTTCCCACACTATTTACTTCCCAGGACCCCTGTCTAGCAGGGCGACTGACGTGATCCCCGGGGTGAATTTCCTTTCTCCCATCCAATCGTCAAGGTTCCTTTTGAAGAGGACCAAAGAGGCACTCTGCTTGACATGTATGGGCAATCTATTCCGGAGTCTGGGGAGTCTCTGGGTCAGGAACCTATCCCTCCAGCATGTTTTGTTTATTGTGATGACAAGGTTTAGATCCCTGGAGCATGTGGCTCTGAGGGATTGGGATTTCTTTAAGTGTAGCATGTCCAACAACTCTGGGTTTGACATGGCCTTGTATGTTAAGCAAAGATCGCCTCTGAGTAGACGATATGCGACAGAGTATAGCTGGAATTTTTTAAGGCGGTCAGCGTAGGGCATCTGCTTTAGGCCTGTGATTCTTTTAGTGAGGTATTTCTGTGGCCTTTCCAGTTGTTGCAGATGTTTTGAAAGGTACATACCAAACGGGGCATTGTATTCTATAATGGGTCTTAATGGGATGAGTACAGTGGGACAATGGCCTCCTTTTTTCTGGATGAAAAGCCCTTAGTGATGAGGTGTGCCACATAGAAGGATTTCCTGACTGTTGTGGCGATGTGGTTATCGAAGGTGAGACCACTGTCCACCTGTGTCCCTAAGTCTCTTATCAAACTTTCAGTGTTTAATGTACTGCTACCTATATGGTAATTCACGGATACATGTTTTTTTCCCAAATGGGATAACTATACATTTCTTGGCATTGAGCTTGAGCCCATGGCTCTGGCACCAAGCATCTGTTTCTGTAAGGCCCTTTTGTGGAGTATCCACATCATTTGGGGATTCAATATAATAATCTCAGCCTATGTCCTACAGCAGGATTGTGATATGGACAAGAGTTGCAAGACATACTAGATAAAGGAGAACAGCATGAACTGGTGTTGATAATAGGTGACCTGAATGTACATATAGGGACAGACAGACAGAGCAAGTTATGAGGACTACATGGGTCCACAGGGAGTGAGGTAACAGGAATAAATAAGGAGATGCCATTCTAGACTTCCAGATGGCGTGATGGTGGCCAACACATGGTTCAGCAAAAGAAACAGTCTCAAGATTACATACAAGAGGGACCAGTATGCAACTGAGGTAGACATCCTCCTAGTAAGGAGAAGACACTGGGGTAGGATCAGTGATTGCAAAGTCATCCTCAGTCAAACAGTAGGCCCACAGTATAAACCACTGGTTGTCACAATCAGCTGCAAGCAATGATCAGAAAAAGCTCTAAGGTCAACAGGGACAAGGCTGAAGACCTGGAAGTTGACTGGAGAGAATGTACAACAGTTCAGGGAATTTCTCTGGGCTCTAGCAGTTTAAGTAGAAGAGGAAGAAGAAATAGATGGAGTTGAAGAAGAATGGCAGTGGCTCAAAGCATGTGTGAGGACACAGATATGCACCAAAATAAGTATGGAAGTGAGGTACACAAGGAATGCTGGTTGTGGAATCCAAAGTCCAGGAATTCATCAAAAGAAAGAAAGAGTGCAAGAAAAAGTAGGAGACAGGAAAGAGAGAGCAGGCTAAGAAGGAATACTTGATATATTCCTACTATGCTAACTTCAATACATCGTTCTGAGTTTAGCAAGGTGTAGTTGCACAGTGCTTATCTGTGAATTTCAGTCCTTATCTTTTGCTCATGTTTTATTTTATTGTCATGTTCCTTTAAATCTTTTTACTTGGAGGTTTAAAATTTTTGGGTTTAGGGCAGGAAACAAATATTTGTGCCGCATTCCTTGAATTCAAGCGTGATTAAATATATCTAAACTGCAGAAGGAGCTTAGAAATAACAGCTTTATTTAAGGTAAGAAAACATGACAAGGTTTACTTGTAAAGAGCTATCAAGTAAAGCTGTTTTGATTTTTGGTTATGTTTTGTTAGAGATTGCTACCTCTACATTCTTGTTTCTCATCTTTTTTTTTTTTTTTGCAATGCCATTTTTTTTTGCAATGCCATTTTAATGTGTTTTTCATGGAATTTTCTGAAAGGACTGATGGAGTAAAAAAAAAAAAAGTTTAATTTGCAATAAGTTAAGTAAGATGTTTCTGATTTTTTGCCATCCTAAGCACCATGTCCCTGTAAACCCACTGATTCTTGAGTTACCTGTCCCTCATGCAAATTTGAATTTGAAGCCCCTCCAAATCTCATCTAATATTCTGTTTCTGGTGAGCACTACACAATATTGCCTCATTCAACCCTTCTGGCACTCAATTAATTCTGTCCCGTTTTGGACTCTAAGCAGGCTGGATTGCAGTTGCCCAGAGCAGTGAGACATAAGTAAAATTAAATAGGAGAAAATCTCTTTGGCAGGTTAAAAAAGCAGTTTTTTGCATCTACTCTTCAGTTAAAGTGATTTTTTTACATTGAATATGCTTAATCACAACACTGAAAACTGCAAAGTCAGTGCTGTGATTAAGACACAGTGAAACCAAATTTCTATGTGTGGCCTGCTGACAGCTTGAATGGAACACGGTATCTCACATAATTAGCACTACATGTTTTCACCTCAACATAATCAGTGCCGTTGGTGGAAAATAATTACGATACAGAGAACATGGAAGGAGTAGCGTAGGCTGGACAACAAGAGTAGGAAGACATTTGTAATTTGTACATTTGTAGACATGTGGAGTTTGACTAAGGGAGCTTTGAAGAAGCAAGGGATCTGTGGTATGCAAGAGAATAAGTCATCTTCACAGTATTATCAAGGAGCTAGCAATGTTAGCGGATTGTCTAGTCAGAATTGAAAAGGTAAAGGATTACTGCAGAAAAGGAGGCAACTGGAGTTCTGCAGATAGGAAGGGATGAAAAAAGTTAGATGAGCAAAAAAATGAAGGACAAGAGAATGTGGACAGAGGTGTACAAACAAGTGTGGTGGCACACAGTAAGGTGAAGGGAGAAAGTCTGAGATATAGCAACAAAAGGATAACAAGGAGAAAGAACTTAGTAAGAAAGGGCAGATACAAACAGGAGTGACAAGTGATAAAGGTCAGATAGAACCAGAGGTGGTTAGTCAAGCACCAGGATCACAATGTGAGCAGGAAGGGAGGGGACAGGGTAGGACATAACAAGCTGGGAGAGGCAGAAGGTAAATGAAACAGAGCAGTGGTGAGATCTTAAATGAAGGATACAGAAAGGATGGGAAGAGCTTACATACTTAATGGGAAGGGGGCAAGCAGCGCAGACAATGAGAAAAACATAGAATGGTGTACATGAAGATGGAAATGTTAGGGAGAAGTGGAATAGTAGCTTGAAGCAGGGATTTGAAGTTAACGGGTGTCATGGTGGGAAGAAGAAAAGAGTGTTTTCGAAATTGGTAATTCTCTCACAAAGGGAAATCAGAAGTTTAAGCAAATGAAGAAGGAGAGCTTAGCTCAGGTCCCAATAAAACCACTTTCAGTGCTTAAACTGAGCAAAACATGAGGATGTGATCAAAGTGATCACCAAAGGGGAGAGGTGGACATATTGAAGTGCATGCTGGCATCAATGACCTACCACAGGAGACACCTGAAGTGTTGGCAAACACAGCAAAACAGCAGGAATGGGTCAGTAGTGGAGTTTGGAAGTGTTTCTTCCCAGTGGTTTGACCTGTACCAGCAGCTAGCACACAGAGAATCAAGAGGATTAGGGAGTATAATTATTTGCCATGGCAGTGATCAAAAGAAAAAGACTTAAAGATGGTGGGGGAGTAATCTGACAAATATATCAGTTCTGTGCAAGGGACATGGTAAATCTTAGCCCAGAAGGGAGAGTTATTCTTGGTGCTTGATTAGACAGATACTTCTCAACAACTGTACCTTAAAATTAAGCAAGAGTGGTCTACATGCTTAGGACAGTATGCAGAAGATAACACAGATGCAGCAATTAACAGGGAAGTAAACAATGGTAATAGAATTCTGACCTGCTTTCTGTGAAACTTCTGGGTAGGAAGACATGGATGCTCCAAACATTGACACAGGAGTAGAGGGTGGATGCTACTGGTATCACAGAAACATAGACCAATGACAAAAGGGGGTGAATCATGGAGGTGCCTGAGTGTAGGTTGATCAAGGATGGTATTTGGGAGTAGCAACACTATCTATATAAAGGAAGGCATCAAATGTGAATCAAAGAGGAAAAAGACCACAGCCTAGAATAAGGAAATGGGACAATCGGGGCTATAAGATAGGTTATTATAGAGGAAAGAGATGAGAACTTGGTGGATTAATACAGTGTATCATCTACCAGACGGAAGAAGTGAGGAGGTGTGAAACTAGAAGGAAAAATAAAGGAAAGAGTGGGAAGGAGGGTGTAATACACATGGGAAATCTGAATCCACCAGGAACACAGAGGGAAATTCCAAGCGCCTGGGTAGAGTGGGAACAGGAGTTTGTCTCAGTTCCTGAAGCATGAGCATTCAGTCAGGACTGTACCAGAAATGATGGAATCATAGATATGGCCATAACCAAGTCAAATTTAAAAAAATGTTTCATGTTGTGCTTGGAAAGGTAATCAAGGATGTTAAGAGATGAGGAGAAAACCAAAGGAGCAAATAAGCTATGAGAATTCTTCAGGAATGGGGTGCTACTGGCTGTGAACAAGAGCATGAAGATGAGACAAAAATTACTTCATTATAACTATACAGGAATGTAGTGTTAGCAATTAGAATGAAGGATGGGGCCTATGAAGGTCAAAAGGAGCAGATGGAGAGGTGGAAGAATCTCCGTATAAGAAGAGTGCAGAAGATTTGTAAAGGCAGGGAAGTCAGTAGGTGCAGCAAAGGCAAAAGCTGAAAGGGACCTAGCTAGAGACATCAAGAAGAATGGAGACAAGTGCTTCATAGGTGAATGAAGGAAGGGGAAAGACAGAACTAGCCCAAGGTGACCAACAGTCCCAGCTTTTACAGGTCAGTCCCAGTTTGGAAGTCTGTGTCCCAGAATCCCAAACATTGTCTTTGGGACACAGAAATGTCCCAGTTTAGACCCCCTCACTCTGATTGGTGACTTGGCATCCTAGGGTGGCCAGTCCCTCTGCTTTCCCATCCTGAGCAGCTCTGGGGAGTTTGCAGTTTTTCAGGAATGGGTCAGATGCCTTCGCCCTGGCAGGAGACTTCCAGGTCCTGCCACCATTAGTCAGTCACTCCCTCAAGGACTTCTGTCATTGGGGGTGGGGGCTCTGCCTGTCTCCACTCACCCAGGCAGGAGCTCTCCAGGTTCTACACCCTTCTGCTCAGTGCTCCCTTACTGACATCTGTCAGGGCTAACCCTACAGGCCTCCCCTTTGACCTGACCAAGAGCCCTTTCCCAGCCATGGCCCCCCCCCCATGTCGGGAGACTTTGCCACCTACATGTCTCCTGCAGACTGTCAAATCATGCTGGATCGCTCATGCCCTTGCACCCTCTCAGGGAAGCTTCCCTCCAATCCTGTCTGCCCCTCAGGAACTCCTCTTGGCTGCTGAGGGGCAGATCTGCTCATATGAAGGCTTCATAGTACCCCTGCTTTCCCATCCATAGCAGCACTGAGGACTTTGATATTTTTCAAGGATGCCGTCGGTTATGGGATGAAGCTGGATGCCTTCACCCCAGCAGGAGCTCTCCAGGCCCCTCTGCTATCCACCATGGTGCATCCTCAAGGACTTCCGTCATGGGGAGCTCTGCTTGACCCCACTCACACAGGCAGGAGCTCTCCAGGCCCTGCTTCTGTCTGCCCCAGTGCTCCTTTAAGGAGTCCCATTGTGGGGACCTCTGCTTGACCTCCGTCACCCAGGCAGGAGCTTTGCCTCACTTCCCCTTCCAGACTTCCATCCCAGAGGGGGCATGGTCTGTACCCCCTCACCCAGGTGGGAGCTGTCCTGTCCCAGTCAGTTTCCACCTCTCTCTCCCCTCCAGATTTCCATTGGGATGGACCCCCTCTGGGATTCCACTTTTTCCCCAGGAGAGGGAGCTTTTTTCCAGGGTTAGATATCTTCTGACTGCTGCCAAATCATGCAGTGCCGTACATGCTCTTGGAGCCTCTCAGGGGATCTTCCCAGCCTCATGAAACTCAGCTGGGCCACAAAGTCTCAGACAGTCCCTCATCCAGACTTCAGTGACACTGGTTCTCCCCTTTGCCTTCCACCTAAGGCTTTCAAACTCACAAGGGAGATGACCCTGTGTCCCCCCATCTCCTTGCTTTTTGCAGCAAACCTCAGTCTCTCTCCCCCACTGTGCCAGGTGCCAATGAATGTGCATCACTTTGAGACTCCTGATATGTGGCCTATTGCCTCCTGTGTGATGCTGTTCACAGAGTGGCATCTCTACAGTGTAGGGTGAAGGACGGAACGCTAAATGCTGGCCCTGTTGTGAGATGACATGGTGGGTCTATCTCCAATCCCATGGGGACTGGGAAAATGGGAGTGCAGACCTGGCTTCCCGGGTGGCCCTCAAGTGTCCCAGTTTAGGTCCTGTAATAAAATGGTCACCTTGAACTATCCACACTAAACAAAGGTGGGGAAGAGCACACAAAAGCCTGGAAAAAAGTTGAAAAATTCAGTAAAGACTTTGTTTTTCATAAACTAAACAAGAAGAGGATGCCATCCTAGGAGGAAATATAGGGCATAATAGAACAATGGATATAACTTTCACATAAGACCAAGTTCTAAAAGCTCTCTTAAAGTTAAAAATATTGCATTTATGGGTTCTAACAATATCCCCAGATACATTGTAAATAACATGAAGCATGATTTAGCCAACCTGCTAACAAGAGTTTTCAACCTCAGGTGCCATACAACTTTTTTACCAAACAAATAGAGAAGATCTAGAATCATTTCTATGCATAATGGTGACCCTTACACAGATGCAGGCAATTACAGGCCCATTAGTCTTACCAGCCTCATATACAAAACCATGGAAAGACTTATCAATAAGGATATAGAGAACCTCAAAACATTGGACCTGTCTCAGCTTAGAGTCATCAAGGGCAGGTAATGCTTATGTAACCTGATCGACTTTTTTTGAAAGGTCACTAAAGCAATGGATGAAGGTAAAATAGTACCCACTGCATACCTTGATTTAACCAATGCTTTTGACACAATTTCCCACTCAGATATAGAAGAAAAGCTAAACAAACAAGGAATAAACCCCTACATCACCTTAAGGATTGACTATCACCTCTCAGGTGGAATACAGGAAATCAAATCAGAGGAAGCTATCTCCAGAATGAGACCAGTCACCAGTGGAGCCCCCCAGGATTCAGTGCATGGACCTCTTCAGTTTGACATTTACTTCTGTGAAGTAAAAGCCAATACCAGATGGTTCTGGCTGACTAAGTTTGAGATGACTGCAAGCGAGGAGCAGTGATTGAATCCCCAAATGACTTAGCCATCCTGCAAGAAGGTTTGTCCCAAATACATAATTGCCAAAATCATGGACTGAAACTAAGTGCCAAAAAATGAATTACTGTATCCTTTAGGAAGTCATCCTCATAGGGAACTAAAACATTGATGGCAGCCCCTAAGAGCTGATCCAGTTGTTTGGGATTTGGAAATTTATGTGGACAGTGACCTAACTTTCAGATAACATGTGTCCATTGTCATATGAAAGACCTATGCAGATTATAAACAAAGGGACCATGTCTAGATCTAGGGACAGACATACGCAACAACTGGAATGTCCACAGTGACAGGTACTTTACTAAAAGGATACAAGGCCTAATGCAATATGTCTAACATAGACCACGTCATAGCCCTGACCCTATACTCATTATCCTACAGACTACTAAAACAGGTGACCTGTGTCTGGCATCCAAGGCTACTGTGGTTCAGCAAGTCAAACAGTATCAGAAATAGAAGATCTATGGATCTAAACCTCTTCTGCAACATCAACAAAATGGTTTAGAGAGACAGGTATATCTCATAGAGGATACTGCTGCTCTGGTACAGACTCCCCATCCATGTAAAACAAAGCTCATCCCTGTCTATATTCACAACTGCAATTTGGATTTATGAATGGGCAATAGAAAATGTATTGAAGGACTGCCCCCTGCACTAATAATAGACAAAGGCAGCTCCTGAATACTGTATCCCACACATAGGTTGCCTCAAATTATCTATGGTATGATTCCCAGTTATTCTCACCAGGGTTAATATATTAGTATCAACCATGGGTCTTATACTAAACATGACAGGTTAATTTAAGCACCAAAAGGGAAACTAGCTAAACTTAAACTGGTCTGCAAATGCAGCTATCCGAGTAGTTAACTCTGAACCTATGAAGATGATAATAACAGAGCTGCAGGAAGCTGAGAGAGAGAACTGGATGTCTTCATAGGTTCATAGGTTGATACTAGGCTATCGGCCCTAGGGCCTATACAAGCCTAGCCTTAACAATTCCCTAGGTATTAATTCAAACAATATTTACTTCCCTGTACCCCTGTCTGTGAATGACATGATCCCCGGGATGAATTTCCTATCTCCCATCCAATTGTCAAGGTTTCGTTTGAAGAGGGCCAAAGAGATGCTCTGCTTGACATGTATGGGCAATCTATTCCAGAGTCTGGGAAGTCTCTAGGTCAGGAACCTATCCCTCCGGCATGTTTTGTTCATTGTGATGACAATGTTTGCATCCCTGGAGCATGTGGCTCTGAGGGATTGGGATTTCTTTAAGTGTAGCATGTCCAACAGCTCTGGGTTTGACATGGCCTTGTATGTTAAGCAGAGATCACCTCTGAGTAGATGATATGCGACAGAGTATAGCTGGGGTTTTTTTTATATGGTCAGCATAGGGCATCTGCTTTAGGCCTGTGATTCTTTTAGTGAGGTATTTCTGTGGCCTTTCCAGTTGTTGCAAATGTCTTGAGAGGTACATACCAAATGAGCATCGTATTCTATAATGGGTCTAATGAGGAATGAGTACAGTGGGAAAATGACCTCCTTTTTCCTGGATGAAAAGCTCTCAGTGATGCAGTGTGCCACATAGAAGGATTTCCTGACTGTTGTGGTGATGTGGTTATTGAAGGTGAGACCAATGTCCATTTGTGTCCCTAAGTCTCTTATCACACTTTCGGTGTTTAGTGTACTGCCACCTAGGTGGTAATTCATGGGTACATGTTTTTTCCCAAAGGAGATAACTATACATTTCTTGGCATTAAGCTTGAGCCCATGGCTCCGGCACCAAGCATCTGTTTCTGTAAGGCCCATTTGTAGAATATCCACATCATTTGGGGGATTCAGTAATGGCTCCCAGTTTGCAGTCATATGTGAACTTTGTTAGCCAGAGTCCCTTAGTGTTGGCTTGTACTTCAGAGAAGTAGATGCCAAACAAGAGCGGTCCCAGGACTGAACCCTGAGGTACTCCACTTCTTAACCCATTCACTCTAGAGCAGCTCAGAAAATGTTGACTGCTTACTTCCACCATAGGAATAACAGTGCAGCCTGAGCTCATTTTCAAATAATCCATTTGTAATACCATACAGAAAACAAATGTTCATAACTTTAACCATAAGAGCTAGACTGAAAATGTTTATGCAAACGTTGTTCAGTAGACACTGATCTTTTCAATGGTGGGAGTGTTGCTAGTGTGTATGTAAGTCATTATTAAATAGTTGCCAAGGAATGCTGATGTTTTGCATATTTATTACCTTTCTGGTAAAACAAATCACAGTATCTTGGTGAACGTAGAGCCATACAATTTGTAATTTGTTGTGTGAATGTCAGCTTTAAAATGATACCTTAGCCATTATGTATGATGCTTCTTTGCCGAGATATTTACAGAAATATGATTAATATTATATTTCTCATAATCTGAAAATTAAAGCTTAATATCTCATCACCTGTAACAGACAGAGACTACATATCAGTGTACAGGTTGTGCAGCTCAGTGTCAGCTTCAAAAAGATCCATCATGTGTGTGATCACCATGCTCCCTTGCAGGATATGGGCATAATAATGAGAGAGATCCTAATTTCCATAATGCAACAAATAAACCAAGCATTTTATTCATGTCCTTCTGACAGATGAGCAGTACTTTATGACAGAAGCTGATGTTTGTTTCCTTTGTTGTGAATATCACACTTCACTCATGAACTTACCTTACTTCCTTCCACACATATTCCCAGAAATATGGCAAAATATTAATTATCATAATCCTACAAGCAAAAAGACTGTGACATATGTCCTTGTATGATACTATGAATTCATATTATTACATGAAGTTGTACATCTTGATAGTGGCTTCAAAAGGCTACCTCACTCATCACCTTTCCATCTTTCCTAACAAAATTATTTACCAAAATATAGAAACAATATCATAATTTTCATAAGTCATAAACAAACTCTGTCATAATTTTCATAATTCATAAACAAACTCTGATATCTTTACATGTGTACAGCACACTGATACAGTTATAGTACCATCCTGTAAGTAGTTACACTGTCTTCACAATAAGGTCTTACTTAGCATGTTGACATGTTCCCTAGCAAACATATTTACCAAAATATGAACCAAAAATCATAATTTTCATAACCCAAGTCATAAACAAACTGTGATATCTGTACATGTGTACAACATACAGATAAAGTTCTTTTACCATCTTGTAAGTACTAATACTGTCTTTAAAAAGTAGGTCTTATTAAGCATGTTGGCATTTTCCTACCAGAATTATTCACCAAAATATGAAAAAAAAAATTATAATAAATGGCATAGCTTAATTCATAAAAAACTGTGGTATCTATGCATAGCAGAACACTATATACTGAATGTGTGATATAGGAATCTATTATGTGGTATGATGTTCACTTGCAGTAATTCACAAAAAATATGAACAGTATAACCACAATGAATACCTTTATCTGTATCTTACAGTACAAGCAACTGGGAAAAAGAAAAGAAAGAAAAAGGGTACAAAAGGACTTCTGCATGACTCCACATATATAGGACCCAAAATCTGGCATGTGCATTCATCAATGTTATAACGACTTTTAGTTATTTGAATAACAGTGGCAGCTGCATGAGGGTTTGACCTGACAAGTGATAATGACTCAGTGTTATATTATAACTGCACATGTAAATCAATAATGTCATAATGACTTATATTTCATTATTAAAGGATTCTGCATGTTCACACAAAGGTGCACATAACCTGTTGAGCAGACATTCGTTACATTCCTGGTGCAGGTGTAATGCAAGAGTCATTACAATCTCTCAGTAAAAGTATTGTATTTTCACCCAAAAGGGGCACTATCCTCTTATTGTATATTTACGGCTGTAAAGTCTAAAATCTCTATGCTACTACTCTGTAATATCTCTTTTGTAAATTTTTCTTCTCTCTGTAAACTTATGGGGTTTTTCTCCCCAGGACTCCACTGAAAATGAACACTTGTTGTCCAGTCAGACTATATTGGCAAACAAATGTTTAATAAAATAAAATAAGTCGTATAACATTTATATTACTGAGCCCTTCCTCTCACCTAAATTCTACACATGACTGACTGTAAGAATTGGTAAGACTGTATATTCATATTTCTCAACCTGGAAACATCAAACATCTGGTCAAAGGCCCATGAAAAGTAGGTACAAATTGGCATGCTGATTAACATTTAATTTGCATACATAATTATGTAACCCCGGCCACTCCAATGGAATTGTAGGATGCCAACATTCAAACGTAAACTGAAGAACAGACAACCAAAATATGGGCCTCACCCAAACCCTGTAGTAAATGGTAACCATTTTTTAATGTGTAGCAATGGTGTTCACTGGGAAGGGAAAAGATGGTCAACCTTAGGATTTTGTATTTGGTGACTTCCAGTATTTGAATTTTGTGGTAAAAGTAGGGAATTTAATGGTAGGCAATATTCTAATCTTAGCAAAAGAATATTATATTTTGCTAGCACCTCCAAAAGTCATTCTTCATGGCCTACTGATCAGTGGCATTACTGGCGTAGCTTGAGTTTGTGCCACCTGGGGCTGTTTTTGAGTTTGCTGCCCTTTACCCTTCAAAAAATCATGGTCAAATGGAGCCACCCCATACAGAGCCACCCCCCTGCAGCCATTCTAATGTCCCATTACTTGGCTATTTCACCCCACTTACCTTAAATACTGTAATTTGTGTACTGCTTTACTTCTACAATGATTATTTTGATTTCATTTAAAACTTTTATTGTACATTTTATAGCACAAGCACTAATATACATCTGCTAAATAAAGCAATCCAGTCTCATAATGAAAATAGACTTAGCATTAAAACTTCTCTGCCATTGAAACTCACATTCATTGAAACAGCATTGAAACCAATATTCAAAGAAAATGTATCTGGGCAGTGACGGATAAAGATTACCTTTGGTATGTTTTCAAATCATAGGACCCTTGCACATGAAACATACATGTGTTTTTTGATACACCTTCCTGATTGTATTAAATTACATTCCTTGTATAATACAGCACACTTGTCATAGCACATTTTACATTTATTGTTTTGAACATTTTTTTCCAGTAAGCAAAGAAACAAAATGCACGGACCCTTAATGACAAAACTGTCCAATTCAGAACACTTCCATCATAAGTCTACTCAAACTTCTACAATCCACCAGTATCAGTAAATGTGCACAATCTCTGCAGAAGTAAAAGTCATCTAAATAATTCTACATTAAAGATATCTGTAACTAATGAAGAGGTTGCTGCTAACAAACAACTTAATATTTCATTGTTTCATTTACAAATAAAGTGCCTGTTGCCCTTGATAAATTGTCAATGTTACATTAAAAAAATGATAAGCTAGTAATATTGCAACAGGGAATGGATGTCAAACTGATAACAGGTTCATAATTACTAGGTATCTCTGCCAAAGAGGGCATTCTCAGGACTGCAGCATCGACCCCCTTTAAAAGTACATCAGCAATCCATCTACATATTGTGGGAGTAGAACCCATAGCCTTCTCCATCAAAAGTAAGTATCCTACCTGTAGTGCTACTAACAACACAAACAGACTTCATCTAAGCAGTGACAGCCCTCTGCATCAAAAGCAAGTATTCTTCCTAACACTTCACATAAGCAAAACCAATAGCCTTCTGCATCAAAAGCAAGTATTCTACTTGCTGTGCTACTAACAACACAAACAGACTTTGTATAAGCAGCACTAAACTTCTCCCTCCCTGAAGAACTATGCAGCACAAAAAAATCTGGAAAAAGCCGAAATTTATTGGGGGGGGGGCAAAATCCCCAAACCAGGGACATATTTTAAACATTGCTTGTATAATCTTAGAAAAGTTGCTAGAATAACATGTTTTCTGTTACCATGTATTTCTTGAAAGATAGGAAGACTGAAACATAAATTACTATCATTATTTAGTGAATTCACTTCTCACTGAGTTGCAAGAAAACCATAAATCTAAAGAGGAACAGACCAAACTTATGAGGCAAATGTTCCAGACTTGTAAAACATTGGGTAGTTGAGAACTATGGTTAACTCCTTGAAGCACAAGTAGTGGTATGGGTAGTAAATTTAGGCTCTTGCTCCCTGTACCTAAGGTACAGGGTTTGCATCTGGGTAACTCTAACCAGCAGTTATATCTCTCTGGGGCATTCACACACATACCATATTTTTTTCCATTGCATGTCATGAGTAAATTTTTCAAAAAAATCCCCAAAAAAACAGGAAATTTGGAAGTTAAAGGGGCCATGCGGGAATTCATGGCACCGCCTGGAATGAAACTGGAGTGAATGTCTTTATCTGTTAATTACCTAGAACTGTGCCAGTCTCTCCTTCATGGGCCACATCTTCTTGTACTTTTCAGAATGACTTCTCACACTGTAGTTGAGCAAGAAATACTGTCCAAAACATATGGTTGCACCATATCAGAATTAGTGTGCGAGTAATAACATTTATTTCTGTGAGCCATCCTGATGATTAGAATCAGACATAAAAATAAAGTCAGAAATATCTAAACTATCTGGTTGATCTATGTAAGAATTAGTGCAAAAGTAATAATAACATTTATTGCACTGAACCATCCCTCTGATTAGGGGATTGAAGTCACTAAATAATGGCATACATTTCAGTTTCAGAAAGTATTTTCTTCAGAAAATTCATGCTAACAACACAAATCCTGTTATTTAACCAACTTTATAATTTTATGAGAACAACGTTTAATATATGTTCCTATTTTTGAGTTTTGTTCCCTCTTTATTTTAGGCTTTATCCAGATTTCTTAAGCATCTTTATTGCTGTGGTCAGTGTATTGTCAACCAATGCTGGTGCACACATTCAGACAGCACTTTCAGAATCTACTGGATGAAGTAGGATAACATGAATTGATGTTCATAATGGTTAACTTGAAAGCACATATCAGTACACACAGAACAGGATATGAGAGATGTCTGGGTCTTCATGTGTGGGGCTACAGAAATAAAGAAGATGATGCCATTCTAGTCTTCTGCATAGCAAATGGCTCTATGGCAGCCAATACGTGGTTCAGTAAGAGAGATAGTCACAAGATCACATACAAGAATGGCCAACATGCAACTCGGGTAACCCTCCTAACACAAAAAAGTGACATGAAAAAGTAGGCCACTCAGGGTTGGAGGGTAGAGCAACAAATGTAGTAAGTAAAGGGCACTGGGGTATAATCAGTGATTGCAAATTTATTTCCAAAGAAAAAGTCATCTGACAGCAAAAATGACTGGTTGCCACAATCAGTTGCAAGCAGTGGCCAGAGAAGACTCTGTGGTCAACAGAAGACCTGGAAGTTGACTGGAGAGAAAGCACAAAACTTCAAGGAATTAGTCAGGTGTCTCTAGAGAAAATAGGTGAAGATGAAGAAGAATAGTAGTGCCTCAAAACAGCATGTGTGAAGACTGTAGGACAGATATGTGGCTGAGCCTGGTACAGAAATAAGGTACATAAGGAAAGCTGGTGCTGGAATGAAGAAGCCCAGGAGGTCATCAAAATAAAGAAAGGGCTGCAAGAAAAAGTAGGAGAAAGAAATGACAGACCAGGCTAAGAAGAAATACTGGTTGGCTAACAAAGACACTAAGAGAGGAGATGTAACAGCAAATAACAAGGCATCGGAGGCACTCTGTGAGCTTCTGGAAAGTGACTGAGTAGCTGGCAGAAAGAAACTGTATCACTGTGCATAGTAAAGACAGAAAGATAAAGAAGATAGACAAACTTCATAAATGATGCCAACCACAACCTGCTCACCAGTCTACAGTGCATCAGAGGCAGATGGAGGAAGTACTTCCAGCACCTTCTCAATAAGGAAAACCCCACAGAAGCTGTACTGCCCCAGACACGGCCTACAATAGAAGAAGAGGAGGAGCCCATCCTAAAAGAAGTAAGAACAGCACTAAGGAAAATAAAAGCAGGGAAAACAGCAGGCTCAGGTGATATCACAGCAGATGTGATCAACATGTTGGATGAGATGGGGAAAATGGATCCTGAGGGTACTCATAGAAGTATGGAGAGAAAGGTGTATCCTAGATGACTGGAGAAGAAATAAACTAGTAGCAGCATACAAGAACAAAGGAGAACTCCACAACTGTGGGCGGTACAGAGAAATTAAGCTCCTGTCACATCACACTGCATTAAAGTTTTGGAAAGAGTGCTTGATAAACAAATAATCAGAGTAGGAATCCAATCCTACCCAATGGGAATGTAATAGGAATGCAATCCAACCACAGTCTATGGTACCAGATTATTGGAATGCAACTTTAAACAGGTTATCCTGCTATAAAAAGTACTGAAGCACAAATTCTGGATTAAAATTGACAATACTGCCACTATTGCAATCCTACCATAGACCAGAGCAACAGAATATGCAGACATTTACCACTATTGCTGTAATAAATTACTAAAAGAGGTAATTCTACTATTGGAAAAATAAGTGCAGTGTAATGTATAAACAGTGCTACCATTGTGCAGTAATGCATTAGCTACAAGGCTGAGGTCTCAGAATAAACTAAAAAAGATGCAAACAGATAACTTTTTGGGCTAAATCTAGACAAACAGCAGTGAAGTACAAAAAAGTATCATCACACATGTCACTATAAGTGCAACTTGAAATATTGAAACAGAATTTAATATTTAAGCAGAATTTATCTAAAAGCTTTTTTTCTTCCATTTTGATGAAAGGCTTATATCTCACAACTCTCAGACTCTTAAACAAAAGACCTGGCTTCACTGGCCATGAAAAAAGAGGTCCAATGGTGAGTACTGCAAGGAGGAAATGGTTGCAAGACTTGGTCACCTCTGTCATACCAGTAGAAGATGGATGATCTCTCAGGAAATAACAAGTGTGCATTACTCTCAAGCTTTCTGCTGAAGCTCTATCTACAAAGATTAAAAATAAATAAATAAAAAACAATGGAGGGGTCCAAAATCTGAAACAGATTTTGATTACTGCTATTATATACATTAACAGTTGCCATAATAATAGGTTTTGCATTAACATGAATTTTACGTACAATACAAATTGTATAACTGAAATGTCTGTCATTACTTAGCGACTGTAATCCTCAACAATTTCCAAGAAAGCACTCAAAAAGCAATCAATTTTATAATGAACAGACCAAAATACTAGGCAATTTCAATGACATACTGCTGGAGTATGAGTAGTTGAGTACTTTGCTAATCTGGGATTGTGGAAGAATAAATATACCATAAAAAGGGTATAAGCAATGATATTCCCATTTTAATGCAACATATTTCCTTATTAATGCAGTATACCAGCAGCCATGGTATTTCTTTTTAATTCTTTTGACATTACAGCACTAAAAAAGATACTAACAACTAACTAGGGACTGAAACGTGGAAAGAGAAAAAGTGATTACTACTACTATGCCCTTAAATGATAAAGCACACAATCACAAACAGTGAGTCAGTTTGTCCGATAAAGTTCCACATGATGAAAGTGGAAGGAAAGTATTGTTTCAGTGTTCTGTGATTACAAAAATGAAATAGTTCATAGTGATAGAAATATTATCTTTATTTATAGTAAAATTGCTGCATGTAGTGATGTTCTAGTGGGTGGGAATGATAATGACATTGCAGTTTTGGCACAGTCCGTGGGTTTCTACTACACAAAGTTAGTACAACTCAACTCTTTGATCCTGGCTGTCCAGTGACTGTAACTGACAATATTATTGAAATAACACAATTAGTGTTCCAATTTTCTGGCAACCAGCAAGACAGTCAGATGCCCTCAATTATTTGTTCCAGAATAAGGGACAGTGTTATAAAATCAGTGAAAATGTTTAAATATTGGTCTAATTAAATAAATAACAATAACAACAGAACAAAAGATTTTGCATCAATGTGCATTTCCTGAAGAAAAAGAAATATAAGACAATAATACCTATCACTATTGCCTGATTGTAATCCACATTATTGACCTGAAAATCACAAATCTTACAAAGGGGCAAGGCAGATATATGAGGCAAAGTTTGAAATATTCTGCAAAATCTGGGAGAACTTAGATTTATGTAGCAGTAAAGTTCAACACACATAAAAGTGGTATGTCCTGAATGTGTGATGAGTATAGGGACATGCAATTACCCCCCCCCCCTCGAAAAAAATGGTACAGCTTAATTTATTTCCTGGTGAAACAGACAAACTCACTGGAAATCAGTCACCTTTTCATGAATGAACTGAGAACTTCTGTGATTCTGTTCTTTATCTTTTAAGGGCATAATAGTAGTAATCACTTTTTCTGTCTTCTTGTTTGATGAGAAAAAAAGGTGCAACTGCAACCACGAATACGGAAACAGTATTGGCATTCAACTGTTATGGCACTATCTCTGACAAAGCAGGACAAAAAACTCTAACGTTCTAATACCTGCCATTACTGACTGTAATTTTCAGTGATTTACCACAAAAGGCAAGCAAAAATCTGAAGCAAAGTCATGGACGTCTGACAGAATTAAGGACCATTTTCAACATACGTATACCAGTGTTAGTGGTAGAGTCACCCACCAGTCTAATTTATTAAAATTACTTAACTTGCTGCTATTTTTTAGAAAATCACAGGACTGAAGAAATCAAGTAAAAACAGTGTAGAGTTGGACATCACTGAAGTTGCTGTACTCAGCTAAGACCTATAGTCATAGGTTCATAGGTAGGTACTAGGCTATTGGCCCTGGGGCCTATAAAAGCCTAGCCAAAAAAGTTCCCTGGCTTTCGCCACCCAAGAAAGTTATTTTCCTGTGCCTTTGTCTAGCAGAGCCACAGAAGTGATCCCCGAGGTGAATTTCCTATTTCCTATCCAGTTGTCGAGATTTTTCTTAAAGAGGGCTAATGAAGAGCTTGGCTTGACATGAATGGGTAGTCTGTTCCAGAGCATGGGAAGTCTCTGGATACGTTAGTGACTGGTGTTCCACACCTGAAATCAACTCCTCGTTGGTCAGATCCGACCATAAGCTAATCACCCTAGATATCCGCATCCCACCCCCACCTACCATTAAGGAAACCATGATAAAAAATTTCTCCAAAGCCAACGTCATGCTTCTTAAGACAGAAGTGGCAAACTTCATGACACCCAAGCAGATTTGACAAAAACCCTTCTGGATATAAAAATGTTTACTAGGAAAATTAACTTTGAACTCATTTTTAGTGAGAACAGGAGTCCAGATCTAGGTGGGTTAAGGAGAAAAAGTATTTTTAACCCACCCTTACACCCCCAAATAAAAAACTTTGAAAGTATTGTGGAAAGTGAGGTTAGAAAAAACTTCCACAAAGTGAGATACAAAGCTAACTTACAAGGAAATGAGAGAAACATTTTAAATGAATTGAGGCAGGACAAAAACTTAAGGGTAATGAAACCCGACAAGGGGGGTGGTCCTAAGAGATTCTTCAAGATATTTTGTGGTGTCTAGAAATGAAATTATTATTGCCTACAGGAGAAATGACACGGCACTAGAAGATCTTTTATTAGAATCCCCACAATGTTTGGGATCCCTAAAATACATAAAAATGGGAGTGACCTACCACTTAGACCCATTGTGTCAGCAGAGGGATCGAAAACTTTACCTCTGGCTAAGTATGTGGACAGCAAATTAAAAACATTGTGGGTGAAAATGAAAAACATTTTGAGGGATTCTTGGGATTTCTTAAGATGTCATACAAAGGAATTGTTCTATGATAATATTTCCTTTCTTACAATAGATGTTGTTGATCTGTTTTCATGCACTCCCCATCAAGACGTATCTGGACTCACCAAGGCCTTTGATACTATCCCCTACTCTGGAATCATAGATAAACTTGCTAAGCTAGGCATAAATCCGTATGTCACTCGATGGGTTGCCAACTGGCTTACTGACAGAACCCAGAGTGTAAAAGTAGCCGTCTCCAAATCCAGCTCCAGACAAGGGACAAGTGGAGTACCTCAGGGTTCAGTCCTGGGACCGCTCTTGCTTAGCATCTACTTCTCTGAAGTACAGTCCAACACTAAGGGACTCTGGCTAGCAAAGTTTGCAGATGACTGCAAACTGGGAGCCATTATTAAATCCCCAAATTATGTGGATATTCTACAAAAGGGCCTTACAGAAACAGATTCTTGGTGCCAGAGCCATGGGCTCAAGCTTAATGCCAAGAAATGTATAGTTATCCCCTTTGGGACAAAATATGTACCCATGAATTAACACATAGGTGGCAGTACACTAAACACTGAAAGTGTGATGAGAGACTTAGGGACACAGGTGGACAGTGGTCTCATCTTCAATAGCCACATTTCCACAACAGTCAGGAAATCCTTCTATGTGGCACACCTCATCACTAAGGGCTTTTCATCCAGAAAAAAAGGAGGTCATTGTCCCACTGTACTCATTCTTCATTAGACCCATTATAGAGTGCAACGCCCCATTTGGTATGTACCTCACAAGACATCTGCAACATCTGGAAAGGCCGAAAGAAATACCTCACTAAAAGAATCACAGGCCTAAAGCAGATGCCCTATGCTGACTGTCTAAAAAGCTCCAGCTATACTCTGTGGCATATCGTCTACTCAGAGGTGATCTCTGCTTAACATACAAGGCCATGTCAAACCCTGAGCTGTTGGACATACTCCACTTAAAGAAATCCCAATCCCTCAGAGCCACACACTCCGGGGATTTAAACCTTGTCATCACAATGAACAAAACATGCTGGAGGGATAGGTTCCTGACCCAGAGACTTCCCATACTCTGGAATAGACTGCCTATATATGTCAAGCAGAGTGCCTCCTTGGCCCTCTTCAAATGGAACCTTGACAGTTGGATAGGAGACAGGAAATTCACCCAGGGGATCATGTCAGTCACCATGCTGGACAGGGGTCCAGGGAAGTAAATGTTGTGGGAAGAAATATGTAGGGAATTGTTATGGCTAGGCTTGTATAGGCCATAGGGCAGATAGCCTAGTTCCAACCTATGAACCAATGAACAGGAATCTATCCCTCCAGCATGTTTTGTTTATTGTGGTGGCAAGCCCTAGGTCCCTGGAGCATTTGGCTCGGAAGGATTGGGGTTTCTTTAAGTGTAGCATGTCCTACTGATCTGAGTTTGACATGGCTTTGTATGTTAGGCAGAGGTCACCTCTGAGTAGGTGATAAGTGATGGAGTAGAGCTGGAGTTTTTTGAGACAGTCTGTGTATGACATCTGTTTGAGGGTGGTAATCCTCTTAGTGAGGTATTTTTGTGGCCTTTCTAGTTGTAGTAGATGTCTTGCAAGGTACATGCCAAACAGGGCTTTGTACTATATAATGGGTCTGATGAGGGATGAGTAGAGAGGAACAATTACCTCTTTTTTTTCTGGACGTGAACCCCTTTGTGATGAGGTTTGCCACGTAGAAGGATTTCCTGACTACTGTGGTGATGTGATTATCAAAGGAGAGACTACTGTCCACCTGTGTCCCAAGGGCTCTTATCACACTTTCGGTGTTTAGTAGGCTACCACCTATGTGGTAGTTCATGGGTACAGTCTTTTTCCTAAAGGGGATGACAATGCACTTCTTGGCATTGAGCTTGAGGCCATGACTTTGACACCAAACATCAGTCTCAAGGAGGCCCCTTTGTAGAATGTCCACATCATTAAGCAATTCTATTATGGCACCTAGTTTGCAGTCATCTGCGAATGTCATTAGCCAAAGACCTGCTGTATTAACCTGGACTTCTGAGAAGTAGATGCCAAACAGGAGAGGACCCAGGACTGAGCCCTGTGGTACTCCACTTGTCACTAGTCTAAAGTTGGATTTGGAGTCGGCTACTTTCACTGTGTGGGTTCTGTCAGTGAGCCAGTTAGCCACCCATCTTGTGACATAAGGATTTATGCCCAGACTAGTGAGTTTATCTATAATTCCAGAGTGGGGGATGGTGTTGAAAGTCTTGGCGAGGTCAATATAGGCTGTGTGCACCACCTTACCCTCGATCATTTCTCTGGTGACCGCTTCAAAGAAGTCAGTCAGGTTTAGGAGACATGACCTACCTTTTACAAACCCAAACTGAGTGGGGTCCAGAGTTTGGAGCTTACCTATGTCCTTATTTATAAGCTCCAAGATGATATGTTCTATGGCCTTGCAGACCAGGCTCGTCAAGCTAATGGAGCAGTAGTTCCCAGGTTCTGTGGTGGCACCCCCTTTCTGGAGTGGGATAACCATTGTTGTGCACTATTTAGCAGGCATAAAACCTGAAGTGAGGCTATGATTAAACATGGTACTTAGGTGGAGTGCCAGTTCATGCAGAACGCAGCCTGGGATGTTGTCAGGTCCCATGGATGCTATGTTCTTGGCATTGGAGAATGCTGTCTTTACTTGTGCAGCCGTGATTACAGCGGCTTTGCATTCTTCCAGTATAGTGATGGGCCCTTTGGGGGGTGAAGTTTGCAATTAACCTATCCGCCAGGATATTGCCATTATCAGTTGGTTCTGTATATCTAGTGCCATTGTGCTGTAGCTCAGAGCAGATCTGAGTGTCACCTTTGAAATTCTTGACATAGCTGTAGAATGCTTTGTGGTTTTCTTTAGAATCAGCGGCGATTTTATTTTTGTAATTAGCTTTGGAGGATTTTTTGAGGGATCTCAGCTTCTTACTGAGGCTAACCAGGGAGTTCCTGCAATTAGGGGATTTTACTCTTTTTTTCAACAGCTTCTTCCTTCTGTTGTAGAGTTTGTTCATGCCAGAGGACCACCAGATTGGCTTCCTTTATTTGGAGGATAGTGTCATGGTTCTGTTGTGAATGGCATGATCCATGCACTCATGTATGTGCTTATAGGTTCATAGGTTCATAGGTTCAAGGCTCACTATTTATCCTTGTGAGATTTTACTCTAGCGCCTGCTGACTTGTTTTCCTGCTTAATTATTTTTTGATCTCCATTATACCATTATCGAAGTGTCGCCTGTCGAGCCCCTGCTCTGAGGTAATCCCTCCATTCACATCTCCTTCCCATTGGTCAAGATCGATCAGTCTGGCCAGCGACCCGCCATTATATCCTATACATAGATCAGCACATCTCCTGCCCTTGTGGCTCTACATGGATCTGATATTTTTGAGCACTCTATATTCATAGCCGATCTTTGAGTCTTGAAGTTCCCTGGTTTTCTAGGGGGTTCCTCTGACCAATTGAGGGCCTTTGATGGTTTCTGGAGTCTTCACATGGGGGCCATATACAGGCTGGTTGTACCTCTTAGTAAGGTAATAGGGCTGGAGTTTGTGGAGTTCTTTCAGTCGGCAGTCTTCGGGTCAGATGTTTGAGACAGGGGCTTTGTTGAGGAACATTGTGGTTGGATCCATGCTGCAAGTGTCATCATGATACACTCTCCTGGGGCATTAGTCCAAATCAGATCCATGATAGGGATGAGATGACTATGTGATTCCTAACTACTACCTTCTTTGATGATAAACTACGCAGAACCTAAGGTCTTCTCAAACTGATTAGGTACATGGGTGTTTTTGGTGCTCAGTGGATTTTCCTGGGCTAGGGTCACCCTGGGTCCTTAACCTTGTGATAACTTTTTTGTATTTTTGGATTATAGGGGTAAACTTTAGGTTTTGGTCTTAAGGCTATGGCGGGTATGACTATGCATTTTGGCATTTAACTTGGCACCAGTTATCCTTGTGTCAGTTTTTCGCTGACCAGTTTAGTCATTCGAAGGATATCTGTTATTCATGCCTCCCAGGCCTGTTTTCTTTGTTTTCTAGTAACTTTGTCAGCCATAACCCTCCTGTAGGACCCTTGTACTGAAGTACTGAAGTAAAGGCAGGCTGAGGAGGCCTGTGACTGCGCCAGCAACACAGACCTGACCTCTTTGTGTCCTCCATGGCGCCAGCAACTGTGACCCTGTGGTTCTGTTATCACTAGCCAGTTCTCAAGTGTTGTATGTGATATATTTGCTGATGATTTTTATCGGATTATTTTTAGGGTATTGGTTGTATGTATGGCCTCGCCCTGTCTCATGGTCAATGGTGAGACTGCCTCATCAATGGCTTGGCTTCAAGTTTAAAGGTATGACCTTCAGTTTAGAAAAGAAGAACTGACTTGACAAAGCCAAAGCCAACCGATAAGCCCAACTGCTCATTCCCTATGTCTGTATTTCCTATGTCTGGCTTGTCATCCATATGGGGCTTGATACGGGCGGCTCAGCAGAATGGGCTGATCATTCCAGGGTCGGTGTGGTTGGGACCAGTGCTTGTGGACCCGGGAAGTGGGTGCCCTACCCTGGGTACGTATCATCCAGAGGTAAGACTATGATAGCTGTAGCTAATCATTGCTGTTTTTAGCTCATTGAGTTTCATGGACACCACCCATCGGGTCCCCATTTTTGCCCTGGAGAACAGTTTTCACTTGGAGATTTTGAGAGACTTGGGGGGTTTGGGACGTTGGAGATGTTTGGGTGGTATATATCCTGGTCCTTTTGGGGGGAGGGACTGAACCCGCACTGAACTTGTCCCAGTATGTTGGCAATGTCTGTGATGTCAGATATCTTCATTTCATTTTTGAACTAGTTCTGAGCATCTCTGAGTTTCCTCCCAGGTTTTCTAAATATAGCTAAAGAAGGCGTTTTTACTTATTTTTTTTTCATCAAGGTGTACCTACCTCCTCCTTGCTCTATCTTGTAGTAGTTTCTTTTTGTGTTTTGTTTTTTGGCTTGGCTTTTTCCCTTAGGACGCTTCTTTGTTTTTTTTTTGAAATTGCCTTTTATGCCTTTTTGCAGGTGCTGGCTCATAGTGAGCAGTCCTGTTCAAGCCATTACTGTTTTCTGTAAGTAGAGGGGCTTTTTGGTCTTAGGAAGTGTAATTTAGTGAGGGCGAAGTTCTTTACTCTGAGTTCTTTTTTTTGTGGTGGTGGGTATTTTATTCAGGGTGGTGGGGGTTGGTTGGGGGGCCTGTACCAGTGAGGATTCCATCTCACCAGTGAGGGTATACTTCTCCATGTTGAACATTGTGCTCCCATGTTCGTGATGATGAGTGATCATGATGATTCCTCTTGTGGGATGGTGACTAGTTGTTCCATGGCATTTGAGTTTATTCATTTTGGGAAATTTTGTGTTGTTTTGGGCTGGGTTAGGGCTGGGGTGTTTATAGGTATCAGTCTATATTAATGGTATGATGGTGTTTGCGATGACCTTTATCCCTCTAGTGTTTATCCCAGGCCATGTGAGGTTCCCTGTGTGATGTGGTGGCCTGAGTGAGATGCTGGGTTGCAGAGCAACATCTTATGGGCAGAATTGTCTCCGGATGGTCTCTGTTGCATCGGGTCTCGTGATCGGTGCTTGTGGTGGGTGTCTGTGGTGGTGTGGTGTCCTTGATGAATATGGACTCTTCTCCTTTTTCTGTGGAACACATGATTTTGGGTAACAACACATGATAAGAGGTAAAAGTGATAGGTGCTGGGTGCTCTTCAGAGCCTGGCAACTGTCTTCACACTACTGCACTCTCCATACTGAAGAACCAGCATGAGCATTTTTTTTGAATTTATTTTGAGCAGCATTACCCAGCAGTTTTTTCCCTTTTTTTTTTTTTTTTGGTGTGTGGGTAGGTGGGTTTAGGATTTTTGGCCTTGCCTAAAATGGGGGTGGGGGTGGCAAGAGCCTTTGCCAAGGGGTGTGAGGTGACAGGTGCCCTTATGCGGGTTAGCGGCTTGTCCAGCATGTCTTGTCCATCCCAGGCAAGACAGAGGACATTGATCCCTTGAATGACACCAGAGTTTAAGTTTGTTAAAGCTGATCATCTCATATCTCTGTATTGTGTATCATTCATCATTCTTTGTGAAGGTACTGCTAGGTCAGTCAGGTCATCCCCTGGGCTACATAATCAGAGAGAGAGCTCAATGTCTCTTTTCATGTAGTCCAAGGAGGTATCTCTCAGGTGTTTACACCAGTGTGGACAATGACTTTCTCAAACAACACCAGTCCAGGAGCGTGACTGGCCTTGTTCTTGTTGGTGGGAGTCACCTGAGTGTGGACTGTGGTGTTTTGTAGGCAGGTGTTGCAGGCTGTGGTGGTGGTTGTTTGCTGTTTTTGTTTGCCTCTGGTGTTTTGTGTTTTTTATGTTTTTTGGGTGTCTGTGTTTAGGCCTCTGTGTTTTTGTGTGATTTTGAGATTTGTGGGAGGTATGGTTTGACTGTTGTGAGTCTGTGTGTGGTAACCTTCTCCTCCTGACTGGTCTGGTCTTGCCAGTCCTATGTTGAGAGAGCCTGCAGCTGTGTTTTAGTCCTATCTTGATCTCGTTGTCTTTCATGTTTTGTAGGGAGATCTCTCTGCATGTGTTTGGTGGGAGGGAGGAGGAGCTCGTTGTTCATATATTCAGTTCAATTGTAACAGCAGGAGAGAGGAGGGGCAACTTGATCCCTCATCATTTAGGAAGCTAGGAACTGATAAAAAAGACTGCTGAAAGAGATTCGGGGGTGACCTAGAAAGAGATTGGGGGGTTGGGTGACTTGGCAATGGGGGTTTAACTAAAAGTGGGTATAGTATCAAGTAGTGGTAATAAGTAGGGAGAGTTAGAGAGAGGTTACCTTAGAGTCAAAGAAGTATTTGTAGATAGTTTAGAGAAAGTGCTAGTAGTGGGATGCTTAAAGGTAAGATTAAAAGAACAGAGAGAATGTGATGCAAAGAAAAGCAGTAGCAACCTTAGAGAAGTTAGTGAGTTTCACCTTTTTTAAAGTTTAGTAAGTTTTTAAGAGGAGTTATGTTTTTTTTAAACAGCAAGATGGACTGAAAGGGGTGGTTACTTTTTTGTATTTTGTACTTATGAAAAAATGTAGGATGGCCATAAAATTATTTAAAAAATGAAGGAAAGGATTCAAAAAGTGATTGGTTTGTGGATTACTCACATAAGCCAGTGAAAGTAGAGAGAAATGAGATATATGGTCAGATTAACATAAGAGGCGGGCAACTAGCTAAGACAGTGCTTTAACAAGACAACTTAAAAAATGGGGACGAGGGAAAAAATTCTGCCTCCAGAACAGAGCAGAGGTCTCTTTTTGAAGTTTTAATATGCTGTTAAAACTGTAAAACAGAATGCAAGCAAAGTAAAGAAAACAAAACAAAGTATTCAAAATATAGATATAGAAAGGCAACAGACAAAAAAAAAAAACACAAAACTAACCTTTCCTTCACAGCAAAGTGTAGCAGAGTCTGGATGAGCCTTTCTGGTACAGTGCATTTGTATAGGATTCAGTAGTCATACCTCTATTTTCCATCTGTATAGGTGTTGTGAAGCTTGACACTTCTGTCTGAAGCTTGCCACTTCTTTCTTAAGAAGCATAAAGTTGGCTTGGAGAAGTTTTTTACGGTGGTTTCCTTAATGGGGAGTGGGGTCGGGATATTGATGTCTAGGGTGATTAGCTTGTGGTCAGATCTGACCAGCGAGGAGTTGACCTCTGGCGTAGAACATCGGTTGCCCATATTGGTAATGACCAAGTCCAGGATATTGCTGCCCCTGGTGGGGGTATGGAAAAGCTGATCCAGGGTGTTGGAATTTATGAATTCCAAAAAGCATTGAGCAAATGAGTTAGTACATGAGTAGTTTTCCCATTTGATGGTGGGGTAGTTGAAATCACCCATTATTAGGGTATTGGGATGTACCTTAATATTACCAGTATATCAAGAAACGTGGAGTGGGCATCCTGGGGCATGGCTATGGATCTGTAACAAGCTACAACTGGAATTGCAATCTTGCCCAGTGTTAGTTGCACTTGGATAATTTCGGATGCATTATGTTGAGCAACTAACCTGGAGGTGTGGATATCCTTAATGAATATGGACATGCCCCCTCCTTTAGTGTTTCAGTCCATATTAGGTGGCTGAAACATGTGGTATGAGTTATAGCCTGGTAATGCAGGGGTGCTGTCTGGAGCCTTGAACCAGGTCTCTATCACTGCACAGATGTCAATGTTCTCCATTTTAAGGAGTGCCTCGAGTGAGTGCATTTTGAGGTTTAGACTTCTAGCATTAAGTAGCATTACCCTCAGATTTTGCTTACTTATACCTGCTATAGTGGTGAGTTTGTCATTTGAACCTTGCCTAAAAAAGGCACTATAGGGGTGGCAAGAGCCTAAGCCAGTATCCGGAATCCCAGGAGTGACAGGTGCAGGCCATCTCTGGCAAAGCATTGTGGTCTGTTGATCATGTTGTCCCAGGCAGACAGACACTGGATCCCCTTAGAATGACACCAGAAGCTTAGCCAATTGTTGAAGACAATCATTTTGTCCTTGTATTGTGGTATCATTCTGGGTGATGGCAGGATGCTACTCAGGGCTAGGGTCATACCTGCCTGGGCTACATGGTCCGAGAGCTCATCCAGGTCTCTTTTCATGCAGTCCAGGGAGATACTTCTCAGCTCATTCACACCAATATTTGTACTTGTTGTGGAGTGACCTGAGTGCTTGCATTATGTGGCAGATCCTGGCACCCGACAGACAACTGACAGTAACTTTCTCCTTATTTAGACTGGTGAGTGGGACATCAGTGTGCCTGACTATAGAGTCACCTATGACTAGTGTGTTGGGTACATTGTTTTGCCTTATGGGTTGAGGTTGAGTGGCACACTGATTTTGTGGGCTATGTATCATTTGGGTAGTGTGGGGGGTGGGGGTTGCTTGCTTTTCAGCTTTGGAGGTCTCTGTTGTTTGGGCAGATTTTCATTGAGAGCCTCCGTGAATGTAGATATGTGTTTTCTGTCACTATGTGTGGATTTAAGTGGTGTAGGTTTTGATGGACTATATGTTGAGTGTGGTGTGGTACAGGTGTTTACCTTCTCCTCTTGAATGTCTAGTACAGTCTTGGCTGGAGATAGCTTGGCTTCCGGTTTGACTATATAAGTGCATCTCTGACAGGTTATTGTGTTGGGTGGTAGGAGGAGAGGGTTGTCAGTGTACATGAGGCAATTGTTACATTGACCCAAGATGCCCATATTCATCAGGTGGACAGAGGAAAATACTGGGAGCTGACCCTTAGATATGCCTGGATAGGTGCTTATTAATTTAAGTACTAAAAACTGTTTCCCTCCTAACAAGTGAGGAAAGTTGAGTGCTTCAGTAATTTGTAGATTATTTAGTGCTTGCAACATGTTTTGGTCAAGTGCTGAGCACAAGGAAACCATTTTGAGTGCTAAAACTGACTAGTTCTAAGGGAAAATTAGAAGCTCAGACTTTCTGGCACCGGGAATAGTTTAACCATAGTTAAACCATGCTGCACAATGTGCAAAACCATGCAAACATGGATGTTTAAACAGAAAGATGAAAGGAATAGAAATTGCCCAAAATGGTAAGTAAAACTACAGATTCTGAGGTGAAACCACTCCTCCAGCCACAGATGGGCTGCTCAAAGCTAACCACTCTCATTGATGAACAGAGAAGCTTCCTTCTATCTTAGTAAGGTCTGGGCAACACAGAAACTACAAACCAGCCCAGAATTCAGCAAAATCTGAATACTGGACTCTACTGGTTATAGAAAGGTGGGAAACAAGTAGAGAGATAGGAATTTTTTTTTTTCAAAAATTAAAACAGATACAGTAAAACAAACAATCAGTTAAAGTGCAAACCATATCAGAATTCAAAAAAACAGTTCAAATAAGTTTCAAAGTTAATAAAAATGCTCAGAATAGTGCGGCTAGCGAAAATGAGCAATAAAAAGCAAATCAGAGGTACTTTATCCACTCAAAGTCTCCCTTTTTTGTCTCTGCTGCTGTAGAACTCTGCAGGACACCCAAAATATTACATGTATGAATATTACATGTAAAATACAGAGTGCCAGACTCTGTAGTGATTGTATTTGTTTGATTTATTAAAATGATGTAGCTAAATCTGCTAACTGTACATATACTACCAGACATCACATGCAATCGTAATGTAATGATTATTAAATTTGTTTCCTTACTGAAGAGTAATCACTGAGATTATAAACTACTACTTGTCTGGAAGCTGTACTAAAACCAGGAAGTCAGTTGACAGCTGATAAAGGCAACAAATAATAATACATTGCAGCAACATTCTCATTGTTTTTGTATCTTCTTTTAACACAAAGTACTACCGCACAGAAGAAAAACAAAGCTCAAGTCACGGAATGCAGTTTTAAACTTTTTTCTATAAGTTGTGATTAAAAATAAAGTAGAATACAGAATGGTGTATCAGAGATCCCTCTTTTATGACAAATTGTCATTCACAACTTATAGTTCTCAGAGATAAGTGTAAAAAGAACTTGCACTACAATGATGATCATGACTGTATATTACAATAGTATAGCACTTCTTAAGACAAGCAAAAACTGAAAAACAAAGCAAAGCCATACTGATGTATTTTACTGTACGGTTCTTGATGATTTCCAGACAGACAAAATAATTTCTATTTTTCAGACAGCTTGTTTGGGTCAGTATTCACACGAAGTATATAACAAGGGTAGAAAATATGAAGCACTGCAAGTACAAGAAGAGACTTAATGGAGCAGTTTCAAAGTGAGAGACATATGCCTGCATAATCAGCTTGCTGTGATCCCAAGAAGATACAAGGTGCACAGCAAGCTGATTTTTTCAGAAAGAAGTCCACACTGAAAACTAAGTTGAGAAGGTGACTGACAAAGTTCAGGTACTTTTTAACTTATTCTTTAACAAAGTATGAGTATAAACTTATTTGTCACATTCCACTTTAATAAAACAGAAAAAATGCCCAAAGACCTTTGATGACCTTTGTTTATCAACATATAAACAATTGCATCATAACTTTATTAGACATAACTTTATTTTCTTTCCATATCATCAAAACATCAATTGACCATCCATCAGGGCAGTGTAGTACCATTCACCCTTCTCGAATAAGTAGTGTCCTCCGCCCGCTCACTTATTCTTACACTTTAGACAGCGTCCAGCCACTCACCTTCATCCCAAATACTGACTTCCATCCAAACCCCCAAGTGCAAGCAGCATCCAACCATTCACTTACACTATTGCAAGCTTTCTTTACTCCAAAATGCATGCCAGAAGGGAAATTAAACAAATTAAACCAAAACTCTTAAGGTGCACCCCATCATCCCTGAGCCACATAGGATCCCTGTCAGCAAACTCTCTATGATGTATGGTGCTCACTCCCATTTCCCCCAGCTGCCTCACCAATCTAAAATTAACAAACCTCCTTTCCTGCTCAATTGCCAAAAATTTCTCCTCATTCCTTCAAGACAAATGGGGTATAACCTTTGACGACACTAAGCACACACTTGGGTACAACCTCCTTAACACAAACAGATCCTCCCTTATCTGGTAAACCAACAACCACTTTGGCATCAAACCCAAAATGTTACCTGCCAGGTGCACAACTAAAACTTTTGGAAGCCTCACCTGAACTTGCACCACTGTAAATACCTGCAACAACTGGCTCCACCTGAGCCCTCTAATGCCATGCCATAAGACTGTCCAACCAAATGAGTGCAGACCCAAGTCAGAGCCATTACTTCTAACAGCAGCCCTCCTAGCTGCCCAGGAGACATACAAATGACCTATGAGAATCCTGTTACCTAGAAAAAAACATATAATTAATATTAGAAATCCATACACCACCCCGATCTGATATAATTCAAAAAGCTGTTGGAAGACTATCAACTCACCTGCTTAATGACCTCAGTCAAGCTACCCACTCTTGCTAAATCTGAAACACTACCAGTCCTAAAAGAATGAGTAGAAAATCTTTCTCCATCAAAACACATACTATGGAATGCCCTTCTTATCACCAAAATCAACTGTCCCCCTGTTATTGCCGGCTCCCTATTATGCTGTCACAGACACAAATTGTCGAATGCATATTTGTCGAACTGAAAAGCGTGAAAAGGCAAAATAGCAAAGCGGCTTTTCAGTGAATTCTTTCCCTGAAAAAGAATTTGTTTGGCCACTTTCGCTAGTTTGTCTTTTTGGCACTGTAGTGTGATCTCGGAGTTGGTATATTTAAGAAGGGGGTGTGGGGGGTGAAGCCCCCTACATTATGTAATGTTTTACAGTTTTTTTTTAGTTTGTTTCAGGACAGCAATTTTTTTTCCCTTGGAAAAAAATTGCTTCTCTGAGGTTTTGACGTTGTAAGCTTTCACTTACATGGGGTTGATTATGTGTCATTCACTCTTCTGAGCATGCAATATCATAATATAGACTCTCATTGCCTTACCCCCTTTTGACTGGAAAACCAAATCCCGGAAACTCCCCTTATGAGATGCTAATGATTTCTTTGTCCACACCACAGGACACAACTGTTCCAACCTATCCTTCACTAAAACTATTTGCGCACCTGTACCAGCCTGATCCATCTTAGATGTCCTTAATGTAATGTATTGCTCCAGACAGTAACATAATGTTCTTCCAAACCAACGAGCCCAACAACTCCAACACCCTAAAGGCCCCAAAGTACATCCACACACTCAACATCACCCACACAAGATAATCCCCCAGTTCCCCACTTACCCTAGTTAACCCCACAATAAAACATTTAAAACCTGCCTGGTCACTAACCAACACCTATCATTGCTCAGACATTTCTCCCTACCCCATCACTTCAACATCCGCCCCACCATCCAGAATATAGTGAATTCCCACATCACTGCCACCCAAGCAAATACACTGATTGCCACCAAGTATACCTTAACCAATTTTACCACCTTACCCAGTGCACTAGCCCAAGCTAAGTATTGCAATAACAACTGTTCCGACTAAACACCTTCCTCCTCCAGTAAATACAAAATAAAACTGTCAAAATCACACAAAGCCCTACCGTAAGCCTTCTGAGTGGACACCGGCCAGGATTGTTCCATCATCCTCCTGATCACTGCAACCCAATTTTCCACACCTTGTCCAGCACTGCCACTGACAATTACTGCCTTTGGGGCCAACTCTTGAAACCTGGAAAAATGAAAGTGAGATAAGCTGTCAGCAATCCCATTCCTAACTCCTGCAACATGCGCATCTGTAAAGGAAAACTTAATCAACAAACTCTGCAAAACTAACTTATGCAACAACAACAATAAATGCTCCCGACTTAGCGGCTTAGCCATCTTAACCTGTAAAATTCCTACCACTATAATATTGTTGTAATTAAAAACTACCCTCCTGCCTCCCAAATGTTCCTGCCACACCACAGATGCCACCCAAATTGGCATTAATTCCAAAAAGGCAGCATCCCTCTTCTAGTCATCCAGCCACTCAGGTGGCCATGGCAGCGGAAACCATTCACCCCCAAAAAACACCCCCATACCAATGCCCCCTGCTGCATAAATGAACAACTGTAAGTCCCATTGCCCTACAAAATGCAACTGCCAAAAGGTGGCACCATTAAATTTCTCTAAAAACTGTAACCACAAGGTTAAATCTTCACGAGTCAATTTGTCAATTCTCACCCAATGATACTTACTTTTCCCCCCTTTTAAGAGAAAAGCTACGGACCTACTATAGGTGTGTCCAAGATGAATAGCCTGACAGGCAAAATTCAAGAGTCCAAGAGCTCCATAACATCCTTTACCCACACCTTGTCCCTAGCTCTCATCCTGTCTAACTTCTCTTTTAATCTGGTAACCTTCTCACCTGCAAACAAAACAATCCCTGGTCAACATCCAACTTCAACTCAAGAAAATCCAATGTTTTTGCCAGGCCCTCCAAATTGTGGGTGGCCAATGGGACCCCTAGTTCCACACACATTCCCAAAAGCTCTTGCATAGCTACTGCACTTCCCTCACACCCTTCACCTACCAACAAAAAGTCATCCAAGTAATGCACCGCCCTCTGACTATCCACCTGCTGTTGCCAGATCCAATGTAAATCTGCACTAAACTTTTCAAAAGTAGAACAGACTACTAAACAACCCATTGGCATGGCCTTGTTAAGGTAAAACCTTCCACCCACTACCATGCCCAACAATGGCCAATCCTCTTCCCAAACTGGCAAAAGACGAAAGGCAAACTCATTGTCCACCTTAACCTTAACTTTAAATCCATTAATGACTTGTACCGCATCTTCCAATGATGCATAAGTAACCTTAGCCTCATCCACCAAAATAAAATCATTGACAGAATGCCCCTCAGGGTAAGACAAATGGTGAATCAACTGAAATTCCCCTGGCTTCTTTTTAGACACCAAACCCCAATGTTGAAACCTTAAAACTGGTGAATGGAGGGCTATCAAAAGGGCCCAATAACCTTCCTGTCTGTCACTCCTTCTCCACCATAGCCTCTAAAATATCCTTCCTTCCCCTCACTGATCTCAAATTTTTCTCAACATTTCCATTACCCCCCAACTTAGACCTAATAGGAAATCCCGTCAGAAAACATGCAATCAAATCCTGTGTGACTGCTGCATGCAGGTACTGCTGAAGCATGTCTCACAAGGCATGCATCTTAATAGAATTGCCCAACTGACCTGCTATGCCTGGAAAAGAATGATGGTTGCCCAACTGAAATACCTTCATGCCTACTGCACTGTACTGCTGGGTGGACACCTGCACAATTCAAACAAGCATGCAAGAATATACACACTGTCCATGCACATCTACTCGCATTGAAGGCCCAAAATACACCAACACCTCCTTCCTCTATCTTATTCTGTTTGCCAAAGACACAGAAGCTGTCCATCATAGTTGCGAGCCATATGTCAGGGTGTCTCACCTCCCAATACATGAACAGATCAACTGCCTTCCTCTTGTGAAATCTCTGATCATACCACAGCCAAGCATTGCTGATCAATAACCATTGTGCCTCCTGGATTGTCAAAGAATAAGCCAAGAGTGTGAGGGCCAATGTACTATCCTTCTCCAGCCATACTGCCATATAGTAATCTCAACACCCAATTTTTTCACGTCGTAGGCTGCATTTTTCCAGCCTGCCTTTGACCCAGAACTGCCAAGGCTGTGAAAAGGTCTTTACCATTTGTTAACTCAGCTTCCAAAAAACATTGGATGCCATCTGGGTCAATTAACTCAAAAATGTACACATACTCCTCTTTCCAAATCTTTTCTTTTAATGAAGATAGTATGTGAGGGGTCAGGAAGACTACCATACACCCTTTCCCCAGTGCCTGCATAGCCAACACATTACCTGGTTGCATACCAATATCTGACCCCACCTCCTCTAAACAAGTATTGGCCTCATCCACTAGAGACAGTAAACTACCCGACATGTCAGGACTATCAGCACCCATACCCAGCTCCATAAACCTATGTCCCTCGCACACTAAACTCTGAAGACCTGCAAAGCTACTCACAGGACCCTACACACCGCCCTCAAATGCTGTATTTGAGCTGCTACCCCCATCACATAAGCTATGATTCACACGCCCTACCCCACGAACCTACTGACCCCTCCACCCCCCAGCATTAACTTAAGGAAGATTACCTGCAGGAGCAGTAAGTGCTGTATCCACCATCGAGACCTCTGCAGCCATCACCCCGCTGGGCTGCGACTGGTGTGTCCTCTTGCCTCTGGCCTCCTGCCTGCCCCTTAGTGGTTACCTTCTCTTGCAACCGGCTTGGTCTTGTGGCTCTGCCACCTCACCACCTGGCACCTCTTGAAAAAGGTCCTCTACCGGAGCCACAAATTCTGCCCGCTTCTGCCCCAGTGCCTGGAACTCCACCATGCTATCCACCAAACCAATGACACCTGTAAAGAAACAAACAAAACAATGTAAGCAAATATGTGAGGAATGTATATATATATATATATATATATATATATATATATATATATATATATATATATATATATATATATATATATATATATATATATATATATATATATATATATATATATATATATATATATATACACACACACACACACACACATATATACATGTATATTTTATATATGTATGTATATATGTATATATATATATATATATATATATATATATATATAAAACTGACCCCCGATGCCAGTTATTACATGACTGCCAGATAACCCTTTTACCCAGTTCACAATATGCATCTGTTTCTTTAAGGTTATGGCCTTCTGGTCATCAGTGATAGCTGAGGAAAGATTGAGCTTATACAATGAGAGGGATACCCCCCACCCCATAATGTCTGTTAACACAAACTGGTTAGTCTATCAACTTCTTTTATATCAATATATATATATATATATATATATATATATATATATATATATATATATATATATATATATATATATATATATATATATATATATACATATATTCCTCATCGTATTTGTTTCTCCTACCCACTTCACTTTATGGCTGTGTCCAGATATCTTGCTCTATGCAGTGGAGCAAGTCACAAAAAGAAAAGTCTGTGCCGCATGCAGCTGGAGAAGCCCACTGCACCTGTGCAGACACAGCTGACACTCACAAGCCACCAAAGGCCCAGGAATCAAGATGGAAATCTTAGAGGGGACAAGAACATCCCCATAACACCCATAAGCTTCTATAAACACCATAATGACATAATCAGTAACAAGGAGTAGTTTTTACTAACATACGCTATCCAGCATTGAAACGAGAACCTATAATGGATTTTGACAGCGGCTGGTATAGATTTAAGTTCATATAATTACCCCATGTGAAATCAAACCTTTTATCATGTGTATTTAAAGCAAGCACCTAACCACTATGACAATCTCCCATTGCTTGAACTCCACACCAAGTCCCACACCTCTCCAGTGAGAGAAAACTAGGCAAACAGCTGGGGCAAGGAAAGAAGGCCTAACTCACCATCCACCAACCCACAAGTCACCCCAACACACCTCAGGCCAAGAAAATTCTCCATAGCACAGAGGAACTGGCAACCACCCTGACAGCAACTTCATTACCCATTCCACCTCTTGCACATCAAAACCAGCAAGAGGACTAAGACCGTAGGCTCATGAGCTCCCCATGAAATGCCTGGCCACCCCATCTAGACCCTCGGAAGGTGATGTGCCTCACACGTAGCTAAGCCGATTAAAGCAGATCAAAGGGCATCCTCCAGGCATATGCCCATCTCACTCGACAGCACTCAACCTGAAAAGACCCCAATCAAGCAGCACTCACAACAGGCATCACCCAACAACAGCAAACATCAGCTAACTCCAGAACAAATCCTATTTATGAAAAACCAATGAAAGCTAATATGAAACTATCCCAGAGCAGTTCACCATGTGGATGCCGACCCCCAATGTCTGATCCAACCCCATGAGATGAACCCTGCACCACCCGAAACACCACTGAAACCAGACCGAAAAAGGTGATTGCCATAGAGAACAATAGGTCAACACCGTGAAAACATCCATACTGGTAAAGTATTAGCTAACAAATCGTAACTTGAAACTAAACAATCCCTAAGATCCTTTTAAAACAAGAGGTATGCTTATAGATATAGATAGATACAATACTTTTAACAGCAATAATCATTGGTACATAGCCACTTCTTTACAAGCACCTGGCTAGAGTAAATAAGCACTCATATATCATGAATCCTGATCCTCACACTAATATTCCAAGGCCTACGAGGTCTTCAGGACATGATGTTTATAGTAACAAGATCATGCTAAAATGTGCCCCTCACCATCTCCCAATACTCAAAACTACCCTAAGGCCCTTCCCATGCCTACTTCCATTCCTGTCTCCATCCCACCAGAAATTAACCCTGACTTGCCCTATCTGCATCTATACAGCTACCTTTCCTATTCAAACCTTCCAACTCCCACCTTCCCTTACCTACTCACTTACCCTCCCCCAATGATGTCCCGTGACAAATTTGTCTGTTCCAAACATCATTTGAGTTTGTGGAAGACACTAGGGTGTAACAGCATACAATTCTTAGCACCACAGAGAGTGCTCAGATTTAAGCACAGAGACACAATGTGATGGTACTTGGAGTTAATGAGTTAAGTATGGAACATATGGATCAGGTAGGATACTTTACAGAATACTCAGAAATCTGATGAGTGTGGTGGC
Organism: Protopterus annectens; assembly: GCF_019279795.1. Lineage (NCBI taxonomy): Eukaryota > Metazoa > Chordata > Ceratodontiformes > Protopteridae > Protopterus > Protopterus annectens. The sequence goes on from NC_056746.1 coordinate 473,707,493, forward strand.
TAATCCCAAGGGAGAGACCTTCAGCTGAGCATATGGTGCTGCAGAAGTGTCAGGGCACTGAAGGTCAGAAATTTTTGTACTCTTGTATGGTTGGAGTGGGTTGGAGGGTAGGAGCATAACAAATCCAGGGAACTACAGACCTGTTAACTTTTAAACTGTAGTGGGGAAAGTCATGGAGGGGATACTTATGGTAAAGTTGGTAGCATTTTTAGATGTCAACAATCTCTTGGACGACAACTGACATAGATCAGTCAAACCTGGTCCAGTCTAATGACTTTGTTTCAGGTGAACTTGACAGTTTTGTACTAGCATATAGCTACCCTGGTCTTCATTAATGCTTTTAATTAAAAAAAATAGAAATGTTGGGGATGCGGCCAACAATTAGGAACTGGGTAGTGGTATGGTTAAGTGACTGGATGCAGATAACTTTGCTAAGAGCACAATATCAGAAACTATAGCAGTGGCTAGTGGAGGACTACAGAGTTCTGTCTTAGGGCCAGTGAACTCTTTAACATGTTTGTCTCAGGCATATCTGAGGGATTAGAGGACAGCTGTTGACAAAAAGACGGGTACAGCAGCAGTGAAGAATATCCTATCAAAGGATTTGGAAAGGCTGAACAATTGATGTTCAGTGCAAATAAATGCAAAGTACATGCAACAAATGTGGTATGAAGTATCAGCTGTGAGGAGATGAGCTGATGGCAGCAGGATAAGAAATTAAACTGTGGTGTTGATTATACTTGACTTAGACCACTGGGAGCCTTGTTAAACCAAACTTTAAGTACTTAATGCAATTCTGGAGGTTGTCTAAGGAAAATAACTTCAGGCTGCTCAAATTAATTCATAAGGGTATCATAAAATCTGTGGGACTGAAGAGAATGAATATGATGAGTCTCTAGAGGAACTTGAGCTCTTCTTCATTAAAAGGTGAGGATAAAATGTGGACATGACATTTGTGAACAAGATTATGTAAGGAGATGTGAAAAATTCATTTTAAATGAAAAGGACAGAGAATGCAGAAGGGGAGTTAAGGAAGTTGTAGGGACTATCTTCTTTTGAATCTTACTTTCTCAAAAAGACAACATGGGGCGAGTGGAATGGAATACTAGAATGGATGTTGGAGAGAGAATCCATCAACATTCAAGAAGGCATTGGAATTGTGGAATAAGCCATAATAATATATATATATATATATATATATATATGTGTGTGTGTGTGTGTAGGAACCAGCTAAAGTTCAGAGGTCAACTAACTTAAAGTTTAATATAAGATCACACACAACTAAAATTGTTGTCTCTTGTCCATGCTCATAAATAGAATATTACTTATGGAAATTATATCTTTGATACCCAAAAATTGCTGGGCATTAATTAAAATCTGCCAATGTGCTTCCCTAGATTCCATATAGGAAGGCCACATCCCTCCCCTCTCTTAATAGACACCTTTTCCAATATGGAAAAAAACTAAGTTTTTTAAATTAGAACAGTTGTTTGCATGTTTGTAAAGTACATTAGTATTATCTTTCTTCTTCATTGCGTAACTATGCTGTTATATTCTCTTCCTCAGTTGATTTTCTGTCTTGCCTATATAAAAAGCAGGGCAAAACAACAAGTAACAATATAAACCATCACTTTTGTGTTGCAATCACAAATTTCTAGTATAGATCCATCTCACATAATTTTTCGAATAGTGTTACTGGAGGTAACAATGGGGGGGGTGTAGGTGCTAGAAACATGCAAGTCTAAAATGTTGTTACAGTCCATGTTGTCTCCCAGTAGTAGTCTCAGGATAATTTTTCTTGAAAACAATTTAACATTTAAAATATTGTCAGCTAAATTGGATTTATTGTCTGGAATAAAATTAACCTGCCTGGAAAACAATCATTCATGTTGTTCACTTATAAAAATGTTACTATAATTATAAACTTTAAACTCAGTGAAATCAATGACAACAAATATCTTTACAAATGTCACTTATCTCTGCTAAGAGGAATTCCTTCTCCCCCTCCCTCTGACTTTGTTCTTCCTCCAAAATCATGGATTCTTTTGCTGCATCCCTGCAGTTGGCCTAAGGTGTTGAGTCCGCGATGTTGCCATGTTCTGCAACCTCACTGATCTTCTTGGGACAGAGGTAAAGTCTTCCTGAAAATTCTGCCCTTCACAGTCTAAGTGGTGATTTTGTTGTTCAAGTTCTACTGAAATTGGTGGATCAAAAAATCATCTTTTTCTGTAAATGACACCTTGGTTTTCTATAAGTTCTTAGAAAATGGGTGAACCCATTTTTCGTTTGTAATCTTGCTGATCCTGGACAAATTTTTGTGCTTTCTCTTTCTTATGTTACTGACATGCTGCAGAGCTCTGTTATATACTGCTTTATAAGGATTCATGTAAGTTGGAAATTGTAAATCCTCAGTGATGGAATGGTGCGATGTTAAAATGTTATCCTTTAACCTGCCATGTTACGTTGGTTATCCCAAATCAACAACCGCATATAATCTAGTCCTCTGTGGTCAAAATGTTCAAGCAATTCATGGTGTAGGATAGAGGTACTCTTAATATTATCAGGGAATTTAAACATTCTCAAACGTTCCTCAAAGAAAATGTTGTCTAATTGTAATCCATGAAACCTTTTTAAATAATTTTTCCAGGTTAAATAATTTCTCTGTCAAATTAGTGTTAGCTTTGTCACTGTTACTTTAAAAAAATCTCTGAATTATTATCCAAGAGATGAAAGTCCCTATTTAACTACTCAAGAAATTCTCTGTTATTGGCAAGAACTGTAAAAGTCTTGTCCAATCCCATACTTACAGTTGTGTGCTGTTGACCAATTACATTGCTTTTTTCTGTTAACACCTCCAAAAATGCGTGAACTTGCTGGTTAACTGTTACATTATCTCCAGATCTGAAAGCTGAAATAAGTGATCCAGTCAACGTGTTCTGCTTTGGGTTGACCACCCGGTCTATTTTAGTGGTTAATTGAGTTTAAAGTAAGATAAGTTGTGTCAAAGATCCATTATGGTTGTTCCCTGAAACTGCTGACTCGCTGATTCCTCCACAAACAAAAAGTCTTTCACTCAAGCCATCCTGTGACATATCCCATCAAACATCACTCAACAAAACAACAACCAAATAAAAATGATAAATTCCAAAATGTAAAACACTCCAAAGAAACACAAACCGACCGTTGCCTTTAGGAAGCAGCATGGACCACTGTGTAGACTGAGCACATTCATTCCTTTATTGCATAAAACAGAACTTCATCAGATAAATATACTAATAAAAGCTTCAATATTTACAGTGATGCTGATCAGTCGGGCAAACTCCAAAAATGAAAGTGCAGTTAAAGTGCTACTATAATTTAAAGTGCAATTCTGATTTAAAATACACTTTATAGATAAAAAGTATTTTATTTACCAAAATATAAAATGTATATCTTCCTAAAAATTCTTGCAACTACTAAGGAGTTATTAAAAAGTGAATACAAATGTATAAGAGTAAGAATTTTATAAAATTAAAAATATAAATAAATGTGTATATATGTGTAGGAACCAGCTAAAAGTTCATAGGTCAACTAGCCTAAAGGTTAATATCAGATCACACACAACTAAAGTTGTTATTTCTTGTCTGTTCTCATAGATAGAATTCCACTTACAGAAATTCTGTCTAGAATATCACTTATAGATATTCTGTCTTTGATACTCTGGAATTGCATGGCATTAACTAAAATCTGCCAAAGTGCTTCCTTAGATTCCAAAGAGGAAGACCAGTCCTCCACCACTCGCTGTTAATGGATACCTTTTCCTATGTGCAAAAAACATAAGTTTTTGACATTAGATAATTGTTTGCGTGTCTGTAAAGTCCATCTGTATTATCTTTCTTCCTCATTGCGTAAATATGCTGCTATATATACTCTTCCTCAGTTGATTTCTATCTTGCGTATATACAAAGCAGGGCAAGACAAACAAGTAGCAATATATAATCACCCCTTTTGTGTTGCAATCACAAATTCCTGGTATGGAAAATGCTTTATTATCGTTACCCATGGTGATGTTCGTAGTCTCATAAATATACCTGCATTCCTTACATGCTCCACATTTTGTCATTTTCCACAATTGGCTGCTGCCACTTTTAGAGGTAGTGTTTTTCTCAGACATATTTTTTATATTCCTTCCTGTCCTATACACTATTTTAGGTGAGAAACCCACTTTGTTTGTCAGTCCCAAAGTACTAAAACACTGTTCCAATTTTTCTCAGTAATTATCTAAATAAAGGTTGAAGTCTGATGCTAGGTCAAAACACAAGTTAGACATACATAAATGTCATTGTTTCTAATTTATATTGGGGCTATGGATGTTGCATTAAAGGAACATAGTTGGAATACCTACCCCTCAAAACTAAATTCTCTTGTTTATGTAATATATGTAATGGATAGCCTCTTATTTTGAACATTCCTTTTAGGACATACATTTCTCTTGAAAAACAAGGCTCCTCAGTGATTAGTCTAGAAAGCCTGATCATTTGAACTTTAACAAGATCATATTTCTGCCATAGTGGATGGTTGCTATCAAAATAGAGAGAACTGTTTAAGTAGGTACATTTATTATAGATAGTTGACTCAAATCGCCTATCTAGAGTGTTCTTTTGCAAATGAATATCCAGATAATCACAATAATCAATTCCGATATTATGGGGAAAACAGGAAAAAGGAGTCGTGTTATTGATATATTCAATAAATTGGGGAATTTTTTGAATATCATCATTCCATAGGATAAATATGTCATCAAGGTATCAGAAATATTTATAAATGGAATTCATATATCCACTTCCAAAAATATACCTGTTTCCCACAGCCATGGCACTATTTCCCCTGTGGTTTACTGATACTAACTTAGTTACCCCTGAACTAGTTTGCAGCAGAATAAAAAGTCAAACTGAGCTGTTGATTACACTTCACTTGGACCACTGGTAGCCTTGTTAGGCAAAGCTTTAAGTATTGTATGCAGTTCTGCAGGTTGGCTAAGCAAAATAGCTTCAGGCTGCTCAAATCAATTCAGAAGGGTACCATAAAAATCTGTGGGGTGGAAGAGAAAGAATATGACCAGTGCCTAGAGGAACTAGAGCCCCTCTTATCCGAAACTTGAGGATACAAAGTGGCCATGACATTTGTGAACAAGATTATGTAAGTGAATGTGAAAAAATCATTCGAATCAGAAAGGACAGAGAAAGGAGAAGGGGGTGTAAGAAGTAGATTGTAGGGGCTACATTCTCTTAAATATTACTTTCTCCAAAAGATGACACTGGGCCAGTGGAATGGACTGCTAGCATGGATGTTGGAGAGATAATCCATCAACATTCAAAAAGGCATTGGAAATGAGGAAAAAACTGAGGGAAAGGTAGGGATGGAGGTAGTGTAGAACATTAAGGCACTTAAAAGAACTCTCTAGATAGGTTTGCTGGCTGTTTTTCTGATCAGGGTAATGTATTGCATTGTAATGATCTGTTAACTTCCACTTTGTCTCCAATATCTGTCATCTGTTTAAATTCCTCCTCAGGACTCCTCTGAAAATAAAAACATGCCTAGCAGGTCTATACTTATCAGCAAAAAAATAACTAAAAAATAATACATAAAGTGCATTGTTAGAGTGAGGGTATTCTTAGTGAATTCACTGTAGTTCATTAAGGTAGAATAACAGGCCTAAAAATATAGAAACAGACTTGTGTTTTCATGTATGCATATAGTTTCAGGGAAAGGCAGTTCATTAGAAAGGAAAGATAAAGCATGAAATGTGCACAAATACAGAAGTACAGAATGTTCCTTTCTCAAGGGAAGGATCTACTTGCAGTGGAATGCTAGATAAGGCACATGCAAGACAAGGCTTGGGAAACTAAGGCTGAAGAGGCGTGTAAAACATTATAGAGTTTTTGGTATTATGAGTCTGTATATCAGACACAGTGAAGTCAGGAAGTTAGGTAGTTCGAACTGACATACAGAAGATATTAAATATCCAGTATTCCAGAAAGGAAGTTAGCATTTAGACTGCAGTACAGAAACTCGAGCCTGGGTACAGAAATCAGGTCAAATATCCATACTATTCAGGAGGAAAAGACTGTTTCAGTTAATATAATTCAGGGGAATTAGAATATACCTGCAGAAACTTTTGATATATTTATCAGCACTGTTACGGTTATCCAGCATTCCAGAATTTCTACATACTGTTATTGATTATCAGCATTGTTATTGAAGACAGTATTCGGATGTTGATAACAGCTAATAAAGTATTATTAACTGAACTAAAGCATGTGCAAACTTTATTGTGAAAGTACAAAGAGACTTGGCCCACAAATGAGAGACTTGCTTGCACCTGTTAAACACAAGTTTGGGTAATCAACAAATAAAGACTTTCTTCCAGTCTCATTTCAGCTGCTTCCAATTAATTCCATTATACTACAGTCATATCAATTCTTTCATGCATAACAAGTGAAAAAGGAAAATATGGAGGGAGAAGCTAATGCATTACTAAAAGCATTCTCTGTGCTATGCCTCCAGGTGTTAACAAGGGTACTATTACTGTAGAGGCATTGTTTATGCCAGGGAGCACATCCTCCTAATGAATGACACCACATATCTAGAGCATGTGAGTATAAAATGCTTCCAGTATGATGAAAACAACTGTATATCAAAAGAACTATAGATCTGGTTGTTAATCAACATAAAATGAACACACACATAATGGAGCCAAACTACGATATTATTCTTATTGAATCCAATGCTGTCAAAGTGTCATCTTAATGTTTTTATTGGGTTTCACATTTAGATCTTAACCATATTTTATCGCACTTTTGATATACAATTAGAGAGGAAGTACAGTTACCCAGTATTAACAATAGTGCTGTTAAGATCAAGGTAATTTGAAAATGTCCAAAGAGATATGCTTATTGCAGATACATATGTATTCATGGATGTATAATGTACACCTCAGTTTAGTGAGAGAGAGAGAGAGAGAGAGAGAGAGAGAGAGAGAGAGATGCTTGTCCTGTTCCGTCTTCAAAATTCCAGTCCTCAGAATTGTTAAATTCTCCTTTATAATCCAGAGATCATATGCATTAATCAGGATTGCTTGACCATCGGAAGGCAATGTTGTGAGCATCGCATGAGCTATGAGCAAAGCTGGTAGCTATGCAAGTATCGTATGATGTATAGGTGTCCAATGTTAGTAGGGAATCAGGCAGTTTATATCTGGAGAGTAATGAGAGAAACTGACCTTGTAACATTGTGCATTCAATGTTTAGTTGAGATATGCTAGCCATTGATAACCTTCTGAATAGCTGAGGAGAAGAGGTTTCTTTTCATTGTTTTCTGTCATATTTTTGAGTCTCTACAGCTGACAAATCAGTTGCTCTCAGACATCTCCCTGCCCCCTGGGGTTTACTGATATTGATTTAGTCATCCCTGAACTAGCTCTGATACAGGTTTGGGGTGAAAAAGGAGCTCAAGGCTTTCTAGAGCAGTATCAAACTTGCTGCCTTAGAGTGTTTACTCATAAAAACCTTCCCCTGCATACACTTCTACCATCCCCAAGAACTGCATACAGTGGGCTTTGCTAGTATTTCACTTATGCCTTTGCATGCAATGCTTCCACAGCACTACACCTCTGTAGGCAGCAATGCTCAAGCATCCCTGCCATTCACTGGGGATCCACTAGTCAGGTGCATTTGAGTATGCATATCTGCTCCCCCACCCCTATAATGGTCATACCTATCATCTCTGCCTGTGCCATCATGTATCAGAGCTGCTTCTCAGACCCACATAATTGTAGGCTGGGGTATGGACACAGGTACTATAGGGATGGCTCTTAGTTGTCCTTGTGGGGTGAAGATAACAGTATTCTGGTAACATTCTCCACTCAGTATATGGAGTCTTGATGCAGTGTATACCTATAAGCTTATGGGTTACTGATGAAGGGAGGTTTCCTGCATAGTGTAGTCAGATATGTGACTGGACCCAATGTTAACTCTGGAGTTCTCAGTAAAAATGCTGTGTCTCTAAGCTATGGGTAACAGAATATGCACATGAATAAAGCATTGGTAATATTGTTATATCAGTGAAGAATGCTGAAGTCCTATAGGAAGAACAAAAAAAAAAAATCATTTGGGCATAATTCTAATAACCTTTCCATTAATGTGACAAAAGTGTCCTCCTGAAATTTGACAAATAGGAATATTGTTATATCAGTGAAGAATGCTGAAGTTAATAGGAAGAACAAAAAAAAAATCATTTGGGCATAATTCTAATAACCTTTCCATTAATGTGACAAAAGTGTCCTCCTGAAATTTGACAGATAGGAAAGAAAGTTTTCTATAATAATGGAAATTTCACTAAGACCATAGTCATAGTCATAGAACAAGTAAAACTATGATTCCTATAAGAAACGCAGTCAAAAACATATGCTCGGTCGCACATTTTATATAAAGGGCAGGTCTAGTCATTACCTGGGAATCATTTTTCTTTTATATATAACTTACTAACTCACCACGTTGATGAAAATAGCAACTGAGTCTTTTGTCTCCACCTAAATCACTTAACAGGGAAAATCACAGGACTGGAAAACGAGCCAGTCATAAAAACTTTCTGGATTGTCTTTATACTATGTATTCCAAGTAAATCATTGATCTGACTATGCCAAGATATATAAGGGCATGTCTTTCAAAATATTATTTAAAAAAACTATGATTAAGGCATGCAGTTACAGGAGCTAACATCAGGTCTGAGTACTTAGTTCTAAAATTAAATATTGAAAAGAGAAAAGGACGGTTAATTACATTACACAAGGTCTCCTAATCTTGTACAATATGCTTCCTGTTAAAACCGTATCGAGTTTCTTGATCAATGTATTAGGAAATGACCTAGACAGATAATATGAGAAGCAGGAAACATACTCATAAGATAATGGAAGTTAAGCTTCTCAAAGGCCAATTGGTCATCAGCTTGATATCCAAACCAGTGAACCTATAAAATTAAGTTCAAAATAGCAGGAAAACAACTGAATTACATTTGTAGATCAACTGTAATACAGGAGGAGAGAAATAGAGACATTCTGTGCTTGGATTAAATAAGCAATGATTAAGAGAAACCAAATGAAGGATAATTTGCTCCTGAGTCTTTCAAAGAAAGTTTGTCACTGACTTTAGTAAACTGATGCTTAAGGCATTTGTTTTGTTATAAGATGCATCCGCTTTCCATTTTTGATTGTATTCTGTAACCCATAGTCCTCACATATTTATTAAGGAAGCTTTCAATAATATATAAGAGACAGAGACAGAGGGATAGCTCAGTACAGATAAAGATATATACATATATATATATATATATATATATATGTATATATATATATATATATATATATATATATATATATATTAGGTAGCCAGCTAGATATGGATATATATTCTTCAACTACTAAACAACAGTTTTGACAATGAATTGAAATCTAACTTATATTCACTTTACAAGTAAGAGTGTCTTCTGTACAGATTGCCATTTCATCCAACCACTGCTGCGCAAGTCTTCTACAAGATTGGCCCAGCAATTAGAGTTTCATGTCTTCTGATGTCAGAAAATGCATGACTTACAAACAGCTTAAAAGTCTTCTCAAAAGGTCATTTAATTTAAATCATAAAACATTTGCTGCAATAATCAGAGCTGATCCCCACTGGCTTATTACATGTCTGCATAAACCTGCTGGTGTTTACTGCTCACAGCCTATCCTGCACATGAAACCAACAATATGTTGTAGATACGCCTACATATATTATGTAGATAATTGGCATGTATGATTTTTTTTCTATTAGCACTGTTACATTGTTAAAAAAGTACTGGTTAACTGCTGTTTGGACTTGCAACATCCTTGTTATTGTACATATAATATTCTGCAACTTTACTTAATTACATCTGTATCATCTTTGTCCTTTACATTATGGCTCAGGTTGTGACTGAACAGGGTCCTCTGGCCACCTCACCTAGCCAGTTAACAAATAGTGCATTAAAATAAATATTTAAGAAAAGGCACTGTGACAAAGCAAAATGCTGGCTGGAATTTTGTAAATAATTATATGTCACTTGAAAATATTAATATTATTTATATAAAAATGTGACACTGCCAGCTCAGCTAGCTGGAATTTTGGGAATTATCAAATGTCATTTGTAAATATTAATATGATCCATATGCTTGTCTTACAAGCCTTACAAATGTAAGAAAACTATATGTTATGTGTATATTAAATTACTGGTGCAGACGTGTGTGCTGAACTGTATGTTATTTACAGAACTTCAAGAATGTAACCACAGTGTACCCTGCAGGAAAAGAGCAGAAATGTGTATAGACTATATACCTGTGTGGTTCCCCTTTATATGACTGAAACTACAAAAGCCTGAAAATAAAAGCCTAAAAAATCAAAAGCCTGAAACTCAAAAGCCTGAAAACACAAAAAAATACATGTACTGACTTTAAACAAAAGAAACCATATTAATTTCCACTAAGTATAATCATATTAATTTCCACTAAGTACTTCACACTAAGTGCAATCTCGGAGTTGGTATATTTAAGTAGCAGGGGATGTGGGGGGTGCAGTAGGGCTTGCCCCCAGCTTATATTTAGTGGCAATTAATATGGTTTCTGTTGTTTAAAGTCAGTATGTGTATTTTTTGTGTTTTCAGGCTTTTGAGTTTCAGGCTTTTGACTTTTCAGGCTTTTGTTTTCAGGATTATGAGTTTCAGGCTTATGTTAATTCAATCATATGAAGGGGAAACACCTGTGGAGATGTCTGTTTTAATGGTAGAAGTTGGGCCATACAGAGTTAACTTGCAAAACCTCAAGAAAATAAGTGAAAATTATTTTACGATTCTGTTATCTCTGTTTCAGCTCAGAGTAGACACAATGTCTAGAGTTAGAGTTTTTCCTATTGTCTTGAAACATTTCAAATGTAAAAGTGTTTAACAAACTTCTGAGATATAGGTACCTCTGACACAGAGGTGGTAAATTTTAAGTTGCTGTTAACCCGGGATCTGAATGTAGGTGGCAAAGAGTGATGTCATCCCAGCTAACCCAGCGGTAATGTGTATTATTAATTTAAGAACTATCTCAGTGAGTGAGTCTGGGCATTTTGTATCTTATCTTGGATCTAGAAACATCTCTGGGGAAGGGTTGTGATTTTAACATGTGTACCAATAACACTTTGTCTTATAGCACAATAAACCACTCCCATGCCTGATAAAAAGTATATATATATATATATATATATATATATATATATATATATATATTTAGAAAGCTTGTGAGGAAATGATTACTCTATTTTTGTTTTACTTGGATCACTTGTCTGTGTACTTAATAAAGAATGTTCGACTGGAAACAGACTGCATGCCTTGCTTGGATTACTTTAGAAAACTTGGTAATGCTGTACAATTATATATTTTCTATTATTACTTTTTGTTTTGTTTTGACTTAAGACGAGTTTACGTTCGCTACTTCTACTACTATTGTCTGATCTGATTAATATACAGTGATTAACTAGAAATATATGGACTGAAAATCTTCCACACAGAGAAGTTTCTTACACTGTTTTGTTTTTGGGCCCACTATACTTTAGTGGGTTGTTTTGAGATTTCGGGGATACAACGGAAATTACTTGTTTTTTGGATCTAGAAACATCCATTCAGCACTTCTCATCTGCATTTGCCTTCCTCTGTAAGTAAGTCTAGGGTACAGTGATATCTCTTAGATATACATAGGAATATAGTAAAGATTAGTTTAGATGTTTTCTGTATTTATTTTAGACTGTCCTGCAATGTTGTTTTAAAATATTTCCTGTGGTTCTGAACCCTGTCATAACTGTGTTGAGTTATTGAGTACTGTCTTGTTCTTTTATTATTATTATTAAATATATTTAAATGTTTTGATTGTGACTTGTTTGTTTAGAGATATTTAAGATCTTAGTGTACTTGCATATGTATTTGGTGACACTGTATAGGCCACTCCTAAATAGCATTAGTCCTGGTCCCACTTATTATTTGGATAATAGTAACATTACACAGTAAGATTGGGCACCCTTTGGTAAGGGCCTTAAAAGTAGATAATAAGGGGTTCTGGTGGCAGTGCTAACTACCTTATTGTCTGGGCAGAAGGGGGTATAGCTAGTAAACCTGCGCCAGCCTTTCCCAGGTGTGTGTGTGTGTGTGTGTGTGTGTGTGTGTGTGTGTGTGTGTGTGTGTGTGTGTGTGTGTGTGTGTGTGTGTGTGTTTGTATATCAATCAAATCTCATTGTGTGTGTGTGTCAGCTACTTGGGCAGGGTCACGAAGCACTGCTTAGACAGAGAGAGTGCTAGGAGGACTTGGCTTAGAACACTGGCTAAGGACTCAGCTCTATAGCTGTGCCAGTGGGGAGTCTTTATGGGGATCTGGAGAAATAGGGAGAAACCAGCCCCAGACTGACTGTGATCTCTGTGTGCTCTTAAGGGAAATTGGACTTTACTGTGTTTGTACTTATCATCCTCCCAATGTGTACATCTCTCACTGTTGCTAGTGTTGAGGATTGAGGCTCCTTGATTACTGGGCCAGTGCAGGGGCGTCACAGGCACTTTAATTTTTTTAGAAGCATCCAGTTTAAGACATTTACTTACAACTGATAGAAATGCTTCATATACCTTTACACTGTTGACCTAACTATGTTACCACTTAACAGACTATGTTATCTGCTGCTTGTGATCAGATATAGTAGTAAACAATGTGTTACTGTATTTAACTTGAATACATACACACAAATTACACATACCCTTGTATATATATATATATATATATATATATATATATATATATATATATATATATATATATATATATATATAGAGAGAGAGAGAGTGAGTGACAGGTAGAGAAAATTGGTTAATGAAGTAAGTGAGCTAGTCTGAAAACCCTTTTCATCCATGAACCAGGACATAAAGGTTGAGACAACGGAGATCACAAAGATACAAGCACACACACTGTTGTATATAACTTATTATACAATGACTGGCCATTAGCATTCAAAAACGAGCACACTGATTGGCCAGCCTAGCCAGCGTGCCCGTTGTACATCTAAGAATATACCAACGGGAAGAGGTCCGGTCACCCAGACATTTTCCCGTTAGTATATCTCGTATTTTTTTTTAATACAAAATGAAAATGGAAGACATTTTACATTCGGGAGATGTCACAGACAGAAACAAAAGGATAATCAGGTACATTCCACAAATCTTTTAAAACTTACCTGATTATCCTTTTATTTTATCTATCCCGACTCTCCCTAACATAAAAAGTCTCCCGGGTTTTTTTTTTTTTTTTTTTTTTTTTGATTATAACAAAGAAGAAGAAGCAATGGAGATCTTCCTTTCTCTGTTGCTACCTCTTCACAGCCCTGGTATACTGGGTGCATTGGAGCACAAGTCCCATACGCATGTGCAGTACATCAAAATAAGACAGCAATATACTACCAGTCACGGAATAACAGCAATGCGCTGTTATACAAAGACATTATTTAAGAAAAGTATTTTTTTTCTTAAATAATGTCATTGTATAACAGCAATAACCAACTCCGTGGTTGTAGTATATTGAAATTTACCCACAGTTGGCTTTATTTAATAACTCGGGCATCTCCCTCATGATTAAACCACACCAACCGTGGGTAAATCTTCAATATACCGCAACGACGTTGTCAGTTCTTGCTATAATATTTCCATCAGCCATACAATAATATATGTAATGAGTAGCTACATATTTTGCTTAACTGTAATTTATATAGGCCTTCATTTAGACTGTTTGTGGACCGTTCTGTAGTTGAAAAAGAGAATTACCTTAGATGGGGAGGGAAGACATTAAGTAACTAATTCATTGTTATTATATGAATTCAGCACTGTCTAAGGTAAAACTGGCATTTTGAAATATAATATATTCCCTGTAGAATGTCAACTTTTGTATGAAGTTTATGGTGTAGTGTTGTAACAAAAGCAGCACTAATGAAAACTATGACAGATAAGTTAAAATTCAAATGAAAATACGGCAAACAAGAATATAGTACAGATGTACTTACTTGGGGATTATAAGACATACATGATCTTTGGAGCTAGTGTGAAATACAGTGCATCTATGGCTATCTGTTTTATTTATTTATTTTACATTTGTTGACCGGGTTTGTCTGACTGAGCTAAGTAGCCCTTTTTCAGCGGAGGCCCGGGGAGAAAAGCTCCACATAATTTTTTTGCCTAATGCTGTTGTGTTGCATCTGACAAGTATAGCTACCCCACGAATAACTTGTTGCCACCAACACAGTTCCCTAGTCAAGTGGGGAACAGCAGTAAATTGCCAGGACTTTCTTCCACTTCACATATACACTGCACAGATACTCATGGATGGTTTAGAGTCACAATCCACTAACAACATGTCTTTGGGTTGACCAAAAAAGTGTAGTACCCTTAGGAAGTCCACATGAACAAAAGGAAGATGTGCAGACTCTGCGCAAAAGACATTCCAGTCAGGAAATGAACAAGAGAACCTCTTGCTGTGAGGTACAGTGCTACTCATTGCATCACAGTGCTACTCATTGCATCACAGTGCTACCCCAAATCAGCTTTAGATGTCCGTCAGTACATCAGATAATTAGTGAACTTTGTGCTTTAGTGTTGTCTTAAAATGAGGAGGTTGGCTGCCTCACTTCTGAGTTTGATATACTAATGTAAAGATAATGAAGGAAAATCCATAATCTGTCACATAAAAATAAAAAAATCTACATTTTAGTTAATAGTTCATATTAATGAAACTGTATCATCAAAAAGATAAAGTCTCATTAATACTCCCTGCAATCAGGAGATGCAGTGACTACTAGTCAGAATACATTTTGCTGTACAGTGAGTATTAATGACACTGCATTTCCTAGTTACAGTGAGTGAGTGTTAAGAATACTACATCACTTGGCTGCAATGAATATTGTCAAGACTGTGACTTGCAGTAAGGAGTGTTAATGATGTTGTATCTTATGGTAGCACTGTGTAATAAATAAGCTGCAGCTCCTGGTTGCAATGAGTATAAATGCAGCTGCATCCCTTCCTTTCACTGAATGTTAAGTGAGACTGAAGTGCATCTTGTAGTTTCACTAAGAATTAAGGAGGCTGCATTTCTTAGTTACTGTAGGTATTAATCAGACTGCATCTCCTAGCTGAAGTGAGTATTAAAGAGATTGCATCTTGTGCTGGAAGTAACTACAGTCCCTGTCTGAAGCAAGTATAAGTGAGACAGCATTGCATCTCATAGTTGCAATGAATATTGATGAGGTTGCATCTTATCTTTGCAGTGAATATTATTGATACAGGATCTTAAGGTTGCATCAGGTTTTAGTGACCCTGGGTCTCCCAGTTGCAGTGAATATTATTAAGGCTGCATATCCTGTTTACAGTGATCACTGATGAAACTACATGTTGTGGTTGCAGTGAGTATTAAGTAGGCTGCATGTCCTGGCTGCAGTCATCATTAGTGAGTCCACTGTTGCAATGAGCATTAATGTGGCAGCCCACTTCTGCAGTAAGTAATAAAGAGGCTACATTTCCTGAATGCAGTAGGAATTATGAATGCTGCATAGCCTGGTCTCTGTATATCAGAGAGACTCCATCTTGTGGTTCTATTGACTATTAAGCAGACTGCATCTGTACTTCATACAATGGTTGCAATGAGTATTAAAAAGGATGCATCTCCTGGTTGCAATGGATATTACTGAGACTGAATCTTGTGTGTGCAACAAATATTAGCATGTCTGTATCCCTTGGCTGTAATGAGTAATAAGAAAGCTGGATCTCTTGGTTGCAGTTAAGTATTACTGTGACTGCATGTTCTAGATGCATGGAGTATTAAGGAGGCTACATCTATTGGATGCAGTGAGTTAGTGTGAATGTAGGTTATGAGTGTACTATTACAAAGGCTGCATTTCCTGGTTGCAGGAAGAATTAATGTGATTGCATGACATCTTGTGGTTACAGTAAGTATTCATGAAGTTGTTTCTCATGGCTGAATTGGGTATTAAGGAGGCTGCATCTCCTTGTTACAGCAAGTATTAATAAGGTCACAATTTTGGGTTGTAATGAGTATTAATCAGGCTACAAAATGAAGATGTACTGAAAATTGTTCATCTTGTGTCTCTTGGTTGCAGTATAAACGTTATCAGCATCTAATTGTCTGCTATAGAACATTCGTCTGTTCACAGGGAAAAAAAATGACTATCTGCTGGGATTTGTTAGGACTTGTTTAGGAGATTAAGCTAATGTTTATGTTAAGTATTAAATTAGAGGAACGCAGTATCCTAGCATTCTAACATTTTTTAAAGACTAGCCTGACTTCAATCCCCCTGCTTTTACCCTTGGTTCTTATAAGGAGGGGATGATGGTCATTCAGATTAGTATGGAATGAATGTGAACTTTCTGCATCCAGAAGAATACAAATAAGCAGGTCTAACACCCACACACACACACACACACACACACACACACACACACACACACGCACACACGCACACACACACACACACACACACACACACACACACACACACACACATACATTTTGATATCATGACACTCTGCTTAAGAACAACTGTGCAAAGGATCACATGTCACACATGAACAGTAACACAAGAGTGGTAAGAAGTGTTTCTGACTTCATCTTGTTTTTTATACATTGCTTTAAAGAAGTAACAGTATCTTTTTTGGAGCCTTTGTGAATTCTTGAAATATTCAATACAGAGGAAATCTGATCTGTAACATGATGATGTACTATGACAGTGCTGATTATAATTTTGTATATAGCGATGAAGAAGAATATTTATGGAGATAGCAGTGTAGAACCTTGCACATGTACTTCTGAGGTGATGTCCAGTGATGAAAATGTTATTGCTTTACAGTGATCAGATGGAGTTGTAAGGGAAACGGCTAAAAAGGTGCTTGTTGTGACATCTGGAAAGAGGAAGGAGGACTAGGAGACCTGGTGGTGGAATGAGGAAGTACAGGAGAGTATACAGAAAAAGAGGTTGGCGAAGAAGAAGTGGGATTGGCAGAGAGATGAAGAAAGTAGACAGGAGTATAAGGAGATGAGGTGCATGGCAAAGAGAGAGGTGGTGAAGGCTAAGGATAAGGCATATGAAGAGTTGTATGAAAGGTTGGACACTAAGGAGGGAGAAAAGGACTTGTACCGATTGGCTTGACAGAGGGACCAAGCTAGGAAAGATGTGCAGCAGGTAAGGGTGATAAAGGATAATGAGGGAAACGTACTCACAAGTGAGGAGAGTGTGTTGAGCAAATGGAAAGAGTACTTTAAGGGGCTGATGAATGAAAAGAATGAGAGGGAGAGAAGGATGGATGATGTGCGGATAGTGAATCATGAAGTGCAGTGGATTAGCAAGGAGGAAGTAAAGACAGCTATGAACAGGATGAAGAATGGAAAGGCTGTTGGTCCAGATGACATACCTGTGGAAGCATGGAGGTGTTTAGGTGAAATGGCAGTGGAGTTTTTAACTAGATTGTTTAATGAAATCTTGGAAAGTGAGAGGATGCCTGAGGAATGGAGATAAAGTGTTTCGGTACCGATTTTTAAGAATAAAGGTGATGTGCAGAGCTGTAGTAACTACAGAGGTATTAAATTGATCAGTCACAGCATGAAGTTATGGGAAAGAGTAGTGGAAGCTAGGTTAAGAAGAGAGATGATGATTAGTCATCAGCAGTATGGTTTCATGCCAGGAAAGAGTGCTACAGATGTGATGTTTGCTCTGAGAGTGTTGATGGAGAAGTACAGAGAAGGTCAGATGGAGTTGCATTGTGTCTTTGTGAACTTAGAGAAAGCATATGACAGGGTGCCTAGAGAGGAGTTGTGGTATTGTATGAGGAAGTTGGGAGTGCCAGAGAAATATGTAAGAGCGGTACAGGATATGTACGAGGGTAGTGTGACAGCAGTGAGGTCTGCAGTGGGAGTGACAGATGCGTTTAAGGTAGAGGTGGGATTACATCAAGGATCAGCTCTGAGCCCTTTCTTATTTGCAATGGTGATGGATAGGTTGACAGACAAGATCAGACAGGAGTCCCCGCAGACTATGATGTTTGCAGATGACATTGTGATCTGTAGTGAGAGTAGGGAACAGGTGGAGGAGACCCTGGAGAGGTGGAGATATGCTCTAGAGAGAAGAGGAATGAAGGTCAGCAGGACTAAGACAAAATATATGTGTGTGAATGAGAGGGAGGATAGAGGAATGGTGAGGATGCAGGGAGTAGAGGTGGTGAAGGTGGATGAGTTTAAATACTTGGGATCAACAGTTCAGAGTAATGGTGAGTGTGGAAGAGAGGTGAAGCAGAGAGTACAGGCAGGATGGAGTGGGTGCAGAAGAGTGTCAGGAGTGATTTGTGACAGACGAGTACCAGTAAGAGTGAAAGGGAAGGTCTACAAGAGGGTAGTGAGACCAGCTATGTTATATGTGTTGGAGACTGTGGCATTGACAAAAAGGCAGGAGTCAGAGCTGGACGTGGCAGAGGGTAAAGATGTTAAGATTTGCACTGTGTGTGATGAGGGAGGACAGGATTAGGAATAAGTATATTAGAGGGTCAGTCCAGGTCGGAAGGTTTGGAGAGAAAGCCAGAGAGGCAAGATTACATTAGTTTGGACATGTGCTGAGGAGGGATGCAGAGTATATTGGGAAAAAGATGCTAAGGATGAAGCTGCCAGGTAACAGGAAAAGAGGAAGGCCTAAGATATGGTTTATGGATGTGGTGAGAGAGGACATGCAGGAGGTTGGTGTGACAGAGCAAGATGCAGAGGACAGGAAGAAAAGGAAACAGATGATCTGCTGTGGTGACCAATAACGGGAGCAGCTGAAAGAAGAAGAAGTGATCAGATGGAGCTGTATTATGTGTCTACCAGTTAGTGCAGAGGATTGATGCTATGTACGGTTAATGTGCTGCTTTCTGTAGTCCAGGGTTTGGTTCTCAAAGCCTCCATTTGCTTATTGTCAGACTGTGAGCAGGTCACTTAACCAAGCAGTAATCTGGAGTTTATTGAAAAATTGGATTAGCTTCTTCAGTGGTCTGCCTTTCTGCTTGTCTGGTGACTTTCTGAGAATCGCTAATAACACAGATACATTTGTAATCAAGCAGCGAGCCTTGCTAGTCCTGCATAAGCAGACATAAGACCGTCAAAATCACACTTACACTGCAAATAAATAATTTTACCTCCCTGGACAGAATGGAGTGGATTAAAGTATGAGCAGTCCTCCTTATTAACTTGTAACCCAAGCAGTAGCCTTAACATTATGCATAGCACATTATTCCTTTATGTTTGTTTTCTCTGTATTGGATGTGATGAGTGTAACATATGTTCATTTTGGTATATACACAATCTGTACATCTGTGGCATAGTAGGGTGTTCTTTGGATCCCCTTCCAGGTTATGATTCTTTTTTTTTTTTCAGAGGGGCTATCCTTCCAGAGCTCAATTTATGATCACAAAAAAGTACCAATTTTTTTTTTCTTGAATATGTTGAACTTGATTCTATATCAGCCCTGTCTGACCACCTTCTGTAATTGTAGGATATTGTCTAAAGAGAATATGACATCAGCACACACATCTCAGCTATCACAATTTATTCGCATCGTATTAGCATGCAAAAAAGCATGATCTAGGAAAATATCAAGCCAACCTATCATTTCAGCAACTATTAATCCCCTCCTTCAAAATGGTACTGTTGTGGGTACAGGAAACATCACCTAAATTTCTTGATTAAATATTGCTTAAATTGATAATTCTTTATTTATATAATGTTAAAGACCTACTAGTTTAATTTGTGTAAGGAGTGAGGTAAACTGAGCAAAAAAATGCAAATGATCTAGAAAAATTCCAAATATGGTTGGATACTATTAATAATATATGTTCCAGTTTACTATACAACATGATAGAGTAACTGTTACTCTCTGACAGCAAGCATGCGTGCCAAAGATCAGTCAGAAGAGAAAAATAATATAATTAAGATCAAAATTAATTAACACAAGAATCAGGTCATAAGCAACTGGATTACTTGTGGCAAGCAGACATACACAAACCAAAATATAGATAGCTGACAGTAATACAAGATTATCTGTTGGGAAACAAAAATTGAAGCGGTAATGAACAGATACCTATGTTCTACACATCCACAGAAATTAAGATGCCAGATACATAAAAATTTAACAGAAAGAACTGCAGGAAAATCTTGGTGGAATGCTGAAAGCAGTCAAAGCAGGAATGGATGATACCAAAGACATATCTTCCTAAACTCATTTTGTTAACAAAAGACAGCAGTATAGTTTGAATCACCAGACAAACCAACATTGCAGTAGGCAATGGAGAAAATCAATATCTGCAAGAACATGAAGGAACAGCAGTCTATATTTTCTGGGTGTATTCAACTTTATAATATTTTTTTCTAAATACATATATATAAATGCAGCTGAGGAAGTTTGCAACAACAAGAATTCAGTGTTCAATCTGGTTACAATAAGTGCTTAATTGTCGCCTCACAGTAAGATGTTGTCATGTTCGATTCTCAGCTAAAGTGTCTTCTGTGTGGAGACATGCGTGAATGAGCGTACCTTCGTTGAAGGTTGTATGTCAGGGCTGGCAACTCGGTACATAAAAATCTACTGCCAATCATTAGCGGACCGGAGTTCGCTGTGGCGACCCCTAACCGGGAAAAGCTGAAAGATGCAACAACCAATCCTATTCTACACTCCCGAATTCCTAAAATGTGGCAGTAGTGGTGTATGTGCATGTAAAATAGGCAGGGAGATGAGTGAAGGATGTCTGTAAAAGGGGAGTAATAGAAATAAGAGAGTGAGTGACTCAAAAAGGGGTAGGAAGAAAAAGACTAAATGGAAATAATATTGGACGCCTAACCATGGATATAGGAGGACAATTGATGAACCTAATAGTAGGAAGGCTTGCTTGGGGGTATGGATACCAGTGATATAAATAAAAAGGCCAGTGTTCACATGACAGTGTTTGCACTTAAAGAACAATATAAGTGAATATCAAATGTTAGTACAGAAAGCAAAGAAGTTAACTTAGTTGATTGCCTACTAAAGATGGTAGTGTAAGATATTAGAGGAAGTAAGAACCAATGAAACGCTTCTAGCTGTCAGTCCGAGTAATGGTTGAAATTATAGGAAAGTTCTATAGACAGTTAAGTTTTCATTAAATGTAATAGTGTGAGAAAGGTTTTGGAAATACTGAAACATCTGTAGTGCTAATATGTTGTAAAAGATAAGAGCTGAAGACGGCAATACTGTTTTGAATAATCTGAATTCATGCATATTGTAGAAATGCTTATCTGTACAGCAGCTGCATTACACAGTGTTTAATTAAGTTAAGATTATGGACTGCATTGAGCAACATTTATGTATTTACACTAGGACTAGAAACTGGAACAGATCACTGACACTACTATCAGGGCATAGATATTATACAATGCAAGTAAATATTCAGTTTTACATTTTTCTCACTAACATAAAATAACTACGTGTCTCCCTAATCATTTTACACAGGAGTCCTCACTAACAGCTAATAATTCATTCATTCATGCATGCATTTTTTGTTACCCCTTTATACTATATACATCACAAGATCTGCATACACACACACACACACACACACACACACACACACACACACACACACACACACACACATGTGCACACATACTGTGTACATAGCTACAGGCAGTTTTGAAGCTTTCCATTTCAGCGATTGTCATAATTTGGGATATGGAAGGAAAACAGACATCTAGGCAAAGACAGAAATGGACACAGGGTAGCTGCGGTGGTGGTGCTGCGGTAGCTTTGTCGCCTCACAGTAAGACGTTGTCTTGTTCGATTCTCAGCTAGAGCATCTTCTGTGTGGAAACATGCATGAATGGGCATACCTTCGTTGAAGGTTGTGCGTCAGAGCTGGCAACTCGGCACGTAAAAATCTACTGCCAATCATTAGCGGACCGGAGTTTCACTGTGACGACCCCTAACCGGGAAAAGCCCAAAGACACAACAACAACCCAGAAGCCAACAATGTTATGCGGCAGCAGTCCCACCTATTGCATTACAGTGCTACCTGCCACTAAATCAAGACAAATAAGAATAGCATATACATGCACATGCATATTCTATAATTACACAATGAAAGCTCTTTTCTTTCCAAAAGCAAGTCTGGTGTAAAAAGAGCATTCTTCATGGGAAAAAGCCCAACTGCAGACTGAAACCAAAGGACAGAAATCCTTGGTGTTGTAGGTAGTAAAATTAAAGCGACAACTGGTGTACTCTTCCTGCCTTCAAGCAGAAAGATTTAAATTAAAGAGGCTACATAGAAAATAAAAATAATGCATTCTTACATGCATATAAGTGCCCCCATAACACATCAAAGGTATAAAAGTAAGTGAAAATGTCCTAGAGCAGGTCTTTTAGAATCTGACCCCTACTGTAATACTAAGGGAATTGATAGCCTTAGTGACACTGCAGATCCTGACACCTGAGAAGCAGCTAACAATCATTCTATCTTTGGTCAGCCTGATGAGTGGTGAATTTGTCTAGCTGACTATAGAATGTCCTTATGACTAAGCTTTTAAAAGCAATTATTGCTTTTACAGTCAAACCAGAGTGCTGCAACACTCCATGAATGGTCTGAACAGTAGCAACTGCTTGCTAAAGTTTTAAAAGTAAAAAAAAGTGCTGTATGCAGGGTATAAACTATAGCAACTGTTTGCTGCATTTATAGCAAGTAGTTTACTACAGTTTAAAAGAAGAAATTATTTTATACAATGTATAGATTCTTCTGTGAGTTTTTATCTTGTTTACAACATTTTTTTTTGTTTTGAAACTTTTTTGCTGCTGGTTTTCATTTAGGCTCTTGATTATTGAATTCCTCATCTAGATAATTCCCATTCCGAAGGTAGAATTCTGATACTTTGGGCCTTTTTATTAATTCTTCTGTCTTTAGAGCTTCACAATATTGTTCTCTGCCACTTTGCAGAATAACTATAACACAAAATCTGTTTTTTTTTCTTGACAAGATAAATGTTCTTTCTCTATGATTATTATTCCATACACAATTGTTTTTTGGCTTTTCTGATGACATTTATGTTACTGTATATATTGCCCTGTTGGTTTACTGTACTGCCTGCTATGTATTGACTGAGTAAGTGGGATGGTCTGTTGACCCTTTTCAGCCCTGACTCAGGTTCAGCGCGTAGTTTTACAGAACACATAGCATATTTAATCTTCACTGCAGACTTGTACATGTAACATTAGTTAGTCTATAAAATCAGACAAAACTGGAGAAAATATTGACTGTATGTAGCTTGTTAAATATAACATTGTGTAAGACAGAGTTTATATATGTGCAGAGATACTCACATAGAGTAAGCGCAATAGATTGAAGCAGTCAGTGTTGGCATGGTGTTGTTTGATTATTGTGGGTATTAAGTTGGATATAAATAACATTTTTTTTTTGCTTGGATTACTGTTAACCTTTGCTTATAAAGTATCATCATTGTTTAGGTATGTATTCGGTACCTTTTTAATTGACTTAATGTCTAAAATCTAATTTCTGTTGACGGCTAATTACAGGTCATAGGTCCTAATGCTGAGAAGGCTTTTTCCCCTCAGGGTAGTTTATTCCTGGCTTCCCCTTAAGTGATGATTGTTTTCTTTTAGTGGTATCTTTCTTCTTAATGGTGGGGGACAGACAAGATTTTTGATTTTGAATAACAGGGTGCTAAGATAAAATATAAATTAGCTCTTTTATGAGATTACAATGGTGTGCATGTAAATCTGACAGTAATACAACTCTGAACATTGTTTTCAGTTATATGGAGTTTTTTAGTGTTATATGTACAGCAGAGAGGCAGTAGTTGTAAACAATATTATATTTCTGGGAAAAGAACAGTCAGGCATCTCTAGATGATAATGACAGAAGGTGTAAATGTTTATAACTCAGCTTCAGCTGCATTATGGCTTTTTGTACGATATTGTCAGTGTGAGTATTTAAAGGTAAGGATGCATCTAGCATAAGGGCTAAGTATTTGCATTATTCAACATTTGGCATGGCATTACTCTGCATGTCTGTGACTGACAGTGAGGGTAAAGCTAACAGCTTCTTGGATGTGGCAGATAGCTTTGCATTTATTTTTTATAGTGATGAGTAGCTTATTGATGCACGAACTCTGACACAGATAAGAAGAAATGTATTTATAGCAGAGTTTGCAAATTTTTATTACTTTTGTTAGCTCCAGAAGTAAGACATTGTCTGTGTAAAGGAATGACACCTTGTTATGGTAAATCATTTCTAAGGTAAATTTATGAATAGAAACAAGTAGTGATAATAGTACTAAGCCTTGAGGAATGTCAGTGCTAAGGATTCCATTTAATGAGTATTGGTTGTTGTAATGTATCAACTAATTAATGTTGGACAGGTAGTTTTGAAACTAAGTTATTATGTTCTCCCCAAAATGTAATGTTTTTACATTTCCATAGTAATATGTTATGATCTACAGTTTCAAGTGTTTGAGCCATGTCAACTAAAATCCTTGCAGATAAGAAACCTTTGTTCATGTTCTGGAAAATATGAATAGTGATGGTAAGCAGAGCTACTGAAGGCCTTGCAGACAAACCTGTTGTCAGTCTGAAACAAGTCACAGCTGTTTTTGCGTTTGAATATTTGTTTTTAAAATAATTTCTCAATGATTTTGGAGAAAGGGCAAAAATTAGGGATAGGCCGGTAGACTTTTGGTGGTGAGGGTGAGACTACATTTGGGAGAACAGTAGCACTTAATTCTTATAGTGAGTAACAAGTTATAAGTGAGGAGTTCTTACATTTTATTCAGTGTTTTTTTTTCTTTTTTTTTTTTTTGAAATCTAGGATGGAGCATTCTAAATCTGGAGGAAAACTTTACACTTTTCAGCAAGGTTTTGGTTTCACTGGTAGACATTTCAGCAAAGTGGAAAGTAGCAGCATGTTCTGCTAAAGAATATAATTTCTCTTCAAGGATTTAGTGGGAATTGACTAGTTATTGATGGAATAGATGAAATTAGTACATATTTGTAAACCTGAGTAAAGTTGTTTTTTGAGTTAAATGGTGTAATTGTTGAAGGTGAGGAGGCAGTTTTGTAGCTTGTTAGCTTTTTTAACTCTCTGCAGAATAGTTTGGGTTTGCTGGTTGCATTGTTTTGTTTTTCCTTTAGGAGTTAAAGTTTTGCATCGTTTCTAGCCTTTCTAGTCAGACTTGTGTATATTAGGTATGTTTGGTGTAGGTTGTTATTGGAAAGGTTTTGTTTCCATTCTTCCAGGCTGTGTCTGTTTGTATCATCATTTAATTTAAGTCATGGTTCAAACAAAGACATTTTTAGCTGCCCAGTCTTTAGCAAGAATTAAATAATAGAGTCCTAAATTGAGTATAGACAGTGGCAAAAAGTTCTAGAACTTTTAAAGTGTCAGTGATACTATGTAATGGATACCAGACTTCTGTATATAGAATAAGACTGATCTTGCTAACTTTATGGTTAGGAAAGGGTCTATAAATTATTGTCTGTAGTGGGGCTTTTAGGGCATTGAAAAATCATGTCATCTTTAAAGGGCAACAGTTGATAAAATTATTCAGTAGTATAGCTAGACCAGTGCCCCTGTGCTTAAAGTAAGTTATTATTGCATGGAGGTAGACATGGTGGATTGTACAGCAGGTTTTTGTTTATACTCATGTGGTTAGGAGTCTAAAATGAGTTCTTATGAAGTGTGCATTGATTTCTAAGAGGGTGGGGGTGAATTATAGCAATGGTGTCATTGTCCTGAGGTTTTGACTAGGATTAAATGTTTTTTAGGGGATAAGGACATGTATATGATGAACCTGTTTGTTACTAAGGCAAGAAGATAATTGAAGAGCAATGTGGAGGTCGAACTTAGCTCTTGTAGACTGTGATGAAGAGGGAAGACTACAAGAAGGATAGTAAAGTGGTGGACAGAAGCATTCTATGTTCTGCCTAGGTATTGTAATTGTGGGTGGGGAGTTGAGTATGAGGATGTATAAAGAGAGAGGAACATGAAGGCAGGAAAAGTAAATATTTCCGTGTGAAGGAAAGTATTGTGTGAGAGAATTTAGAATAGGTTAGAGTTTGGAACCATGAGTTAGGCTAATGTAATTCTCTAATTGTTTTTAAGGTGAGTTTACATGATGAGTTGTATCCTAGCTACTAATTAGGTTGAAGAGAAAATTAAATTTTCTGCTGTTGATATAATGGAAGAGAGGCAGTTAGTTTGCCAGTGGGGAGACTGAAATATATCAGAAAATCTGTGTGTAGAGAGCGTTGTTTAGAAGGATCATCATGCTGCATCCTAGGCTGAATTTATAAGGGAGTGATTTTATTGCTAGAAGTGAAACATAGGCAAAGGGTACAAAGCAGCTGGTATACTTATGGAGGCAAAGTAGGCAAGAGTTGCAGAGCAGTGTGTCTGCAGCTGAGATAAGGAGGAAATTTCAGAGAGTGACTATGAAGATATCTAGTGTGAATGGGGTTTAGTAACCTAGCTGCCACATAAGTTTAGAGGAAAGGGATAGTGTTATGTGACAGGTTTATTAAACGCGAGATGTACCCTAGCTGCCATCTAGGCTGAGATATAGAAAGAAGACTTAATGGATAAGGTAAGATAAGAACTTGTGTCTATGATAGTAGTTATCACATAGGGAAGATAAGGGATGTAAATTTCTATGGAAGTTGAAGCAGAAGAGAGCCCTGAACTAGCTGCCACCTACCTAGACTAAAGAAGAGAGGAATAATTCATTGTGTAAGTGGTGTCATGGGAGTCTTGTGCAAGTGGATGCCTAGGTTAAGAGAAGCAGTGCAGAGTTTTATTAAAGCACTGTAAGCGTATCTATTGACCTACCTATCTGTGTATCTATGTATGTATATATATATATATATATATATATATATATATATATATATATATATATATACACAAACGCTATGTAGGCTGAGAAATAGTGGGAGAGTTTAGTAGGTTTGAAGTGTCATCTAGGCTGAGCGATAGTGGGAAACTTCAAAAGGAGAGAAATGCATTTGGATGTTAGTGTAAGATAATGATAAAGCACTATAAGTCTGATAGAGATGTGGAAGTGGGGAGGATACAGTCTAGCTGCCACTTAGGCTGTCAGAAAAATTGAGAAGTTCAATGTGTGGGAAATACACTAGAAGGGTTCTTCTGTAATGAAGCTGCAACCTAGCTTGAGTGTAAAGCTGTGTAGTTTAATGTCAGTGGTGTTGAAGCAGAGAGATATGGCTTAGTTGCTGCTTAGGTTGGGAGATGTGTGGATATTAAATGGGAAAGGGTGTGGTAGAAGCAAAAAGCATGTACTTAATACTTTCTGCTCTCTGCCCTTTGCTGCTGCCTATGACAGGTCTGTAATTTCTCTATACCACAAGAAATATTTCCATATTTCGTCTGGTTGCCTGAGCACCTTTTCTGTTTAATTTTCCCAAGAGACAGCTTGGTACATGAACTTTAATTTTTCTATCCACATCAGTGAAATTAATGTTCACTGCCTTTGTGTTCAACATTAAATGATAAGCATCTTTCATTTCAGTGGTCTCATGCACAGACTTCCTGAATTCATAAAGGTCATATCTAGTGTTTCTGTTAGCTTTGGAATAATGTGTGAGTTTAGATTTTACATCCTGTTAACTGTTTTTTTTAATGATGTTGTATCTCTTGAAAATTCTGTCCATCTATGTAAAGTATAATATTTTTTTATCTTGTATCCTCTTGACAAATAATAACACCAATGAACCAGGTGATGTTTTGTGATGATCAGTAGGATCATAGGAGTGTACTAATATCCCTAGATCCTTTGTAAGCCTAGCCATTCATGCCCCAATTTTCTCATTTATCAATGCCCACAGACTAGAACAGCTCTGATACATGCCTGTGCCCTAAGGCATTTACAAGCTGCTCCTTTCCATAAGGTCAACAGGCAACATGCCAAGAGTAAATTTGTGATTTCCCCATCCATTGGTCACATGGTGGCAACCAGGCTGTTTTATGACCATTTTCAATATGCTGAATGACTTATTTCTAATATTATTTGACAATATGTCCTGTGACTGAAACCTCTCTGATTCACCATGCAGCTCAGTGAGTTTTCATCACCTTGGCTAATAAACTGTTGCTTTTCAGGGAAAGGATTACAAAGATACATCATAAATTCAACTGTGACAGGAAATGAATACTTTATTGGTTCAGGCTTTCAGCCAATGAGCATATGAGCTTCCAGCCTTAACAGTTTTATGTTGTAGCCCCATATTTATATACATATATATAATTTAATGTGTATATATATATATATATATATATATATATATATATATATATATATATATATATATATATATATATATATATATATATATATATATATACATATATATATATATATATATATATATATATATATATAATATATATATATATATATATATATATATATGTGTGTGTGTGTGTGTGTGTGTGTGTGTGTGTGTGTGTGTGTATATATATATATATATATATATATATATATATATATATATATATAAAAAGTGTGCACACCCCTATTAATATTCCAGGTTTTTCTGATATAAAAATTGAGACCACAATAAATAATTTCAAAACTTTACAGGTAATAGATCACTTTAAAGGTAGGAAAAGTTTTGAAATGATTTATTGTGATCTCATTTTTTTAAATTACAAAACCTGGTATTTTAACGGGAGTGTGTACACTTTTTATATCCACTATATATATATATATATATATATATATATATATATATATATATTTATATATATATATATATATATATATATATATATATATATATATACATTGAAGGAAGTTAATCCCTGACTTGGTCTAATTGTAAATATTGGTTCTTTTTTGTGTTTTTTTATCCACTGGTGATCAATCACTTGAGTTCAATCACTTGCCATTCAATATATTTCTTTTTTCCTCAAATTTTGTTTATTTTCATAGGTTCATAGGTTCATAGGTTGGTACTAGGCTATCAACCCTAGGGCCTATACAAGCCTAGCCATAACAATTCCCTGGCTATTTCTTTCCACATTATTTACTTCCCTGGACCCCTGTCTAGCAGGGCAACTGACATGATCCCCGGGGTGAATTTCCTTTCTCCCATCCAATCATCAAGGTTCCTTTTGAAGAGGGCCAGAGAGGCACTCTGCTTGACATGTATGGGCAATCTATTCCAGAGTCTGGGGAGTCTCTGGGTCAGGAACCTATCCCTCCAGCATGTTTTTTTTTATTGTGATGACAAGGTTTAGATCCCTGGAGCATGTGGCTCTGAGTGATTGGGATTTCTTTAAGTGTAGCATGTCCAACAGCTCTGGGTTTGACATGGCCTTGTATGTTAAGCAGAGATTGCCTCTGAGTAGACGATATGCGACAGAGTATAGCTGGAGTTTTTAAGGCGGTCAGCATAGGACATCTGCTTTAGGCCTGTGATTCTTTTAGTGAGGTATTTCTGCAGCCTTTCCAGTTGTTGCAGATGTCTTGAGAGGTACATAGCAAACGGGGCGTTGTATTCTGTAATGGGTCTAATGAGGGATGAGAACAGTGGGACAGTGACCTCCTTTTTTCAGGATGAAAAGCCCTTAGTGATGAGGTGTGCCACATAGAAGGATTTCCTTACTGGGGAGTGGGGGTGGGATCTGGATGTTAAGGGTGATTAGCTTATGGTCAGACCTGACTAACGAGGGGGTGACCATAGGTGTGGAGCATAGATTTCCCATGTTGGTAATGACCAGGTCTAGAATATTGGACCCCCTGGTGGGACTATGGATTAGTTGATCCAGGGCATTAGAATTTATGAATTCCAAGAACCATTGGGCAAAGGTGTTGGTACAGGTGTAGTTTTCTCAGTTAATGGCAGGGTAGTTAAAATCTCCCAGTATTAGGGCGTTTGGTTCTATCTTAATATTTTCCAGTATGTTTAGAAAGGTGTATTGAGAATCTTGGGGTATGGTGAGGGATCTGTAGAAAGCTACAATTTGGATTGCAGTCTTACCTAGTGTTAGTTGCACCTGGAGAATTTCATATGCATTGTGTTGGGCAACTAGCCTGGTGGTGTGAATATCCTTGGTGAATATTGACACTCTTCCACCTTTAGTGTTTCGGTCCTGGTTTGGTGGCCGAAAAGTGTGGTAAGAGTTGTAGCCTGGTATTGCAGGGGTGCTCTCTGGAGCCTTGAACCAGGTCTCAGTTACTGCACAGATATTGATGTTCTCCATTTTTAGGAGTGCCTCGAGAGAGTGC
Organism: Protopterus annectens; assembly: GCF_019279795.1. Classification (NCBI taxonomy): domain Eukaryota; kingdom Metazoa; phylum Chordata; order Ceratodontiformes; family Protopteridae; genus Protopterus; species Protopterus annectens. The sequence continues at coordinate 473,737,920 of NC_056746.1, forward strand.
ATTTTGAGTTTTAGACTTCTAGCATTGAGTAGTTTTACCTTCAGATTTTGCATGCTTGTACCTGTTATGGTGGTGGTTTTGTCCTTTGAACTTTGCCTAAAAAAGGCACTATAGGGGTTGCAAGAGCCTTAGCCAGTAACCTGAATCCCAGGGGCGACAAGTGCAGACCATCTCTGGCAAACCATCGTGGTCTGTCAATCATGTCGTCCCAGGCAGACAGATACTGGATCCCCTTTGAATGACACCAGAAGCTTAGCCAATTGTTGAAGTCAATCATTTTGTCCTTATATTGTGGTATCATTCTGGGCGAAGGCAGGATGCTACTCAGGGCTAGGGTCATACCTGCCTGGGCCACATGATCTGAGAGCTCTTCCATGTCTCTTTTCATGTAGTCCAGGGAGGTACGTCTCAAGTCATTCACTCCAACATGGACAATGACAGAGTCATATTTGTACTTGTTGTGGAGTGACTTGAGTGCATGCATTATGTGGCAGATCCTGGCACCCGACAGGCAGCTGACTGTAATTTTCTCCTTGTTCAACCTAGTGAGAGGGACATCAGTGTGCCGGACTATAGAGTCACCTATGACTAAAGTGTTAGGTACATTGTCTTGCCTTAGGGGCTGTTGCTGGGTGGCACACTGGTGTTGTGAACTATGTGACACTTTGGTTGTGATTGGTCTTTGTTTGCATTTCAGCTTCAGTGGTTCTTGTTGCTTGGGCAGGTTACAGTTAAGGGCCTCTGCATATGTGGATTTAGTGTTGCTATGTGCGGGTGTTGGTGGTGTGGGTTTAGAAGGGCTATGTGTTGCTTGAGGTGTAGTGTGGATGTTAACCTTCTCCTCTTGACTGTCTAGCACAATCTTGGGTGGAGAGAGCTTTGCTTCCATTTTGGCTATGTAAGTGCATCTCTCACAGGTTGTAGTGTTGGGTGGTAGGAGGAGAGGGTTGTCTGTATACATGAGGCAATTGCTGCATTGCCCCAGTATGCCCAGATTCACCAGGTGGACAGGAGAAATCACCAGAAGCTGACCCTTGGACATGCCTGGTTTGGTGCTTTTTTTTTTTTTTTGTAAAGTACAGGAGCTGTTTTCCCTTACCTTAGCAAGGTACTTTGCAATTATAGGCTGTTTATTGCTTACTATTAATTTATCCTTATTAACAAGGAGAGTTGTTAAAATAACATTTATATAATATTTTTAAATATCATTTTAAACAACTATATGCAATATTTACACTAGCCTGACTTTCAATTATATACACTGTATGTTATTAAATATAGAATTAACAGATCGGTTATCAGAGATACAATATTAATTATTGCAGAGTGTCCAACAAAGATATAATGTTCTTCAAAGGATTATTTATCAATGGCCTGGGATAGATTCATAGTTCTTTGATTTTTTATTTCCATCAATGCAGTTGTCTTCAGTAAAGTGTAGAATTCTTCCAAGGTCAGGGGTGTATTTGAATTCCACCTTCTGGTTATGCATTTCTTAGATATAGCAAGTATTGTCCATAACAAATACATATTTGTCTTATTCAGGTAGGGACCTTCATTTTCAATTAGTATAATCAATAACAATGACCGCCACCAGTACTGTTAGCCAACAGGGTGCTGGCAGAAATTGGGCTACTGTTGGGCGAAGGAGAAAAGGAGGGTGAAGGCATGCCCGAAGGCAGGAAGAGAGGAGGAAGGTTAGGAGTGTAGCAGTGAGGGTAGGAACTTTGAATGTTGGCAGTATGACTGGTATAGGAAGAGAGCTAACTGATATGATGGAGAGAAGGAAGGTTGATATATTGTGTGTGCAAGAGACTAGATGGAAGGCAAGTAAGGCCAGGTGTTTAGGAAATGGGTTCAAATTGTTCTATCATGGTGTGGATGGCAGGAGAAATGGGGTAGGGGTTATACTAAAGGAACAATATGCCAAGAGTGTTTTAGACATGAAGAGAGTGTCTGACAGAGTGATGTTTATGAAGCTCGAAGTTGATGGTGTAATAATGAATGTTGTTAGTGCATATGCTCTACAAGTTGGGTGTGCAATGGATGAGAAAGAGAAATTTTGGAGTGAGTTGGATGAAGTTGTGGTGAGTGTACCCAAGGGTGAGAGACTAGTGATGGGAGCGGACTTTAATGGGCATGTTGGTGAAGTGAACAGAGGGGATGAGGAAGTGATGGGTAGGTATGGTGTTAAGGAGAGGAATGCAGAAGGTCAGATGATTGTGGATTTTGCGAAAAGGATGGACATGGCTGTGGTGAATACATATTTTAAGAAGAGGGAGGAGCATAGGGTGACATACAAGAGTGGAGGAAGATGCACACAGGTGGATTATATCCTATGTAGGAGGGCCAGTCTGAAGGAGATTGGAGACTGTAAAGTGGTGGCAGGAGAAAGTGTAGTTAAGCAGCATAGAATGGTGGTCTGTAGGATGACATTGGTGATCAAGAAGAGGAGGAGGAGGAGTGTGAAAGCAGTGCCAAGGATTAAATGGTGGAAGTTATAAAAGGGTGATTGTGAAGTGGAGTTTAGGGAAGAGTTAAGACAGGCACTGGGAGGCAGTGGAGAGTTACCAAATAGCTGGGTAACTACAGCAGAACTAGTAAGGGAGACTGCTAGAAAGGTGCTTGGTGTGACATCTGGACAGAGGAAGGAGGACAAGGAGACCTGGTGGTGGAATGAGGAAGTACAGGAGAGTATACAGAGGAAGAGGCTGGCAAAGAAGAAGTGGGATTGTCAAAGAGATGAAGAAAGTAGACATGAGTATAAAGAGATGAGGTGCATGGCAAAGAGAGAGGTGGCGAAAGCTAAGGATAAGGCGTATGGAGAGTTGTATGAGAGACTGGGCACTAAAAAGGGAGAAAAGGACCTGTACCAATTGGCTAGACAGAGGGACAGAGCTGGGAAAGATGTGCAGCAAGTAAGGGTGATAAAGGATAGTGAGGGAAAGGTACTCACAAGAGAGGAGAGTGTGTTGAGTAGATGGAAAGAGTATTTTGAGAAGCTGATGAATGAAGAGAATGAGAGAGAGAGAAGGTTGGATGATGTGGGGATAGTTAATCAGGAAGTGAAACAGATTAGCAAGGAGGAAGTAAGGACAGCTATGAAGAGGATGAAGAATGGAAAGGCTGTTGGTCCAGATGACATCCCAATGGAAGCATGGAGGTGCTTAGGAGAAATGGCAGTGGAATTTTTAACTAGATTGTTTAATGAAATTTTGGAAAGTCAGAGGATGCCTGAGGAGTGGAGAAAAAGTGTTTTGGTACCTATCTTTAAGAATAAGGGTGATGTGCAGAGCTGCAGTAACTACAGAGGGATAAAATTGATCAGTCACAGCTTGAAGTTATGGGAGAGAGTAGTAGAAGCTAGGTTAAGAATGGAGGTGATGATTAGTGGTCAGCAGTATGGTTTCATGCCAGGAAAGAGTACTACAGATGCAATTTTTGCTCTGAGAGTGTTATTGGAGAAATACAGAGAAGGTCAGAAGCAGTTGCATTGTGTCTTTGTAGACTTGGAGAAAGCATATGACAGGGTGCCTAGAGAAGAGTTGTGGTATTGTATGAGGAAGTCAGGAGTGGCAGAGAAGTATGTAAGAGTGGTACAGGATATGTATGAGGGTAGTGTGACAGTGGTGAGGACTGCAGTGGGAGTGACTTTCTTATTTGCAGTGGTGATGGACAGGTTGACAGATGAAATCAGACAGGAGGCCCCGTGGACTATGATGTTTGCAGATGACATTGTGATCTGTAGTGAGAGTAGGAATCAGGTTGAGGAGACTTTGGAGAGGTGGAGATATGCTCTAGAGGGCAGAGGAATGAAGGTCAGCAGGGCTAAGACAGAATATATGTGTGTAAATGAGAGGGAGGGTAGAGGAATGGTGAGGATGCAGGGAGTAGAGTTGGTAAAGGTGGACGAGTTTAAGTACTTGGGATCAACAGTTCAGAGTAATGGTGAATGTGGAAGAGAGGTGAAGAAGAGAGTACAGGCAGGGTGGAATGGGTGGAGAAGAGTGTCAGGAGTGATTTGTGACAGACGGGTACCAGTAAGAGTGAAAGGGAAGGTCTACCAGACAGTAGTGAGACCAGCTATGTTATATGGGTTGGAGACAGTGGCATTGACAAAAAGGCAGGAGTCAGAGCTGGATGTGGCAGAGTTAAAGATGTTAAGATTTGCAGTCAGTGTGACTAGGATGGGTAGGATTTGGAATCAGTATATTAGAGGGTCAGCTCATGTTGGACAGTTTGGAGACAAAGCAAGAGAGATGAGATTGCATTGGTTTGGACATGTGCTGAGGAGGGATGATGGGTATATTGGGAATAATATGCTAAGGATGGAGCTGCCAGCTAAGAGGAAAAGAGGAAGGCCTAAGATAAGGTTAATGGATGTGGTGAGAGAGGACATGCAGACGGTTGGTGTGACAGAACAAGATGCAGAGGACAGGAAGAAATGGAAAGAGATGATCCGCTGTGGCGACCCCTAACGGGAAAAGCCAAAAGATGATGATGATGATGATGATAATCAATACTTTAGTTAAGGTAAAGGATTCATTAAATAAAGCTTGTAAAAAATGATTGATTCCATTCCAATATGATTTAATTTTATTACATTCATAAACAGTATGAATCCAGTCTGCTTTATTTGACTTTTCACACCTCCAGCAAAAACTATTTGTAGTAGTTCTGATCTTTTTAATTCTATCTGGTGTTAAAATGCTCTATGTAAGTATTTCCAGTTAAATATTTTCCAGTACTGTGTGTTAGAGGTGTAATTAACTGAGTAAGATGTTAGTTTTAATTTATTCTGTTAACTGCAATGACTGACCGTTTGTTAAGAACTGCCAGTATGATGGTTTGGGAATTGTTTTATATGTTATTAACTTTTTATATAGATTTGAAATGGAATTTTTCTTTTCACAACTATTATATATAAATTCATACAGAAAACTTATTAGATTTGGAATATCTTTAAATGAGGAATTATTAATTAATCTGCATAAATCTTGAGTGTACATTAAAATGCTTTGTAAGGTTAACCAGTCCTGTGTTGGAATATTGTAAGCAGTTTTTATCATATGTATATCTAAAACATTCAATTTATTTACACAATGAAACCAGCATAAAAATCCATTTTGTTCCCTGGAGGTTATTGTTTCCCTATATATTTTGTGAGGAAAGTTCTTAGTGATGGTAAATGGGGTTAAAAGGTCAAACCAAAGTTTTAGATCTATGTTTGCATTGATAGGTTTCCTAAAGGAATTGATGTAATGATTAATTAGTGTTGTTTTTAGAAGGTTTTGTTATATTATATTGTATATTTATGCATAGTATGTACCAGGGTTTGTTTGATTTGTCTACTATTAAACATTTTTTTTAACAGATTAAATACATTTGTTATTATAGTCGTTGTTAATTCTTTCCAGTTGGCAAAATAATTTGGGTTTATCCAGTCTATTGTAGTTTTAAGCACAGATGCTTTTGTATATGTTTCTATTTCTGGGAAGTTCAATCCTTCTTGTTTCCAGCATCTAATGTAATGAGTTAGAGCTACTCTATTCTTTTTGGGATATCATAAACATTTTATTAAACGTGAGTTTATTTCTTTAAAAATGCATCCTTCAGGAATTAACTGTATTGCTAATGCTGCATGTAGTATTTTTGGCAATAAGACCATTTTTATTAATTGCAATCTGTCTTCAAAAGTTAATATCATTTTGTTCCACTTTTCAGTAATGTTTTTATAATGTATTAATATTGTTTTCTTTATATTTTTGCATAACACTATTCCTAAATAATTTAGCTTAAGTTCTTGTTTTCCTATGATGGATTTAGCTGTAACTTGTAGTTCTTTTTTCTTATTTAAAAATAGAAATTTTGATTTTGATCTATTAAAGTTTAGACCTGAAATCTTATAAAATGTCTCCATTACTAGCTCTCCTAATGACTCTCTGGAGTTTGATAGGGTAAATAAAATATCATCAGCAAAAAGCATTATTTTAGATTTGTACTGGTCACAGACTTATATTCCTTTTATTCTTGGATTATTGCATATTATTTCTACAAGTATTTCTATAGCCAAAGCAAATAAAACAGGAGAAAGGGGGACATCATTGTTTAGTACTTTTCGTTATATGGATATATTCTGAGGTGAAATGACCTAATTTAATATAGGCTAAGTTATTGATATATATGTTTTTTAGTAATAAGATGAAGGGAGGAGGAAATTCAAATAATGCTAACGTTTTAAATAAATATTCCCAGTTAAGGGAATCAAAGGCTTTTTCTATGTCTAATCCAATTACAAGTGTTTCTCTATCTTCTTTATTCACATAATCTATAAGAGTAAGTATCCTTTTAATATTATCATGTATGTACCTGTTATATAAAAATCCAGTTTGATCATTATTAATTGTCTTTGAAAGTGGGATTTTCATTCTGTTAGCTAGGATTGGCATGAATATTTTGCAATCATTATTCAGTAATGATATAGGTCTGTATGAGGTGCAAAGGTCTGATGGTGTATTATCTTTTAGAATTGGTGATATGAGAGAATATTACCATGAGGGTGGTATTTTTGCTTCTGACTGGACTTCTAGCAAAGTTTTATGAAAAAAAGAGATTACTGTTGAAGGGAAGAGTTTGTAAATTTCTGTAAATATACCATCTATCCTTGGAGCTTTGTTAGATTTACTTTATTTTATCTTGTCAGCAATTTCTTTGTAGGATATAGGTTTTTGTAGGTCTAGTTTTAAGTTTTCGGGAATTTTTTTTTATATTGATAAGGTTTGTATCTAAGTTTATTTGGTTGGTATCTAAATCTTCTTTTTTGAAGTGTTCCATGTAATGGAACCAAAATGCTTCAAGGATGTCTCCTATATCTGATACTTTTTCCCCTTTCTTTTCATGATATATACTACTAATGTTATTTGCTTTAGACTGTATTTTAATTCTTGTAGATAAGTTATGTAGATATCAGGGGGAGGTGGCTAATGAGTTTATTTAAAATTTTTCCAAGGCTAGACAAGTTTTCTGTGTTAGAATTTCATTATATATTTTATTTAACTCCTCTGTTTCTTTTTTGACTTCTGGACAATTCTGATTTTTTTTTAGATTTTGCTGTCAAGAGCCTGGTTTGCAATTTTAATGATTCAGATTCCCACTCTCTAACTTTGTTTTTGTACCAGCTAAGGGTCTTACCAAATAAATAGGCTTTTAATGAGTCCCAAACCATGACTCTACTGATTTCTGTTGTATTATTATTTTCAAGAAATAGCTGTAGTTCTGACAACATCCAGGGTCTGAATTCTTTACTTTTCATGATATATGATGGAATTCTAGGTGAGAGGATTAAAATTTTAAACTCTGGAGTTTTATTGTCAGAGAGTCATGATGTGAGTAGGGGCATGGAACTATTGAAAAGTTAAGGATTTTTGTTTGTAAATCTTGAACTACGAATAATTTGTCTATTCTGGTTTGTGTTCCAAATCTATGGTCTTTATTGGAAAATAATACGGATTTATCATATTTTACTTTAAAAGTATCTATTAAATGAAATGAATCAATCCATCTTTTTATGGATTTTAAAATAGTTGCTATGCGAAAAGACTTATTGGTGGTTTCAGAAGCTTCTAGGGTACAATTAAAATCTCCTCCCAGTATAAGATTTCCTTTATAATTGTTGGAAATAAAATCTAGGTGTTTTTTAACAATTCCTGCTCCAATTCCTGGGAACTAATATAGATTAGCTAAGGTCCATATTCTGTTATTAAATTGAATTACAACAAATGCTAGTAGACCTTCTTTGTCTTCCTATTTATAAATAACTTTTGGAGTGATTATGTTTTTCTTCCAGAGAATTGATACTGCGTTTGTCTTTGTTCTATAGGAGGATTGAGCTACGACTGTATAGTCCTTAGGGTTCCAAATAAAGGTGTCATTAGTTGTAAAATGCATTTCCTGGAGAAATACTACTTGTGCCTTAATTAGATTTAAATATTTTAGTAAGTTTGATATTTTATTTGTATTATTTAAGCCATTAGTATTTAATGATAAGAATGTTAAATCCATTTCAAGTTATTGTTGGAAGAAACTTTTTGCTTTTTTTTTTTTTTTTTTTTGATTAAAGTAGTTATACCATATTCTCTGATAACATTGAATGTTATTTTTATGTGTGTAAACTTGGGAGTGTAATTTAATGCTCTTTCTTCTTTAAGTACAAGTAGAGTAAAATTCTGGTCAGGCTTTAAAAAAGTACTTCTATAAAACATTAATTCTAAAGTATCAAATACAAATAAATATGACTTTCCCATTAAAAATGGAATGAAAGTCATTCCTAATCCAATAGATAAAGATAGATCTATTGGATTATCACTCATACCTTTAACCAACAATATCAACTGAGCCCCATATGTTAAATTATTATATGGAGAATTTTCTTAAAAGAGATATGAAATTCTATATTATTCTATTATTGTTCTATAGTATTTTATATATCAGGATGGAATGTTAGTTGTGTAAACAATTATTATATTGACTTAGAAAATATCCAGTATTTAGTTACCCTTAAGAGATCCCATGCATGTCAGATATGTCATTTTGGATAAATTAAATGCAACAGAGGAGCATACACTAAATAAGCCAACAACAAACAGATTATTACTAAAATAATTTGACTAAAAGGACTCTACAGGAGACAATAAGTGATTACCAATGAAATATGAATTTACTGTAGGTGTGCTGTCTTCCTTTACTTTCCCACTCTTCAGCTCATCAACTTCAACTTACATTTATGAAAAGACATGGCTTATCAGTGGTATCCTGACTTTGAGTAGAGGCTCCCTATATTCTAGTGTGCAGTGCTTTTACATATTTATAGATTTACAAAGCAAAGTCTAAGAATGAACTATGATCACCTTGACAATTCCCATCCTGCATAGGGCACCTCCTGCTTCCAGAATGGGTAATCAGATCAGGTCTAAAATGAATTTGAAAGTACCTATATGGTAATCAAGACTTACCTTCGGTAAGTATTAATCAGATAGTATTTAGTGCATCTTAGAGAGTTCTCTGGGCAGTTAGAATACTCTTAAGCCTCTCCTCCTTTGACCAAAAACAGAGATTTCCCTTCCCTTTCTTTCCCTTGTTTTAAATTAGTACTAATAAAAGAAATTCAGCAAACATAGGTAAATAGAAATAACTTTCAGTAGTCCGTCTTGTGCATGACTCACAATCCATTAAACAAGTCAGTGACTAACATCACTTTACAATTGTACTTAAAAATATTTCTTATTTACACCCAGTTGGATCTAGGAGGAACATATATCAAAACTAATGTTAATCTTTGTCCAAGCCAAAACCCTTAATAATGACATATTTGGCCTACTTTTCTGTTTTAGTTTCCTCTGTTATTAGCGGAAGACCATTTTAGTTAATATCACTCCCCTCTTCCTTTCTGCAGATAAGCCCACCTGAAATCCTATAATCCCTTTTATCTTACCAATCAACTGTCCAGATTTTCAAAGAATGCCCTGGTTTTTGCTTCATATTTGTGGTCTGTTTTGATAAAATTTGTGGTTTTCTGGCAAATCACAAAGGATTGCACTTACTAAGTAATGACATACATTTGAGTTTCAGACTACATATCCTTCAAAAAATGCATGTGAAAACAAATCCTGTTATTCTAGCAACTTTCTAAATTTATAAGAATTTATTTAAAATCTCACTATTTTTGGACCTTTGTCAACCATTTTTTTTGTTTTGTATATGTTTCTTGTGCTAAGAGGTTGAGAGGCTTGACTTTTATAAATTCCTCCTGTTCTTCTTGGTTCATGTGAGTCTTCTTTAATATACTCCACTTTTCCTTAAATAAGTAATGACTTGAGCCTCTTTCATTAACCAGGCCATTTATTTTATATGATATAAAGCAGAAGCATTATACAATCCTGTTAATGTGAGAAATCTGAAACACATCACCAAATTTAAGTAGTTGCAAAGGTGGGCCTGACATACAGTCATTATCACGATGCAATAAATATAAAATATGCCTATCTGGTATCAGGGGGAATTATTTTTTTGTCTTGCAGCTTGGATCCTGAAATGATATAGCCAACTATACCCATCCAAGAAACAGAATCACAGTATAACACATCAAGCTATATAGAAATCTATATTTAAAATGCAAAAAATGAGGTGAGCAACATTCATCATTGAAATGGTAATCAGTGTTAGACTTGGGTTACAATTTGACACTGAGACTTTTGAGCTACTTCCACTTTTGGTCCTCGCAATCATTTTTTTGGCACTCATCTAGCGGTGTTTCAAAATATCATTCAATTCCTTTCTACCCCTATGATCAATAGATTATTAAATGTGACTCGATCATTTATATAAGCAAATGGAGAATCGGTGAGTCCTAACATAAATTTAGGAGGTATATACATACCTGTGCTTGGTTGCTGGCAATTTCAGCTAGCTCACCCTTCTTGAAGTCCTTGTGACTCACAAACAATATATCCTTTGATGCACACATGCTGTTGCCCATGTAAAATTTAATTAATTACTATAGTTAATGTTGCATGTGTCATTAAAACTATTAAATATGCACTGTGCAATCCTCCTTCATTCTTAAACACACCCATTCTGAGGACTTAACAAAACTGCCCAAAAATAAATCCCCCTGTGAAAGTAAAAGAAAAACTATGGCATGGAATTTATCCCTGCAGTTCTAGCTACTTGTAATTGATCTGTTCTGCTCTCCAAGAATGTTGTCAGGACAAACTCCCTAATCCACAGATTCATTCTCATTCTCAAGATAACTGCAGAGGGTACACGGACGATCCACCAAACGTAACACAAGGGTAATCACGACTTTACTTACTGAAGAACAATCATTTCGCGGAAGCAGCACACATCTGTCCTGGACTGTGTCTACACTCATTCTGTGGAAGAAGCAGCAGCACAAGAATGGTAGGAATGGAACTTTAAATCTGCACAGCAAGGAAGAACAAGAGGTATGTGAGATGATGCAGGTGTGTGCGCGTTTTTAAAGGGGAACACCCTTAAAAACAAAACGACTTTCTTTGTTTTTGTAATTACAAAGTGTGACAGTCCCTCAGCAAGCAGTCAAAATCCCCTTGTACCTGCCTGTGGGCACCCATGAGGATGACAATAAATAATGATACATAATATAGTAGACATAATGTACCATATATAACAATACAGGATTGTATACACATTGCTTAGAAATTAACATTTAAACAGTGATGTATGGTAAATGTTGTTTATCCATTTTTTTTTCTTTTTTTTTCCTTCTTCATAAGCTTTGCATTGGTTCATTCTGTTTATAGAATTTGCAGTATTTTTTTTTCATTTCAGTTGTTAACTTTTTTTCATTTATTACTTTTGTTAAGTTATCTGATGTTAGAAAAAAATGCCTACCAATGTTTCTAGCTGTAAGTTAACCACATAAAGGCTTTATTATCTTAAATGTGTATTTTAATTAAAATGTATTCACTTAATAAATTAATTGTATAAGGAAAGCCACAATTTCTGGGAAGAAAGTAATGTGGGGTATGCAATTTAATAATAACAACAATTTATCCATGGGGTTTTAAGTGGTATAGATTAGTGCAGCAGACAGTCTCTAATATCTTGCATCACTACTTTAATACTGAATTTTATCTCTGCCCCCCCTGGTAAGGCATCAAATATAGTACCCAAAGCTATGACAGTGCAACTAATGTATCCTGTAATTGCCATGCAAGGAGCGGGTAAAGGGAATTCATAACACTCTCTCTTAATGAATTTCATTATCCATTCATCTCATAAGCCAACCTGTGCTGCAGAGGAAACGTATGCCTAAAGCTGTGCTTCACTACAGTACCACCACTGCATTGGCCATCACAGTGCATGTGTGACAGGTATTTTAGGGAAAGTATAAACACATGTTGATTTTTCCCATCAGTATGTAGATGACTGATGCCTAGTTTGCATCAAAGTCTAGAACCAAAAATGGGAACAGAACAAAATATAAAGCCACACCAATAACATTGTGATTCAGAACAGAAAGAGGAAGCATGCATCTGCAAAAGGTAATGGTCCCCCAATACAGAAGGAAAAATAGTCATATCCAGTGCATGACAAGTTAAACTTTACCAAATATACAAGGAAATGGGGGGTGACAAGGGATGAGCATGTAAAAGTTTCAAGCCCTAACATACTGAGCATACCTCTCAACCTGGAAACATCAAAAATCTGGACAAAGGCCCATGAAAAATGGGTACAAATCTATGCTGATTAACATAAAATTGCATACATAATTATGCAACCCTGCCCCCTCCAATGGAATTGTGGGATACCAACTTTCAAATGCAAACTGAAGAACAGACAACCAAGATATGACCCCAGACCCTGTAGTAAATGGTAACTATTTTTTTAAATGTGTAGCAATGATGTTCACTGGGAAGGGGCAAGATGATGAACCTTAGGATTTTGTTTTTGGTGAATTACAGTATGTGGGTTTTGTGGTAAAAGTAGGGCATTTAATGGTAGGCAATATCCTAATCTTAGCAAAAGAATATTATAGTTTGCTAGGACCTCCAAAAGTCATTCTCCATGGCCTACTGATCAGTGGCGTAGCTAGAGTTTGTGCCACCTGGGGCTGTCTTTGAGTTTGTCACCCTTCCACCCTCACAAAATCATGGTTGAATGGGGCCACCCATACACAGCCTTCCTCACTGGAGCCATTCCAATGTCCCATTACTTGTCTATTTCACCCATTTACTATAAACACTGTAATGTGCATACTGCTTTACTTCTACAATGATTATTTGGTTTTCATTTAAAATTTTTATCTTACATTTTAGAGCACAAACACTAATAGACATCTGCTAAACAAAGCAATACAGTCTCAGAATGAAAATAGGCTTAGCATTAAAACTTCTCTGCCCATGAAGCTCACATTAATTGAAACAACATTGAAACCCACATTCAAAGAAAAATGCATCTGGCCAGTGGTAGATAAAGATTACCATTGGGCTGTTTTCAAATCATAGGCCGCTTGCACATGAAACATACGTGTGTTCTTTGGTACACCTTCCTGATTGTATTAAATTATATTCCTTGTATAATACAGCACACTTGTTACAGCATGTTTTAAATTTATTGTTTTTAATATTTTCCAGTAAGCAATGAAACAAAATGCATGAAACAATAATGACAAAACTGCCCAATTCAGAACATTTCCATCATAAAAGTCTACTCAAACCTTTACAGTCCACCAGTATCAGTAAATATGCACAATCTCTGCAGAACTAAAAGTCATCTAATAATTCCACATTATAGAGATCTGTAGCTAATGAAAAGGTTGCAAACAACTTTATATTTCATTGTTTCATCTACAAATAAAGTGCCTGTTGCCCTTGAGGAATAAATTGCCTATGTTACAATAAAAAAAATGATAAGCTAGTAATATTGCAATAGGGAATGGATGGCAAACTGATAACAGGTTCATAGTTACTAGGTATCTCTACCAAAGAGGACATTCTCAGTACTGCAGCATCCACCCCCTTTAAAAGTACAACACAGTACAGTATCAGCAATCCATCTACATACTGTGGGAGTAGAACCCACAGCCTTCTGCATCAAAAGCAAGTATTCTACCTGTTGTGTTACTAACAACACAAACAGACTTGGCATAAACAGTACTAATCTTCTCTCCCCCTGAATAACTATGCAGCACAAGAAATCTGGAAAAAGCCAAAAATATTTTTTTTTGGGGGGGGGGGGGCAAAGGCCCAAAACCAGGGACACATTTTAAACATTTTTATTTTATTTTTTATTTTACATTTGTTGACCGGGCTAGTCTAGCTGGATACATGTCCTTTTTCAGTAGAGGCCCGGGGAGAAAAGCTCCCACATTTAACAGTAGTATCACCAAACAATTAGATACAATAAACTACATTAATAGAATAATAACACGATTAACAACATCTAAATATCCAAGCTGATAGTTTGGTAGGGATTTTTTAAGATGATCATATGACATAGATACATGTGGAGGTAGAAAAGTACTAGATAAAGCTTGAGAGGCAGAAGAGAGATTAGGTACTGATAGACCTATTGGGATTAGTCAGGGTTGGAACATGGGCATAACCATTGAGACTTAAGTAATTCTCTGAGATTAGTTTTGAATAGATTGAGTGAGGTCATGAGCCTGAGGTTGTTGGGAAGGGAATTCCATAGCTTTCCACTGGAGTTAGCATAAAGAGCATCGCCACCCATGTTATTAGATTTGATGGTTAGTATCAGAATACTGTTTGAGGATTGAAGGCTACTTAAGTTGGTGTAGGGGGTCAGGATTTTGCTCAGCGAGGGGGTTTTCTCTGGTTGATTAATTATTTTGAATGCTTCGGTGAGTTGGTTTAGTTTAAGAAGATTGGGCAGTTCCAGCCAGCCTAGTTTCTTGAGGTTGAGGCAATGGTGGGTACGATAGGGTGTGCCTGTTACAAATCTGGCAATATGATGGTAGGTGGTAGAGAGGTTATTAAGCTCACGTTTGTTGAGGAATGATAGTATCGGTGAGGCATATAGTAAGGTGGAAAGGAGATGGGTTCGAGCAATGGTTAATTTAGCATGAGGAGTAAGAAAGTTCTTGATTCTGTACATAGAGCCAAGTTTCTTGTTAACTGACTTAATGGTTTGGGCAATGTGCATGTCGAATTTAAGCTTGTGGATTCCCAATTGTACTAGGTAGACCAACCTCCTTCATTCTTAAACACACCCATTCTGAGGACTTAACAAAACTGCCCAAAAAATAAATCCCCTGTGAAAGTAAAAGAAAAACTATGGCATGGAATTTATCCTGCAGTTCTACAGCTACTTGTAATTGATCTGTTCTGCTCTCCAAGAATGTTGTCAGGACAAACTCCTAATCCACAGATTCATTCTCATTCTCAAGATAACTGCAGAGGGTACCGCGGACGATCCACCAAGCGTAACACAAGGGTAATCCGCGACTTTACTTACTGAAGAACAATCATTTAGCGAGAGAAGCAACACATCTGTCCCTGGACTGTGTCTACACTCATTCTGTGGAAGAAGCAGCAACACAAGAATGGTAGGAATGGAACTTTAAATCTGCACAGCAAGGAAGAACAAGAGGTATGTGAGATGATGCAGGTGTGTCTTGGCGTTTTTCAAAGGGAACACCCTTAAAAACAAAACGACTTTCTTTGTTTTGTAATTACAAAGTGTGACAGTCCACTCAGCAAGCAGTCAAAATCCTTGTACCTGCCGGTGAGCTTTCCATGAGATGATAATAAATAATGATACATAATATAGTAGACATAATGTACCATATATAACAATACAGGATCGTATACACATTGCTTAGAAATTAACATTTAAACAGTGATGTATGGTAAATGTTGTTTATCCATTTTCTTTTTCCTTCTTCATAAGCTTTGCATTGGTTCATTCTGTTTATAGAATTTGCAGTATTTTTGTTTTCATTTCAGTTGTTAACTTTTTTTCATTTATTACTTTTGTTAAGTTATCTGATGTTAGAAAAAAAAATGCCTACCGATGTTTCTAGCTCTAAGTTAACCACATAAAGGCTATATTATCTTAAATGTGTATTTTAATTAAAATGTATTCACTTAATAAATTAATTGTATAAGGAAAGCCACAATTTCTGGGAAGAAAGTAATGTGGGGTATGCAATTTAATAATAACAACAATTTATCCATGGGGTTTTAAGTGGTATAGATTAGTGCAGCAGACAGTCTCTAATATCTTGCATCACTACTTTAATACTGAATTTTATCTCTGCCCCCCTGGTAAGGCATCATATATAGTACCCAAAGCTATGACAGTGCAACTAATGTATCCTGTAATTGCCATGCAAGGAGTGGGTAAAGGGAATTCATAACACTCTCTCTTAATGAATTTCATTATCCATTCATCTCATATGCCAACCTGTGCTGCAGAGGAAATGTATGCCTAAAGCTTTGCTTCACTACAGTACCACCACTGCATTGGCCATCACAGTGCATGTGTGACAGGTATTTTAGGGAAAGTATAAACACATGTTGATTTTTCCCATCAGTATGTAGATGACTGATGCCTAGTTTGCATCAAAGTCTAGAACCAAAACTGGGAACAGAACAAAATATAAAGCCACACCAATAACATTGTGACTCAGAACAGAAAGAGGAAGCATGCATCTGCAAAAGGTAATGGTCCCCCAATACAGAAGGAAAAATAGTCATATCCAGTGCATGACAAGTTAAACTTTACCAAATATACAAGGAAATGGGGGGTGACAAGGGATGAGCATGTAAAAGTTTCAAGCCCTAACATACTGAGCATACCTCTCAACCTGGAAACATCAAAAATCTGGACAAAGGCCCATGAAAAATAGGTACAAATCTATGCTGATTAACATAAAATTGCATACATAATTATGCAACCCTGCCCCCTCCAATGGAATTGTGGGATACCAACTTTCAAATGCAAACTGAAGAACAGACAACCAAGATATGACCCCAGACCCTGTAGTAAATGGTAACTATTTTTTTTAAATGTGTAGCAATGATGTTCACTGGGAAGGGATAAGATGATGAACCTTAGGATTTTGTTTTTGGTGAATTGCAGTATGTGGGTTTTGTGGTAAATGTAGGGCATTTAATGGTAGGCAATATCCAAATCTTAGCAAAAGAATATTATAGTTTGCTAGGACCTCCAAAAGTCATTCTCCATGGCCTACTGATCAGTGGCGTAGCTAGAGTTTGTGCCACCTGGGGCTGTCTTTGAGTTTGTCACCCTTCCACCCTCACAAAATCATGGTTGAATGAGGCCACCCATACACAGCCTTCCTCACTGGAGCCATTCCAATGTCCCATTACTTGTCTATTTCAGCCATTTACTATAAACACTGTAATGTGCATACTGCTTTACTTCTACAATGATTATTTGGTTTTCATTTAAAATTTTTATCTTACATTTTAGAGCACAAACACTAATAGACATCTGCTAAACAAAGCAATACAGTCTCAGAATGAAAATAGACTTAGCATTAAAACTTCTCTGCCCATGAAGCTCACATTAATTGAAACAACATTGAAACCCACATTCAAAGAAAAATGCATCTGGCCAGTGGTAGATAAAGATTACCATTGGGCTGTTTTCAAATCACAGGCCGCTTGCACATGAAACATATGTGTGTTCTTTGGTACACCTTCCTGATTGTATTAAATTATATTCCTTGTATAATACAGCACACTTGTTACAGCATGTTTTAAATTTATTGTTTTTAATATTTTCCAGTAAGCAATGAAACAAAATGCATGAAACAATAATGACAAAACTGCCCAATTCAGAACATTTCCATCATAAAAGTCTACTCAAACCTTTACAGTCCACCAGTATCAGTAAATATGCACAATCTCTGCAGAACTAAAAGTCATCTAAATAATTCCACATTATAGAGATCTGTAGCTAATGAAAAGGTTGCAAACAACTTTATATTTCATTGTTTCATCTACAAATAAAGTGCCTGTTGCCCTTGAGGAATAAATTGCCTATGTTACAATAAAAAAAAAATGATAAGCTAGTAATATTGCAATAGGGAATGGATGGCAAACTGATAACAGGTTCATAGTTACTAGGTATCTCTACCAAAGAGGACATTCTCAGTACTGCAGCATCCACCCCCTTTAAAAGTACAACACAGTACAGTATCAGCAATCCATCTACATACTGTGGGAGTAGAACCCACAGCCTTCTGCATCAAAAGCAAGTATTCTACCTGTTGTGTTACTAACAACACAAACAGACTTGGCATAAACAAACAGTACTAATCTTCTCTCCCCCTGAATAACTATGCAGCACAAGAAATCTGGAAAAAGCCAAAAATATTTTTTTTTGGGGGGGGGGGGGCAAAGGCCCAAAACCAGGGACACATTTTAAACATTGCTTGTATAATCTTAGAAACGTTGCTAGAATAAAATGTTTTGTGTTATCATGCGTTTCATGAAAGATAGGAAAAATGAAACTTTAATTGCTATCATTTAGTGAATTCAGTTCTCACTGATTTACCAGAAAAGCACAAATTTTAAGAGAAACAGAAATGAGCTCAAGTTTCTCACACACACATTACAGCAATACAAGTAAATTGAGTCCAAAGAGAAATCAATGCATTTAAGAAAAGTAAAGACAGGTGGTGCTGTTTCTCTCACACATAAAACAGCCGTTTCTCTCAAGAAAAGTAATCGAGCGCAAGTTTCTCACACACACTGAGCAGCAATACAAGTAAATCAAGCCCAAAGAAAAAGCAATGCAAAAAGAACAGTGATGCCATTTCTTCACAAGCAACAAGCACACACACTTCTCAATGCAAGTTTATCTCGTCAATGCAAGTTTCTCTCGCACATGAAATTGAGCCCATGGAGAAAGTAATGCAGCAACACAAAAAGTCCAATAAACAGAACCCCAGTTACAGTCTTTTTTTTGCCATACCTGGAGGAGTCAGGGGAAGAAACATGTGCACACGTGGACTGGTCCGACTCTGCAGCAAGTTAAATTAAATTAAGTAATAACGAATGGCTCGGCATTCTGGCAGCCTGTCTGTCTGCCTCGTAAAACTGATGTCATCACTCATACCCTGCACATGATGATGTCAGGAACAAATTCATCCAAAAAAAAAAAACTTCAAACAAATTTCAGAAATTAAAGGGGCCACTTGGGAATTCATGCCACCCCAATATTTTCCCTCAAAACTGGTATTTACTGAGGAATTCAGTATGGTTGAGAGGTATGATACTGAGAGATCACCTATGTAGTAAGGGTAGATCATGGAAAAAATGTATAATATAAGTAAATTAACTCAAATGAGGAAATTTATGTGTGGGGATTCAAGCACTGACTTATTGACAATGCACACCTCAATATGTGAAGGCATCCATCTACAAATATGGAGAAGTTTATTTAAGTCATGCTGCATGCTATTAATTGCCTGGTTAGGACCCCACCTCCTTTAAAACCTCAGGAGAGATATACAGATAAGACCTCCAAATACTCCTTTTTCCCTTGATTGGCTAAAACATGTTCAACAAGTTGATCAGGGAACTACATGTTCTTATACCCTGCTTGGGGTGTGGTACATCTGGCCCAAGTATTCTTGAATTCCATAATTATTTCTGAATATCATTACAAAACCTGCTTCTTGAGTGTGCAGACCTATGTTATGCTAATAAAAACTTTTCTCTCACACTGCGTTTCTCTTTCAAGCACAGTTGGATTAAATACAGCACTCAGAATTTACAGCATTAGAAAGACATAATCAAGTGGAACAAAAAAAATGCTTAAACTACAATTGTAGCAGGATAATAAAGCACAGTAAACTAAAACCATTTGTATCATAGATATCCCTGGCATCCTGTTTTAATGTTTAATTCTGTAGATTATAAGTGTGATGCAAGAAAAACATTGCACTTTAATTACTGTTCACATTCTGATATCAGAGTGTTTCACAGAAGGGAGACAACTTTGTTTTGCAGAGAATCATGAATGTTCCTCTTAAAAAAAAAAAAAAAAAAAATCAACAAACCCAGGAATCTGTCTAGTTCCATCCTCACCAACACAAGCGTTGAGGAAAAAATAAAAAAACTGAAAAAGTAGTAGTCTTAAAACTTTGTTGATGTGCTCAGTCACAGTCATTTCCAAAAATCATGAAACCCAGGTAGTGTTGCAAAGCAACAAGCCTTTATTCGTCACAGACAAGTGATCCTCAATAACAAAAAAAAAAAAAAACTTCTGTGATGAATAAAGGCTTGTCGATTTGGAACCCCACCTGGGCTTCATGGTCTTTGGAAATTATTGTGACTGAGCTCATTAATGAAGTTTTAAGACTACTACTTTTTTATAATGTTCCTCTTTCCTACAAAGGAGCGTGACCTTCAAGTAACAATATAAATGTGGATGTGCAAGGGGTCATGTCCTCTGCAGACTTATCTCAAAGTCTTTGCATTTATTCATAAAGGCTTACCACAATATGGAAGCCTTAGCTGTCAAAGTTTTGAGATAATTACCTGAGTGATTCAGAGCCTGCTCTCTTGCTAATTTTTTCCATTGGTAGTGGCCAAAGCAGACTCATTTTTAAAGCTACTTGCAAACTAGGCATTCTAGGGGAGTGGCTAATGCAAATTAGCCATGTCCTCTTCGCCCAGAAACGATGTCTTACATGGTGGAGCAGTTCAGATAATTTCTCTACTGAATTTTTTCCCCACAGGGAGTAAACAATGAATGCTATCTTTTGACAGCATTGATCCACTCACCACTATGGGATGAATCATTGCTCATACTGAGAGTACATGTAGGTATCGCAAAACCATATGTGTGTGTGCATATGTGTGTGTGTGTGTGTGTGTGTGTGTGTGTGTGTGTGTGTGTGTCTGTGTCTGTGTCCTACAATGCACATGTGGGTGAGTGTTTATGTGTGTGTGTGTGTGTGTGTGTGTGTGTGTGTGTGTGTGTGTGTGTGTGTGTGTGTGTGTGTGTGTGTGTGTATAAATGTGCATGTCTGTAGTTGCATGAATGTTGCTGCATATATATATATACATCCATGTGTGT
The DNA here is from genome assembly GCF_019279795.1 of Protopterus annectens. Lineage (NCBI taxonomy): Eukaryota > Metazoa > Chordata > Ceratodontiformes > Protopteridae > Protopterus > Protopterus annectens. Next base: position 473,758,542 of record NC_056746.1, read on the forward strand.
GTGTGTGTTTGTGTGTGTGTGTGTGTGTGTGTGTGTGTGTGTGTGTGTGTGTGTGTGTGTGTGAGTATATGAGTGGGGTGTGGTACCTATGCTATCGCAGGGCATGGGCTGACAGGGAGAACACTAGACGGTCAGGCCTGAGGGCATTGTGTTCAAATCCAAGGTGTCATAATTAGGTGCTAATGACATGTTCCTTCTGTATGATTTTATCTTGCCTCTGAATTTTAGAGTTTCTTGCCATCATGCTAATTGACCAACCTGTGTAAACCAATTAACAGTGGGGTGAGAATCTCTTTGAACCTCATAGGTGGTTTGTTAACTTGGTGCCCAGTGCATCATTTTGAGAATGCATTTTTTTTTTGTACTTTCTGTTCTGGTCATTGTTGCTTAGGTTAAATAAAGCTGATCTAATTACATTATCCTGTCTTTTAAAACATTAATCCTTTTTCTATTCCATATCCAGCACAGCCTCCATTCTCAAACTGTTGCCCCACAAGGCACTTTTTATAAAATTATGACATTCTCCTCTGCTACAATGATTTGAAATGCTTTGAAGACCATTTCTTGAGTTCAATTCCTTTCCTCCCTAATCTAGTATCAGTTTATAAGACTTCCTGTACACTATAAATCATTACGGCTGTGGCCTTTGCTTTTCTTGGCCAGCTTCACTCTTATTCCTTGCAAAACATAATTCTACTTCTTACGCAGCCAACATTACCTTCACCAAAACCACTTGTTTTTGTTTGCGTTCTTTAAATACACCTTATGTGTAATAATCTAAATTCTTTGTTCAAGCATTACCATGCTGTTTTTATTCATAAATTGAGTGGAAATGAAATGGTAACATCTTTAAATAGGACAGAAAGCAGTCAGGGTGTGAACATTATTCCTCAAGCTCAGTTTAGCTGACACAGTTGTAAATGTATTAATAGCTTTCCTTTTGCACAGTTGTAGTATGCATGAAAATGCTATCATGTTTTCCAAATGATGCTGCTCCTGATATCGCTCTAAATAACAAATGTAATAGTGAGATTTAGCGGGGAGCCTCGACTGTTATACAACAGTTAAATATTATTAAGTTTCTCTGCTCACTGTTAATTGGATAAATGTTTTAACACTTATTAAGACTGTGATAGCACATTTGGTGGCATTATTACCTTGATTATGCACACAGCATGAACAGGTTCTATGCTATATGAAGTCTACTATTATTTTTATGTCTTCATTTAGCCTGCGGATGATGTGAACCTTGCTGTGAAAACAGAAGCTTAACAGGATGTCTACATTACAGCAGGGCTTGATTTAAAAGTAATGCATGCATTTCATTTAGCTGGGAATCAGCAGCTAGGGTTGAAGAAAATGACACAGTGTATGAATTGTTCAGTTTTAGTATGGCTTTACTACCTGTCATGGTCAGAGTAAAATAAAATAAAATAAAATGAAACTACAGTGCTAAACACATATGTTTGTGCAGATATGTGTGAGCACACAGACAAAACCACAGACAGATGGACACACTGACAAACACAGACACAGCATAAAATGTCTTCTGTCCATTTAACAGAATAACACTTGCTATGATGTATTTCCTTATATAATTCAGTTAGTTCTGCATCATTAGTGATGAATGCTATACATATTGCACTGTTTCATTATTTATTTAATTAGAAAATGTTTAGGTATGGAAAAGCTCAATTGCAGATGTCCTATATCACTGCCATATAAAAAACAGATATAATCAAAACGACACTAAAGTCAGTTAGCAACAGTTTTACATCACAAAATATTTTACAAGGTAAAAATTACTACAAACACCACACAGAAATTATAAACCTACAGATGCGCTATATTTTTATATCTCCTCATTCTAATGTGAAACCAAATCCACTGAGCATGTTCCACTGAATAAGTTTGATTGTACATTTATTTTTACTTCACGTTAGGCTGTGCTACATTGGAGTTGGTTATTTTCATTAAGGGTTTTGAAGAGATGAAATCACCTGTAGAAGATTGTGGGGCTTGTCTTCACTGAGGCTTTTGCTTTATAGTGGGTACAACTGTAAGTGAAGTGAAGTGATGACATACTCCACATTATCATATATCATGCCATACCATATCATATCATATATCATACCATATCATATCATCGGTATTAGTATGCAGATATTGGAAGTGTACTCTTGAATAAGATGACCACTGCAGTGGTGGTGCTGCGGTAGCGTTGTCGCCTCACAGTAAGACATTGTCCTGTTTCATTCTCAGCTAGAGCATCTTCTGTGTGGAGACATGCGTGAATGGGCGTACCTTCGTTGAAGGTTGTGTGTCAGGGCTGGCAACTCGGCACGTAAAAATATACTGCCAATCATTAGCGGACCGGAGTTCTGCTGTGGCAACCCCTAACTGGGAAAAGCCAAAAGACGCAACAACTCTTGAATAAGATGCAGAGGAGTTGGCACAGGAGCTGCATTAAGAATGTGGAAGGGAAGCAGAAAAGTGAATGGATATAAAACTATGAACAAGTGAAAGTAATATTTATCACAAGGAAATCAGTACCTACAGACAAAGGGATAAAGAATATATAGAAGAATTAGTGATGGATCTGAAGTTAGCTGAGAGTGTTTGAAGTGAGAAATACATCTTGAGAGAAGTAACTGTAGGAGAGAGGTAATAAAAGAAGGTATGGTGAAGATGGTGGAGTGACATAAGGGTGGTGGTACAAAATGTACAAACATATTGAAGGCAGGACTATACTGAATATGTGATGGTTAACAGTAGTGTCTGCAGATCTGCAAGTGCAACTGCAGTAAGACGGAAGGTTTTCTGACATTGATGTGCCTATTGTGAGTCTGCTGCAAGGAAAGCCTACAAGTGTGACATGTTTATAGCAATTTGATCAATTAGTGAAATACCATTGTGAGTATGGCAGGTTGTGCTTGTGAGAATTTTATGGCACACTCACAAGTATAATCATATAGCTGATGGAAATGTATTAAAGGCAGACTGTCATCATGAATAATTAGCAGTGACAGAGGCACATTGAAAACTAGTCTACCTGTTTGGGTTAAGGAGGTTTCCTTGCAATGGATTTGGTTAGTCCCATGAGAGTGATATCATAGTCTATGAGGGATAGCTGAGCTCAAAAATTGTGAGGACAGATGAGGTTAGAATATCTAATACCTACAGTTCTAGGTACCAATTACTCCTGTTATTTTTTTTTCATTCTTTCCCCACTGTTCTTGCTGACTTTCAGCTCCTGATCCTAGGTCATCTTCTGGGCAGTTACCTTTCATTCGCTAACTCCATTATCCCTATGCTTTCTGTGCTAGACATCCTATTAAGGAAGAGACAGTAGTGCAAGCACCATACAAGATGTTGCCTGAAAATCTCCTGAGTTCAGTTAACCCATTGCTACCTGGTGTGTTCTCTATATCTATCAGCATGACTAAGGCATACAGCCTACACCTCCCAACTCAGGATCACCCACTTAATACCACCCTTCCCAATCAACACCCCTGCACCAGCTTACTGATGTATAGTAACTCTAACCTTTCTAACCAATGCTCACCACTGCATATCCTTTTTAGAATTAATTGATTACTGTATTTACTTTATGCAAAGAAATGTGCTAGAATTTAAATGTAAAGGTTTTATCTTATTTGCTATGTTTGTATTTTAAGGTGCAGATTTTATTAAACAGCCACCCCCTTTTAACAAGCCGGCTTTTTTTTATGTTGTTTTCTTATAAACCTGACATACCAGGCTATTTTTCAGCATTGAAAAATGGAAGGATATATTGTCCAGGAAACATGCAGTATTTGCAACTGGTGGTGGGCTAGAGTTGGAGAGAAAAGGGGACTGCATTCCGGAATTTGGTGTTTCACTCTAAAAATCCTGACACCCTCACTTACCTAGGTCTGTGTATGGACATGTTACTCTTGGAGACTATTAAGTGGAACTTGTTACAGGTGAGGACTAAATGTCTTTATACTGTTGACAAAGGGAAGGACAAGAAGCATTCAGTAATTCCCAGGGTGAGTGTAGTTTAGTCATGATATTTCAATTGGTAATCAATCTTTTAAGGACACTATCATGAGTCATGGAGATACACTTCAGTGAAGTACAACTTGAAAATGCATTATCAGTCAAATCACATATCATGGTGTCTCAAGAACATGTACCTATGAGTCCTGCAGAGGTGGAGGTCAGAAACATTACTTCCCATACAAGCAGTACATTAGGACTCACCATACTGTGATTGATGGAACAGGACTTGATGAAACCCTACTAAACATCCTGACTGCAGTTCTTTTAAAATACATCCTACTTACCCCAAATTATCCAGAACTTATGAATATAATGAAAGATGTAGAAGGTTATGTGAAGGGGAGGCAGATGTACAGAATTCTCCGAATAAGTCTATAACATAGTGCCTAACTAGCAGGTCTGAAATACCAATTTTTTCAACTTCTGTGATATGTTTCAATGTAGCACAATTGTGTAGAGTCCAGGAAGAAGGTAGAAAAAAGCTAGACTCTTTACCATAAAACTAGGAGCAGAAACAGATCTATGGAAAATTAAGTAGAAAGCTGAAGGAAACATGTCTTAGAAAAAGGAGATATTCCATGAGATGACAGACTAACTAGAGATATATATAGCCACACTCCCTGCTACTGCATACCTGGATTGAAGCAGACATCATGGAATGTTCACATTTACATCAGTTACACCACTGCAGAGAAACAGAATTTGATGGAAATTGAAAGTCAATACAAGACCTCAGGGAAGGGCAATTGCAATTATGTACTTGCTAAATTTGTATAAATGTTTGTCTTGAGGAATGATATTCCCAAATGGGATAAAGGAACCCTTTCTACACATATTTCAAAATTAAGTGAGAGGTAGAAGCATTTATAAAGGCATGTTGGAAAAAAGATGTAGAGCTAGAATTCTTCAGTTATAAAAGAGGGAGAAGTGTAAGCAGGGAATAACACTGACCATTATAGGACTGGCAGTAATAAGGAGGGGATAACACTGACCCCAAGGGATTGGTAGCAATAAGGAGGGGATAACACTACCACCCAAAGAATTGACAGTATTAAGGAGGGGATAACAATGATCCCCAAAGGATTGGCAGTAATAAGGAGGGGATAACACTGACCTCCAAGGGATTGGTAGTAATAAAGCAGGAATAACACTGATCCCCAAAGGACTGGCAATATTATGCCAAAGGATTAGTAGCATGAGGCTTCAGATTAGAGATCATGTAGTGGGAATAATTCACAAATGTTATGTCACACATGCTACACTTTACTCAAAAGGGTAGAATGTTGGACTTCAGATGATGGAATTGTGGAGAAGATAGGCACTACACACAAGTGCTGGTGCTCTCCAAGAGTAAAGCACAAATAGAGCAAGGCTAGCAATCATAGGAAGCTGATTTTTCAGAAGGGCACAACCTTTGCCTATGAATCAGGCATATAAGCTTTTAATGAAAATCATTCTTGAACAGTTGAAGAGTTAATGGTGAGATTTATTTCATTTTCTTACGTAATTCTCTCCTGGAAAAAATAGTGTAAGATGTGACCAGAAGAAGAAGAGATGCAAAACTGAAGTGAGACTAACAACATTTTTTACACAAAGCACTTTAATGTTATATCTTAGACGGCAAGAGGAAGATGCTAAGGAAAACTTTGCAGCAAGTTATAGAATTTTATGGTGTGTCTATGAATTGTCACATTTTTTATGTTTTGAGTATCTTGGACTTATGATATAGTATAGAAATAGATCATTGTTTGGTTTTAAGTTATAAAATATCAATAAAATGTACTATAAAAAAATCTGCTCCTGTATGCATAATTTCTGTTGACTTTTTCACACACACAGATAAAAAACAAGTTTGTAATTGTCACTTCCTTTAATACAAAATTTTTTGCTTTCATCTAGTAACAGTTCAGTTAAATCTTACATCAGTAGCAGATGATTACTAACTTTTATTTAGTTATTGGTGTGGATTTGTATTTCGATACTCTTGCCTTTTTTGGTTAGGAATTTATAGTGGTTTCTTAAAAAACAATATTAAGTCCACAAGGCTTTATTCAGGAAATGCTTGCATGTGCCCTAAGTGTGCTTCCTTTTTACAGTAGCTTTCTGCATCTGGATAGACATATATTAACTCATATGACCCCTGACTCTCCTAGTTTTTTTTTTTTTATAGTAGGCATGTTCTTGTGAAGTTCAAAAGTGTTTTCTTGTTTATTTCTGAAGCAATTTACAGAACTAAGAAAATTCAAACCAAGGCCAAGATAAGGAGACAGAAAACATTAAACTGTTATTATGATAGAATACACTGTAAGCTTAAAAATGAATGCTGTTACTTTAATGGGGTTAATAAATTTAGAAAATGTTGTTAACTCTTTTTATTTATTTATTTATTTTAATCATTCATTTATTGCTTCTATTTACTGGGAAAGTCTAATTGGGCATAAAAACAATTTCCAGTGGAAGCCTGGGGAGAAAAGCTCCACACCAAATTGCAGTGATTATTTACATTGATAATAACAAGTACAGTAAACAATACAATACAATGACAACAAGGGAAACACAGTAGGAATGCAAATATGAGTACAACAGTAGTATGCAAATGTGAGTACTAAAGTAGTGTAGAATAGTCTTATATAATACAAACAAGCTGATATTATGCACAGATGAGTTTGTTTTTGTGTCAAACTTTGTAATACACAAGTGGTGGATTAGTTGTACCTCTTATTAGAATCATTTTGGGGTTTCCTAGAATACAATAGAGTTAAATTGGAGTGGTTAGTAAGAGGAGGTTGATTTTAAGATATAAATGCGAAAGAGTTTAAACACTATAATATGGTAGCTGAATTAAGAGATATGAAGTATATAAGTGGGATAATTAGATATGAATATTAAGTTAGATATGCAGTTTAAGCTGTAGTGGGTACAGAGATAAAAGCTTAGGTTTAGATGGATTAGTGTTAGCCAGAGGTGCTACAGAAATAGAGCCATAGATGTACAAAGTGTTGCTTCAACTCAAATGTTAAAGATTTTAAATTAATATTTTATGCAGGGAGGAACAGACTTTCACTTCTTTGAGATACAGTGGAAATACAATGAGTCTCCTGATATATTGCTGTATCTAGTTATAGTAATATTTTATCAACAAAATGTAATGGTCTGCTGGGGAAATAGGGGTATATTAGACTGCTAAGAATAGGATCTTGTTCCTGTTTTTGAAGTAGTTTATGGATTATAAGTAATTAAGAGTATGTGAGCACATGAGAGAGTTCAAGCCAGTTCAACTGCTTCAGAGCCAGGCAGTAGCAGGTTCTATTTAGGTAAATCTGGTCATTTTATTAGTGTTTTTGCAGTTTCAGTGATATTAAGGAAGAGCTTTGTCAGAAAAGGAGACGCTTATAATACTGATTGTAGGAGAGAGGTCGAGGCAATGTTACCTCTAATACTGTCAGTGACAAAGGGTTTTGCTATTTAAGAGCTGTCCAGTTTTTGGTATGTCTTCTTTATCACTTGTGTGATGTGGTGGTCAAACTTAAAATGGTCATCTACTGTGACTCTGAGTTATTCAATTTTTGTATTGTTTGTTGAGGTAACGTTGAAAAGACATGTTTGTGCAGTATGTTGTCTTGGTGTAAACAGCATTAATTTAATTTAATAAATAATTTAATTAATTTAATTTAATTTTAATTTTCTTGGGTAAAAGAAGAAGGCGAGAGTTAGTAAGCCAGCTTTCTATGGAGGAGAATGATTGATGGGCATTTTGTTGTAGTTCAGTCAGGCTTTTATATGTGTGAGTGTGGAGTCCCCTGTGTATTGTATGATTGTGGCATGTAAGGAAGCAGTGTGTAGGGCATTGATTAACAGGCTGAACAAGATTTTGCCTAATTTGGATCCTTGGGAGACCCCCTACTGGTATGAGTAAGAATGGCGAGTAGTCATCTTTCCATTTTACAAGTCACTGTCTGTCGGAGAGGTAACTCAGGCTAGTGTAGAGAGGTATTATGAAAGCCTAGGGGGATAGTTTGTGTAATAACTTTTGATAGTTGACTGTATAAAATGCTTTCAAAAAGCCAAGAAAATATGGAGACAAGACTGAGTTTCTGTTTTAGTTGATTGTGTTCATAAAACTTAGCAATGCTATTGTAGTCATAAAGTGTTTGGGTCAAAACCCATGTTGGGTATGGGAGAGGAGATTATGTGCCAGGATGAAATCTCTGCAGTTAGAGATTTCTGTCTTTTTTAATTTATCCAAGTCTTTTGGGTTTCTAATACCATGATGGGAATGGACCCCGTTCCTAAGTCAAAGTAAGATTAAAGTTTATGAAATTAGTATTGTTTCACCCTTTGATGTCAGCCGAACGTGCTCTTCGCAGCACCCACAATGTGGCCAGTAATGACTCCTTCTGCAGTTCGTACAGGATTACATGAATTGGTAACGTATCTAATTATGACTATGAATTATTTTTATAAGACTCGTTGCTCCTACTACTATTGGAAATGTCTGGGTATCTTTTTTCTGCAGAATGTACCCTTATGAAGTGCTATCACAAAGGAGTTTTTCCAGCATTGTTGTACATAGTGTTCACTGATTCAGCAATTTATTAGGATTGAAAGATGGTATGTTAGTGCGTTGACAGCTATTTGGAGGTATTCTGGGATTAGGTTATTATAGGCTAAGGTAGTTGGTTTTAATCTGCGGAGGCATTTCTAATGGCAGAAGAGGGGACTGGTGTGAATGAAACTGGTTTCCTGATATTGCTGATAGACTTGAGGGTGTACAGGTTTGGGTTACTTTTTTCTTGCAGTAAAGCTGAGACTATGCATAGAGCATGATGGTTAAATTATGTGCTGTACTGTCTTTTTGGTCAGGGTTGGGTAGTAGAGGTCGCATGATTTTGCTTGGGTTCAGTAGGTTTCTTATTGATATCCAGAAAAAAGCTTATGACTGGTTGGAGGTTAGTCTGTAGTTTGGTGTAGAGTTTTTTTTTTTTTCTTCATGAATTCTAAAGTGTTATTTGAGGTTTTTTTTTTTAAGCTGTCTAAGGTGTAGCAAGAGTTCTATTATATAGCCATAACTGAGGCATGTTTGTTGCATATATTTAGAAATAGTTATTTAAGTTCTGTGACATTGCCATCTAGTGGTAATATTTGATTATATTACAGTTACCCTGATACAAAGTATTGGTGAAAAGACCAGTTTGGGAATTGATTAGATTTAGAAGCTGATTGAGTTATGATTTGCAATAGTTTGGATTTGATGTCTGATTAGGTAGATTGGTATGTGAATGTTTAAAGTACTTAGCAGTGTACCAAACTAATTATAGTTTTTGGCTTTATTGTAATGGTACTTACGTATTATCGCAACCACATTTCAGACCCACTACCTGATATTCTAAATGTAGCAGGCGATTGCAGTGTATGTATGTGCCTTTAGTATAAACCATGTCAAGATATCCTCTGTAAATGTTTTTAGCCAAAGTGCTGTTATTTGTGGTTAATCAGGCCCTGAAATAGTTTTGCCACTGTGTTATGTTGTTAGGAGATGTGTGAACTGCTTTCTTAAAGAATTCCACAGACAGCCAAAAGCACCTCAGGAGAAATGCCTCAAACCGGAGAGCAATTTTTAAACAGTGCCGTTATAAACTTAGGTCATGCAATAAAATCTTTGCAGTGACAGAAGTGTCAAGAAGGATATGAAATAGGAACCTGAAAGATTTCTCATTCCTCTGCTGACTGATGTCCTCAATTGGTATAAAAAAAATATAAATGACCAAACACCCCACGATATATCACAGTTACAAAGAATAAAAAATGATGAACGATCCAGGCAGCAGTCAAAAGTATACCAATTTTAACCAAAAATTGGTATACTTTTGACTGCTGCTTGGATCACTCATCATTTTTTATTCTTTGTAACTGTGATGTCCTCAATTGTTTGGTCCAAAAATGCAGGTTGTATGTGTTACACAGTGACAAAACAATAGCAAAGGCAGACTTCATGGACGGTTGTGCATGCTTCAGAGGCATAGTTAGGATGACAGATTTCACCACCGATTTTTATGAACTGACCAGTGTGTTCTGTGTACAGAAACGCAAAAGTCTGTGTAAGTGATAAAAAGTTGTTGGGTCAAACAGGTACCATGCAAGAATGAGTAAAACTCATTAGGGGGTTACGACATTCAGGGTTGCCTGATTGTCTGCACGACTACCCTCAAGAAAAACAGGAAAACTATGTATTTATTTATTGGCCAGAAACATAGAAATATGTCGTAAGGACTGTTATATTGTCCTCATTAGAAACTTTTACTACTTTGATCGCCACGACTATGGCTTGGAAAACAGACGGTTTTCCTGTTGGAAATGTGGTTGCGATAATACATAAGTACCGTTGTAACCATCTACTCTAAGCTAGATTTTCTAGTTGTATTTAGAGAATATCTTGTGAGTGTGAGTGAGAGTGTGAGATGAGTTATGTGAAATTATGCAGCTGTATGTTATTAGTGGTGTTTTTAGAGTTAATTGTAAGCCAGTTGATGTTAGCATTGCCTAGACCATGGTTTTGAGAATAATATTGGTAAATAACATAGGTTATCTAATTAAATAAAAAGTTGTAGATCTAAATTATCCGACTATACACTGAGAAACCTGTACCACCACTAGTGCTCAAGCACAGAAATCCCTGGACTTTGTTAATACAAATGCCCTTGAACAATTAGGCAGAGTACCTACTAGTGGGAATAACATCCTGGATTTTGTCCTTAATAATATGGTAGCATCTAGCACCATCCCTTGTTTATCTTCATCACTTCTTAGGTCTGACCATAAAGCAGTCTCCATCAAAATAAAACTGAAACTAGAAATCCCTCTCACCCAAACTATCTACACCTAAGTGATACATTGGCAAGCTTCAAATCCCCTCCAAACCCAGTTAACTCCACTGAAGACCCAGAACTGTACACCACAGCACTATTCACTGAAGACCCAGAACTGTACACCACAACAGTATACCAGCATGTAATCAGCTGCATAGATGCAGCAGCGCCATAAAAACAGGTGCAGGGCAAACCCCCAAATCAAACCATTTTGTAGTTATGTTCATAATCTCAAAAGCACAACACAGTAATGCTCTGAGATGATTGTGAATGATGCTACCCACACTGAGACTGATGATACACTGAACCTGCTGGCAAGTATAATGTTATCCCTCTATTCTCAGCCTCTGTCTGTGTAGATATAAATGAAATTGGCTCACCTTCAGCTATCCTAATAGTTCTATCAAAAGTTAAATATACTACATTGCTGAGTCCTGACAATACCCCTGGATGCATCTTAAATAGCATGATAAATTATTGACTAGACCTGTCAAATACTATTCTGTAATGTGCCTACCTATGATTATATACAATATGATAATCATGCATACTTTATTGATAAATAAGTATAAATATCTGGAATACGGCGGTGCTGAGACATGATTTGTTAATGATGTCTGAACCTTATGTGTGCTTTCATTTGATATATGATGTCCTACAAAAATTCTTCTAGGTTTAAGTTTATATTAAGAAAGGAATATTAATATGCCACACTTTCACAGTTTTACATGGAAATAAATTGCAGTATCTCAGTTACTGAGCACCACATTTGAGTTCAAATTATTTCCGGACCTGTATGCTGATCTTGCCTGTGAAATTATTTTCCCCAGTGCTTCTAAGTGGACACTGTTTGCAAACCCACAGAACATACTTTGTCACTGGAGAGCATTATACAAGCAAAGGCTTCTATATGTCCTACCAGCAAATTACCTATAAAAGGAACCACAGCAATAAATTCCTGTTGCTTAAATTGGCAGCAGTAAATGTAATATGGATTGTGAGTGGCAAAATGAACACAAGAAGCATAACATTCAGGCTCACAATACTGGTATGACTAAGATGCAGCACTGCCTTTTATGGTAATTGCTAATAGCAAAACAACTTGGCAAAACTGTCCAGTTAAAGCACATTCACTAAAATGCAGTTTGCTCCTTTCCTGTGCACATAGCAGTTGGTACCCATGAATCTTGTGAAAAGCAGATGCATACTCTACAATGCAATGTGACCCCTACCGAACACTGAGATGTGCCTGAATGTGACCAAATGAATGAATAAATACACCAATAAAAGACACACTGCTATAACTCCCCCACACACAAAGATGTGTCCAGCAGTTACAGCAAATTTATTGACTGTGTATACACCAGACATAAGATTGTGATCAAGTGAATGAATAAAATATATAATACCCAGAAACTGACACAACAGACAGTGGTAGCCTTAAGTATGGACATATTTACTGCAGTTAAATCAACATAAAGGCAGAAAGTAAACAGTAAAACAGCTGAACATAAATTCTGGCTGAAAACATTAAAAGGTCACATAAAATCTTCATCCCATCAAGAGGAAACATCATGTATTGTATATAACAAAAAGTACTTGGCCAGGTAGAACGTGTTCTACACACAGCTGGCTGACTTCTTGCTCCGTCTCATTTTTTGCATGTTGCATACCAACTAATTTTACTGTCTTTTCTTAATCAGTTTTAATTCTTTTCTGTTACTAGCTTAAACTGATGTTTTATTCTGTTAATAGCCTTAGTGAAATCTGCTCAAAGTGAGACTCTACAGTGTAGAAGAGATGCTGTTTGCAATGTAGTGCCATTCATCTAACATTCTTAACATTAAACATCTTTATGACTGCGGTGGTGGTGCTACGGTAGCATTGTCACCTCACAGTAAGATGTTGTCCTGTTCGATTCTCAGTTAGAGCGTCTTCTGTGTGGAGACATGCATGAATGGGCGTACCTTTGTTGAAGGTTGTGCATCAGGGCCGGCAACTCGGCACATAAAAATATACTACCAATCATTAGCGGACTGGAGTTCAGTCATAATGCTGTGACGACCCCTAACCGGGAAAAAGCAGAAAGGCACAACAATCATCCACTGAAAAGCATAGTGTATTAGGGCTAGCTACTCACTCTTAGAGAAATTAAGAGGCAAATGCTCTTTTGAGTTCTCAGCCTCTATCAGCTTAGCAGATTGGTGGCCCCCAGCTATAACTTTCTTACTTCCTTGGTTTGATTTCAGTTTGCTTCACTAGAAGAGTATAGGGTCATAACATATTCCCTGTAAAGCATTGCAAATGGCAACAGTATGAGACAGCCTTGCAGTTTTGTGCAGCAGAACTAAATGTAACTATTCTCTCAAGATGATGTTTGTTTATGTAACAGATCATGGAGAATAATTTATGCTGTTTTAAAGAGTTGACATAACAAATAGCAGATTCTTTTTTACCAGTTTTCAGAAATTAAATTGTTTAATAGTTTAGTACAAATCACATTACAAAAGACATGGATTTTTTTCATAGATGATTAATATTTTTTCTAAAATGTTTCTAAAAATTTGACAACTGGTCTATAAAAGGCATTATACAGGGGGAATGTTAGTTTTCTGATAATGAAATGTAAACATTATGTGTAACACATATTTCTTTGTAATTATCCTAGTTGCAGTCCACTTGACTTGTCAAAAATGCTGTCTACACTCTTTGTTAACTTGAAGGTCCTTGAGAAAAAAAATGGTATTGCATAGCAGATGTATAATGTACAGATGTATCATTTCAAATAGTTGGCTAAATCTCCATTTCTGTGATATTATAATGACAAAGTTTTGAATTGTATCACTCCAATTGTCAGTGTAATCAAAGCTTTGGAACAGGGTAGGGGGAAGTGAGCTAGACTAATCTGTTTATATAATTTCAATTACTGTTCTTCAGAACTATTGTAGCATATTCCATCACCTATCCAATATGTCTAATGTGGCATTCTATAAAGACGTGCATTTCTGAATAATATGTTTCTATAAACAAAGCAGGATTTCAATTTTTTTCTGCAGCTTTATATGCACTCTGATCTGTCTGCTGCATTTTAAAGTCAAACAGTAAATGGAAGATGGGTTTTATCCAACAATAGCTAGAACTGGTTTTGTGCTAATCCTTAACCTAATAATGATTTCACATTTAAAACAGTAAATAGTTATAGTTTGCTCAGTTCAATAAAAATAGCACCAAAAGATTCTGGCTATGAGCTCTTAGCAGGCTTCCTCTTACAGGACTTGCTTTAATTTCCTCAGTCTGTATTTATCTACTGTGCTACACCATCAGAAGCATTTAGCATGACAATGCCTCAAGACTCAGGTCACACAGGAAAGCAAATAGTTTTGGTTGTGAGTTTACCCAGTAAAAAAAAAAAATTATAAAATAGAAATGAGCACACCAACTTTAGCAGATGTTGATGAAGCCTTGGTTATAATACACACTCCATTTAATTTTTCTGTCACAGTGATATTTTACCGTGTGCATAGATGTGAAAAATCAGCTGTCAGACAAATTTCATTGCATAGTCAACTTGATATCAACGAGGTTAGGTTTGTGTCATATGCTGGCATAAGGTCCATAAAATGATTAATTACCAATTCAGTCATTAACAGAAATGGGGGTGAGTAGTAAAACTGTAGTCATTACTTCATAGCTAGTAACTTACTTTCAAATGGAACTTTGCAGGTTTGCTGCGCTAACACTGAAATGTATAAGACTTCCAGAATCAGTTAGCAAGACAATAATCAAATGCGTTTAAAGCACAATGTTTATTGTCACAATATGCACCAAGATGGTTAATGCTACAATGTCCAAGTTACTAAACCCCACTTTCTTATGCTAACAGTTTGCAACATAGACATATTTATATTTTATTTATTTTAGCCCAGGAAAATCATTACTTCAGTACCACGCATTTTGGGTTGCAGACACAAGCACAGGTATTGTGTTGTTAGTTTTTTCAAACTATATCATCTACAAGTGTATCTGATGTCTCTGAGAATAAATATATTTGACCTGCTATGAGGGAGAACAAAAACATGCTCATTAGTAAAGCTTTCTTAGCACTGGCATTTGCAAAAACTCCTCTTATTCTGCTGACATCATAGTATGCTTTTAGTCTGCTGACATCATAGTATGCTTCTACAGATATTGACACTGACAAGGACTGAATTTTCTTGATAGCTTGTTCTTGGATATCTTCCCATGTCCACTTTGAATCTTTTCTTAGCAAATGAATGTGTGTGTATGGGTGTGTGTGTGTTGGGGGGGGGGGGGTAACATACGTTACTATTAATACACCCTTATTGACAAACATTTATATAGCTGCACATCCAGATAATTAATCTGGTAACATGGATAACAATAATAAAACTAGAAATATTTTAATCAAGTTACACAAGACAGAAACTGTTGATGTTTATATCCCTTCCCTTGATAAACAAAAAAAATGTCAGCTGCATGACACTTGTAAAATGTAAGCCTGAATACAAAGCTATTGTATGTTTGGTTTTAAGTATACTTGCATTCCCATTCAGCAACATAAATAATCAGTATTAGCTGGGCTAGGGTATAGCCAGCACACTGCTAGTATTGTGGATAGACTGGACCTTCAAATGCAGATATATTCCCTGGGATTCAGAAAGGTCTTGCATGAGTCAGAAGCCTTAATGTGGCCTTTTTCTCAGTTTCCATTTCTTAGACCATCTCACTGCTGAAGTTTTCCACTAGTGTGAGTCCACTGCTGAAGTTTTCCACTAGTGTGAGTCTCACCATGGGCTGTGGTCCCTCAGGCAGATCTGCATGCTAATGAGGCAATCCGGGAAGTGGCTAATACCAATTAGTCATGGGGTTTCCCCTGGAAATCCAAGCAGCTTCCAGTTTGCTGAGTTATTCAGTGAAGTTCTCATCTGTATAAACTTCTGCTGAAAAAGGAAAAAGTGAATGCTGTCAAACGACGGTGGGCAGCCATTCACTCCTGTGGAAGCAGTCACAGTGCAGGTAAGCTGAATGAAGATGAGATATATGTGTCTGTGTTTGTGTGTGTATGTTTATGTATGTAGAGTTGTGTGTGTGTGTGTGTGTGTGTGTGTGTGTGTGTGTGTGTGTGTGTGTGTGTGTGTGTGTGTGTATGCATGCATGGGTGTTTGAATTTGTGTTTGAGCATCAGCACACTTGCTGACAAGATTCATGGGCAGCAGGGAATAGAATACCGCCATCAGGTCTTGCAGCCAAGGAATAGACTACCACCATCAGGTCTGGCAGCCAAGGAATAGACTACCCCCATCAGGTCTGGCAGCCAAGGAATAGACTACCGCCATCAAGTCTGGCAGCCAAGGAATAGACTACTGCCATCAGGTCTGGCAGCCAAGGAGTAGACTACCGCCAGCAGGTCTGGCAACCAAGGAATAGACTACCGCCATCAGGTCTGGCAGCCAAGGAATAAACTACCCCCATCAGGTCTAGCAGCCAAGGAATAGACTACCACCATCAGGTTTGGCAGCCAAAGAATAGACTGCCCCCATCAGGTCTGGCAGCGAAGGAATCGACTACCGCCATCAGGTCTGGCAGCCAAGGAATAGACTACCACCATCAGGTCTGGCAGCCAAGGAATAGACTATCGCCAGCAGGTCTGGCAACAAAGGAATAGACTACCGCCATCAGGTCTGGCAGCCAAGGAATAGACTACTGCCATCAGGTCTGGCAGCCAAGGAATAGAC
This sequence comes from Protopterus annectens, assembly GCF_019279795.1. Classification (NCBI taxonomy): domain Eukaryota; kingdom Metazoa; phylum Chordata; order Ceratodontiformes; family Protopteridae; genus Protopterus; species Protopterus annectens. The sequence goes on from NC_056746.1 coordinate 473,775,208, forward strand.
TACCCCCATCAGGTCTAGCAGCCAAGGAATAGACTACCACCATCAGGTTTGGCAGCCAAAGAATAGACTGCCCCCATCAGGTCTGGCAGCGAAGGAATAGACTACCGCCATCAGGTCTGGCAGCCAAGGAATAGACTACCGCCATCAGGTCTGGCAGCCAAGGAATAGACTACTGCCATCAAGTCTGGCAGCCAAGGAATATTTATTTATTTTATTTATTTTGCATTTGTTGACTGGTAAAGTCTGACTGGATACATGTCCATTTTCAACAGAGGCCCAGGAGAAAAGCTCCAAAGGTAGTTACAAGAATAAGCCTAACAAAAATATACAATTAAAGTTTACAAGCTCAGAGACATTTGAGTTATACAGTCAAAGACTTAAGATATAGCACACTTAATAAAAACACAATACATAGTATAAATGCACAGGTATTCTAAAAATGTAGTCAGGTTTAGAGCAGGAGCATAGCCAATGTTTATTAAGATACTGCTTGAGACTTTTCTTAATATGTGTTAGGGAGGTCTCCCGAGTGATGTCATCAGGCAGTGAGTTTCAAGTTTTAACCAACAGAATTGACAAACAGAGTCACCCGCCATGTTTTTGGATTTAACAGTTTGGTCTACCAGTCTATTAGATGAGCGAAGTGGTCTAAAGTTACTGTGGGGGGTAGATAATATTTTTAAGAGCAGGAATATTGTCTGGTTGATTAAGTACTTTGTGAGCCATTATTAGTTGGTTGTACTTTAATAGGCTGGGCAACTCTAGCCAGCCCAGATAGCTTTGGTGCTTACAGTGATGTGTTCTGTAAGGCATACCAGTGGCAAATCTAGCTATGTGGTTATAACAGGTGGAGAGTTTATTAAGATCACATTTGTTTAAGTTGGTAAGTAGAGGGGAGGCATAGAAACGGGTAGATAGTAGATGAGAACGGGCTATGGCTATTCCAGCAGGTGGTGTAAGAAACGGTTTAATCCTATATAATGTACCAAATTTTTTTGTGAATGGTTTTAATAGTTTGGTTGACAAACTTATCGAGTTTGAGACTGTTATCAACCAAAACTCCAAGAAGTTTTCTGCACTCATTGAGAGATATTGTAGTACCATTAGTTGATTTTATAGAGAAGGGTAAAACAGAGGACCTTTGGGTAGGAGAGAAAAATAGAAGCTTAGTTTTATTTGGATTTAAAATAAGTCGATGCTCAGAAAGCCAGTTTTCGACTATATTAAAGGTATTTTGGGTTAGTGACTGCAATACTGGTTGAGAGGTGCCTGAGCAGATTAAAGTGGAGTCATCTGCGTATTGAATGCAATTAGCATTTGGAATGGCTAAATGGAGGTCAGTGATAAAAATGGAAAACAATAGAGGACCCAGACTAGATCCCTGGGGGACTCCAGGGGAACTGGGAAGGAGGTTGGATAGTTTATTTTGCCATAGGATGGCTTGTTGTCTATTGCAAAGATATGGTGTCAGTAAACTTATATAAATCATCAAGATTCATGAACAGTTAGTCTTATTAGATGATACCAAACTGAATCCTTTTTTCAACAGCAAATGTTCATCCTAAGATAAAACATAATATAAGATGAAACATTGTTTAGCTTTTTCACTCCCCTGTCTGATTTTATTTATCTTACCACTGGACCCCAAATAAAAGGTGTGGTTAAACCTCATATCTCAGGTATTGTTTAAATAGTTTTGTTTACATTTTTATTTAGTTTCTTAGTATAGCATCAATGGCTTATCTGTCCCCTTGATGGATCTTTAAAGCTACTGAAATTCCTCCATCTAACAATAATTATGCTGTTTCGTAAAAGCTTAATGGAAGGTTCACATGCAAAGTGGAGATGAGGATACCTCTGACACCTTAACCATCAAGAACAACCATCTTAAGCTAAGAAAAGGAGGAAAAAGTGGTACAAAATACTTGATAATCATTTCTTTGTGATTATTTTTGCTAAAAAACTAATTTTACACACTGCATATACAGAATGCACATAGATGATCTAACCAAAAGCAACAGTGCAAAATTAAATAAAACCCTTAAAATCAGATTCATTCTTAATAGAAAAGGCAGAGAATACCCCAGTTGTGTCCCCTAAAAGGTCTTTCCCTTTAGAGATATTCCTTCATTTTGTGCCACATCAAAGTTGGGAGCATCATACAATGTCTTAATCCACTGTGTAAAGTCATCTACTAATCATATTTTTTATAATACCCCAAATAAAAACTTAAAATTAATCATATCAAAGGCTTTTTTTATCATTATTTACCTTATTTGGTGATTTTCAAGGAAACTGTTCAGATTCTACCAATTATCAATGCTCTGACTGCCTGTTACAAATCCATTTTGTTCCATTCTCAATATTCTGGACAGAACTTTGTCCAGCCTCTTAACTAGAATTTTCATTTGAATTTTTATGTCTAAATTTAGGCGCATAATTCTCTTATTAGCCAAATCTGTTCTGCCCAACTGTTCTGCCGCAATGCCCATCGGTGCTACACAAATTCTTGCATGTTTTATGCATGTTTTTTGCTTCTTTAAAATCAGTTTATAATGACCCAGTAACATTATATATATATATATATATATATATATATATATATATATATATATATATATGTCATATATTCCTTTTTCATCTTATACATTTCAGGAGGGAATCCATCTGGGCCTAGGACTTTACCTCTTTTCATATTCTGCATAGCCATGTGAATCTGTTGTAATGTACTTTGCCTATTCCATTTACCCTGGTCTTCTTCACTTACTAACTTTTCCATTCTTGTCTTATGGAACCATTTGGTTAACAGCACCCTCCGATGCTTTTGATATATTTCTTCAAAACATCATCTAAATGGTTCCCATATTTGATCTGCTGAGGGCAGTACATGCCTTGTCTGATCCTTTATAATGTACACAAATTGTCCTACATGTTTCTTTATGTGCTGATGCTGCGTGTTTTACACTCCTCAGCCTTTGCAGCCACCAGAAGTCACTTCCAGCTATGCACGCTGTCTCTGCCTGCAAAGCTGAAGTGCATTCCTCATTATCGGTATCCATTCATACTAAGCATATCTCCTCCCTTTATTTTCCTTAACTTGTCCCAAGCCCATCTCCATGAACCTGACCTATCCTTTTTCTAATCTACCACCATCGTTAGAGTTCCTGGTGCATGGCCTAGAACTTGTGTGTCATTTGTCCATCTATATCACAGTCTGCCAGTCTTTCTTACTTAAAATGAAGTAGTCCAGTATGCTATCTTGGGCCCCCTCAACCCACAATAGTGTAAATGATACCTACCACCATGGTCCTCCGTATATCTATTATATTGTGTTCTCTTATCTTTGCCTTTCCTGAATCTTAATGTTATCTCCTTTTTATCATTTAACATATCAATTTCAGTGTTAAGGTAACAATGAAGTCTCCCTGCAATACTTGTAGATCTCCTTGTTCCACTGTTCTTTTCCAGTTTTTATAAATGGCTTCTAAAATGTTAGGTCATCAGTATTAGGGGTATATATTACCTGCCACAAGTTTAGTATTCTGAATCAAACTTCTCCATGTAATCCATCTCCCCATTGTGCTTATTTTAGATATTTCAGTTTTAATTTTTAAACTTTTATGAAATAAAATTACCACCCCTCTCTTCCATCCACCATCTCTGTCCCCATGTACTGGAATCCCTGCTGTTGCAACTTATATGCCCCTCTGATTTTTAGTTTAGTCTCCTGATGAAGGGCTACTTGAATATTCAAACGTTTCAACTTATGGAATGTCTGTTTACTTTTCAATAGATGAGAACATCCTACATTCTAGGATATTAAATTAATGTGTAGTGCTTGTCTGTTCTGTATTGTTTTCCTTAGATCCATTATGCACCCTATGTCTTGATCTTATTTCCTCATTTAGATTTTGATGACCTGTCCTGCCTGGGCTAGAATATTATTCCTTTGGCCATTCTGTGCATCTATGCCCTGTATAAGTCAACTCACTTGACTTGGTTTGCAATGAGAGTAAAGAAACGAGTAGGCAGTCTCATTTCATTCCCGCTTTCCTCATCAGCTTATTGACCTTTTCCTTAATATGTACATCTCTTCTTTTACCATCTACTGTATTTGCATAAGCATTAAAGTCTAAAACAAAACAGTGTCAGTATTGATTATAATATTCATGTTCCGCAGATAAACTGTAGTTAATGCTTTATCGGTACAGTAGCGTAATCCCCTAAGTCACTTGTGACTTATTAGTTTGCATAACGTTTGTTTTTCGGTGTATAAACAACTCAAGTATAGATCTGACAGAGCTTTCCCTGGAATGTTCCACATACTAACTGAACAAAAAAATGAAGAAATATTCCCTTTTGCTGCAGTGAACTGCCCAATAAATAATCCACACACCAAAAGACAGCTAGTTCACCCAGGCTAACACTGTGCTGAAAAGCAAATAAACTGTCTGTGCAATCCAATAATAAAAGTTCTGTTAAAATCCAGAATTTAATGAAAAGAATGAAATAATAATAATGAAACATCTGAACAGAGATGGTGGAATTTTAGTAAAAGTTCCCTATTGATCTTGAATGGATGGGATGAAGTCAGAAACTTATATATACTGACTTTGGATGGATGAAATGAAGTCTGAAACTTGCATACGTTGCTAGAGTGAAATAACATACCTATACTCTTCTCAGGAAAAACTTATAGGCAGTCACCATGTGAATTTATCGAGCTAAAAATGTGGCCATGCAAAACATGGAGCCTTGACATTTATTGTCACTCAGCAATTGTCCTGCCATATCCCTGTTTCGGGAAATGAAATTTTGGTAATGACATCGCCTATCTTTTATCGATAGCGATGTTTACTACTATACATTTTTTTGTCATCCCCATCACTGGACATCAGAGATATGTGAAAAACTTCTTTTGGGTTAATTAGATAAAAGAAGTTTCATAATAGGAATTTATGAAAGTCAGCAGATTTGTTTTCTGCTGCTCCTTGGAAGTCATTATTGGCTGCTTAGATCATCCATTTATTGTTCGTGCCATTTTTCCTCTATTGAGTATTAGAAATATGTAAAAAACTGCTTCTGGGATTATTTGACAAGTTTTTCAATACGAATACATGAAGACTAGCAGATTTGTGTTTTGTTGTTTCTTGGAAACCACTATTAGCTGTTTAGTTCACCTATTTTGCATATTCTGACTCCAATACAATGGTATGAGGCATGCTTCTAAGTATGAATGAAAGCTAGCTAGCTTCACCTGTTACTTCTTTTGGAAGTGCTATTGGTTACTAACATCACCTACTTTGCATATTTCATTAGTACTGAACATTAGCGAGTTGTGTGAGGCATCCATTTAGAAAATGGGACTGTTATCTCGGTTTATGTAAATCAGATGGAGAAATCCCAACATGGATTGGGTGGAACTTTGGTGTTGATATTCTGACTGGCTTATATATACAGATGAATATCCCATTTGATTATATGATCTGAAGAAGAGCTATTCGAAAGCGCTTATCGTTGGACAAGGGACTTAATTTTTATTATTTTTGTTCTTATTTTGTTTTATTTCATTCTTTTCATTAAATTCTGGATTTTAACAGAACTTTTATTATTGGATTGCACTGACAGTTTATTTGCTTTTCAGCACAGTGTTAGCCTGGGTGAACTAGCTGTCTTTTGGTGTGTGGATTACTAACTGAACAAGGTCTTTTAGAGGATATAGATTTCACCTGTATATACTAATGTGTCATTATGTAACACAGACATTTTTAATTTCCTATAAGTATGTTTGTACAAAATAAAAAAAAAATAAAAGAATTTAAATATATATCATACAAGGACTAAAGACTGTAACAATGTGCTCAGTCTGAGCCTCACTTTATACTGTCCAACATACCTTTGTTATTATTTAATTATTTATACAATTTTTCAGTTCAAGTAAAGTCCTCAGGAGTGCTCTTAACAGTTAACAGGTCCAACACTTAGGCTTACTTGCAAGGGTCCTTCTCCTTCCACACCTGGGTTGTATTACCTCAACTGGTCAGTTGACATACAGCGCTGTGGCTGAGTTTGTGTATGTGACCCTTAGTGTGCCAGCAGTACTCATCTTGTGTGTGAATCTGACCTCCTTTCATCTCTCCATTGTTGTCTATGTAATTTTGAACTACATCATCGTACTGTTTTTTCTGCACTGGCATTGCTCGCTGTAGCCACCATTTTTATTATTGCTGAGAGATGTGACTGTCCCACATGGCTGTGTCTGGGATTCCAACATTTTTTGGTTATTTTCAACACTGTGTACACTTTGCTTCTCCAGGCTTACATTCCCTATGTGTGTTATGTCTCTAATAGTGTTAGCTTCTGCCACAACTGGAAATCTCTGCATCTTGTCTAGAAAATTTCTCACTATTTTGTTCACAAAACTTTTTTCCCCTTGTTGATAGTGCATGTGGCACTTTTTCTGTTTTTCTGCATTTATTTATTTAACATTTGTTTACTGGGAAAGTCTGACTTGAAACTAGCCAGTTTTCTGCAGAGGCCCAGGGAAAAACACTGACACATGTCTATGTAACATGGGAGGAAACTGGAGCACCTGGAGGAAACCCATACAAATGCAAGGAGGGCATGCAGTCTCCATGCAGAAGGCTTGCTGTGAAGCAACAACATTAACCACTGGCACTTCTGCGTCATCCAAATCTTATGCGGGAGATGCCGAGGATTCATTATACTCTGTACTCTGCTCCAGCTATTTCCATTGATCTTTGTCTCTTTTTTTCTTTTTCTTTTTTACAAAACTGCCATGCATATGTCCTTATCTTGTCCCAGGCTGATGCCATAGCTGGAAACCTATTTCAGTTAACTTTCTCTTCAAAACATTTGCTTCTTTCTGATATTGATACACGTATGCATGAAAGTCCTTCATAAATTTACAACAGAGAGCCTCTGTTTCTGACTCTATCAAAATGGCTCACCCAGACTCTGCCACAGCTTGCTGTGAGAGGAAGGTCATTTCTTGTATTTTGCATTTATTTATTGTTTTTTTCTACTTGTATAGTGTGATTTGTTTTCTTTATCATGTGTTTTACTTATATTCTCTTTTTAACTGCATAATAAAACTTGAAAAAAGAACGCAGCTCTGTCTCTTGTGAGTCAGACAAAAATTAGAACAGGTCGATTAAGGAGTCGCACAAAAGTTAGAAAAGGTCAGTTAAAGTTAATCATCTGTGAATTGAGGGGGGAGCTATGAACTAAACATTCAATTTAAGGGGTAAAATAAAACATTTTGGAGCTTTACTAGAAGGGCTCATCCAGACTCTGCCATAGCTTGCTGTGAGAGGAATGTTAGTTTGCTTTTTATTTCTTGTATTTTATATTACTTCATTGCATTTTTCTATTTTGTACACTGTGATTTGTTTTCTTTACACTGTGTTTTACTTGTATTCTGCTTTTTACTGCATATTAAAACTTGAAAAGAGACCACAGCTCTGTCTCTTGTGAGTCAGACAGCATTTATTCCCACCGACTCACCTTCTTCTGTTGTGTTCTTAAACACCACTGTCTTTCTAGTTGCCCGACGCTTATGTTAATTTGACCATATATCTTGTTCCCTCTCTCCTTTCATCGGCTGGTATAAGCACAAGATTATCATTTTGTGAAATCACTCCCCTTCAACTATTTAAATTTATTGGCCATCCTACTGTAGTCCATAGTACCAGAATACAAAAGTGCCCACCCCCTTTCAGTCTATCTTGCTCTTTTAAAATAGTGGCTCTCCACTAAAAATTTTAGACAGCTAAAACTTAAGTTACCTACTTTCATATCTAACTACTTAGTGCAATCTGCATTGTTTAGGATAAACAATTTTTTTCATCTTACCTTTAAACATCTATTGCAAGACCACCATTTATTAGAGAGCCCACATTCTGCCTCTCAGCAGTCATCTTGGAATTAGTGCTTCTGTTTTCTCATGCTGAGAGAAGGAGGAGTACATGTACATTATTTCCTGGAGACTGCTGATCACCAGAAAGCCTAATAACTTCTTTATAGGTGACAGCTTGGAATTTGTGCTTATATTCTGATCCTGGTGAGAGTAGGAGCAGAGTGCATTGATTCCTGACTCTTTCTGGTTGGAGAGTGAGCATCTCTGCTTAACTTACCTGTCTGGTCTACAAGCCTATAGACCCTTGTATCATATAGGGCAAGACTGCTGATCACTAAACAGGCTGTGGCCTGCTTCTCTTCTTGGGATTAGAGCTAACATGTTGCTTCTGGTGAGAGAAGAAGCAAAGGAGTATTGCATCCCAACAGAGTGGAGCTGTGGTGAGACCAGCATTAGTAGTAGCCAGGCAGTAGCCATTCATGCGACTCCCCTCTTTTCAATATTCTTGACAAGCTAATTCTTTATTTTTCAGTAAGTACTGCTTCATTTCTTTCTAACTTCAGAATATTTGCCTAAATACTTCATCCTTAAATGTCCTAGGTTTGTGTATTAGTTTCCCCTCAAGTGTTTGGCAGTGCTCTGTACAGAGTCAGACACCTGCAGTGACATTTTTTCCAGTAAAAACACAATTTAAATTTCTCCAATATCTAGCTGCACACAGGACGACTAGTTTGCAGTGACAAGCACTGCCCACATAGTTGCAAACCAGATACTCCTGACAGTGGCTGATATTCTCACTCCAACTATCTAATCAATAAAAAAGGGTCTGTTGCCATGGATTTCAACTTTCCTACTGTTTCTGTTACTGGCTTGGTGGATATGGGCATACTGAGGCAATGTAGAAATTGCCTCATGTTTACTGGCAACCAGTTAATTCTCAAGCAAACTGCTATGGTATGTGAGAGATGTATTTACACAATGTTACTGGAGGAAAAGCTCTCACATAATAGTACTCCTAATGTCAATAAGGTTGTCAGTAGTACACAAGCTGCATCCATCATGCAAAATTCAAAGCAGGCATACAGACCAGCATATGCTGTGGTAATACATGAAACCTTCCTGAACTACAAAAACCTCCTAGAAGAAGTACACATAACAAATACCCTCAGCAGCCCCAAATGCACTCTTTCAAAACAACACCCACATCAATACATAGAGCTACATCTCATGGAGCCTCTACCTAAAAGTCCATAGGGCAAGTTAGCACACAATCCAACATTCTAGTCATTGGAGACTCCATTGTGAGACACACTGATGTCCTTCACACCAGGCTGAGTAAGGAGAAAGTTACATTCAGTTGCTTACCTGAGGCTAGGCTCCATCACATTACGCATGCACTCAGGTCACTGGACCACAATTACAATATGACTCAGTTATAGTCCATGTGGGAGTAAATGACCTGAGATGTACCTCCCTAGACTATATGAAGAGAGGCATCATGAAGCTCTCGGAATATGTGTCTCAGGCTGGTATGAGCCTAGCATTGACCAGCATTTTACCCTCTCCAAGGATGATGCCAGAATATGAGCAAAAGATGATTGACTTTAATAATTGGCTTAGTTTCTGGTGTCATTCTAAGGGGGTGCAATAGTTGCCAGCATAGAAAGAGATGGTCAACAGACCACGTTGCTTTGCCAAGGATGATCTGCACCTCTCTCCTCTAGGCTTTCGAATATTAACTAAAACATTGTCTTCCCCAATGGTGCCTTTTTTTAGGCAATGCCACACTGAAAGTACTTCCAAGATAGCACATCAAAATCAAGAACATCTAAAGGTATTACTGCTCAGTGCTAGGAGTCTTAACAAAAAACCCACTTCCTAGAAGCTCTCTTTACCCTAGAGAATGCTGATGTCTGTGCAGTCACTGAGACATGGCTTAATTCCACAGAGAGCACACCAACAGTACAAGGTTATAATGCCTTCTGCAACTTTAGGCCAGCTACTTCACAGGCAGAGACTAAAGATGGATGTGTGTCAATTTACATCCAAAATAAATATACTTCAAGGCTAGTCAAACGAGACAATGCACTTCAGCTGATCCATTTTCAAATCACCATAGGTAAAATCCAATACCACTTCCTTGCAAGTTATAGATCCCCCTCTATGACCCAGGAAACGCATGCCATGTATTTAAACTTATTAGAAGCACTAACCATCCAACCCAATACCGTATTCATGGGTGACTTTAATTACCTCACTATTAACTGGGAATCCTATATGACACCAAAGGTACATGCATAGAGATTACTGGATTTTGTAAACACAAACTCCCTGGACCAGATAATCAATACACCAACCGGGGTGCAACCATACTGGATCTGGTCCTCATTAATATGGGAGACTGCTTCACACCCCACACTGTAATGCCTTCCCTGGTAAGGTCAGACTACAAAATGGTCTCATTTCAAGTAAAAATTAAAACTGGACCCTCAGCTAAACCTGTAATATTCAGAAACTATTCTAAGGCTAACCTCCTGCTATTAAGTGAGAACCTGGCAAAATTTCAAGCCCCCATAATCCCTGAGAACACTTCTGCCTATGTAGAACTGTTCACAAAATCCCTGTACAAGCATGTTAATAGCTGCATACAGGCAGCTGCACCCACCAGGAAGAAGTACAGAACTAACTCAAAAAACAAGCCACCCTGGTGGAATCACAAAACCAATTGGATGTAACAGGAAAAGAAAATCATGGCAAAAATTAGGAGGTGCAGGACCCAGCAGGATAAAACCACTCTCATTAAACAAAACAAACAACTCAGAGGACAAATATAGTCTACCAATGTCAAATTCGAGGTATGTTTTGCCTCCCAGGCCAAGAACAACCCCAAAGCATTCTTTAGCTATGCCTGCAACCTCAAAGTCAATACATAATTGTGTGCAGAGCTCATTGTAAATGGAGCCACCTATATTGAGCCAGAAGATATAGCAGACCTCCAGGCTGATAAATTCAGCTCCAACTTTATCCCTCTCTCCCCCTCAACCTTCCCTCAGGAAATATGTATTTGGCATTCATCAGACCTGTCATTGAGTTTAATGCCCCCTTTTGTATGTACCTAACCAGGCATATCCAACAACTGGAATGTCCACAGAGCTTTCTCACTAAAAGAATACAGGAAGTTAATAATATGTCCTTTGCAGACAGCCTCAAGGCCCTATCCCTGTATTCTGTGTCCTACAGGCTTTTGAGGGGCAATCTATGCCTGGCATATAGGGCATTGTCAGACCCCACTCTGATGGACCTCCTGCATATTCACAAAACAAACAGTACCAGAATTACCCGTTCTAAAGACTTAAACCTTGCCTGTTATATAAATAGGACCTGCTGGAGAGATAGGTATGTTTCCCAGAGACAACCCGTCTATGGAACAGGCTCCCCATCCATGTGAAGCAGAGTTCCTCCCTAACCCAGTTCAAATGCAATTGGATGGGAAACCAGAAATTCATCCCTGTTTTGGCACCTATGTCTCTAATGGACGAGGTAACAAATGGTTCATCTCCCAGGCCCATGCTTACACTTATCAAAGATATCAGAACTTGTCAGAGATTTGAGATGCATGGCTAGGCTTAAAAAGGCCCTTGTGATCATTAGCCTATTAAACACCAATGAACCTGTACCTATTACAAGGCCAAGGAGTGGTGATTCATCACTGTGACAAAGCAGAAAATCCCTGAGGCTCCTATAGCAGCATAAGTTTTTTTCTTACATTTATTTCATTGAATTGTGCTTCTTAACACTTATAGTTGTGCTATACAGCTAATGTATTACATTTTGCACTGTTATACAACTTTGTTTACTGTTTCACTGCATTTGTGTACTGTTTTATACTATTTTAACTGTATTTTCATTGCTAGATAGTGTTCCATTACTGTAATTGCAGTTTTATTGAATAACTTAACTGTAAACTGCTTTTTCATATTGAGAGTTGCATTTTCTGTTTGTTTGTGCTCTATCTGTGCTTTTCTGTGCATGTTTTGTGAGGTTCTGTGTTCTAGTCAGGTAGCATAGACTGGCTATAGAGGCCTGCTGTTATCCAGGCCTGGTTGTTTTACTTGTTGAGTTTCCTGTGTTTCTGGAAGCCATCTTCTGCTGCTAGTGTCTTCTCTTTGCTATTAGTGAGAGTAACAGGGTTGCCTGACCTTCTGTAGCATGAGTGATTGGTTGAAAGTGCAGGGGCTAGCATGATTGGGTAGTGATTCCAGCTTCTAGATTCTTCCATCTTTTCTGGTATTGATACCCTGTGTTTGCAGGGTGTTGCATTTGTTTGCTCGTTGCACACTGCCACTGCACTGTTTTAACCCATTGTGACATATCTCAGTTGCATTTTATCCCTTACCAGCCCTCCTGTGTAACTGATACCCTCCCTTGCAACTACTGTCATTTTATCCAGCCCTACTCACATCTATAGGTGATCTGTTCTGATAGTACCCACTCTACCATCCTTTACCTCTCTTCCACATATTCTGACAACCATGGATGGACAATTTCCTGTGGTTTCTCCTGCTAGTCTTGTTGATATGGGCATCCTGAGACACTGTAGCAACTGCCTCATGTACATGGACAGCCCTTTTCTTCTACCACCTAGGAACACAATATGTGAGAGATGCAATAACATTAAGAAGCTAGAATCCTTGCTGTCTCAACCACAAGCCAGTAAATCTGGCACTGAGAAGGTTGTCTGCACAAACACCACAAGCTCTACACCTCTAACACCACCCACACCTGTACAGTACATTCCTACATATGTGGAGGTTCTCAACAAAAACATACCTAAACAAAAGAGACCTCCAAGGTAAAAGCATACATGCACATCACAACCCACCACACCAAGCACCACACATAGTACACATGCCTGTGTCACACAGCCTCTAAGGCCCAGCCACAAACCCAGCATACTTGTCAGAGGAGACTCTATCATGAGACACACATATGTGCCCCTCACCAGGCTAGACAAGGGGAAAGTCACAGTAAGTTGCTTGTCAGGTGCTAGAATCCACCATATCACTCAAGCACTCAAGTCTCTCAAAAACAGGTACTGTTATGACCCTGTCATAGTCCATGTTGGTGTGAATGACTCGAGATGTACCTCTCTGGACTATATGAAGAGAGACATGATTGAGCTTGCTGAATAAGTGCCATGTCCCAGGACCCGCATTCCGTATTTATGCAAAAAACATAAAGGTCCTACCAGACACCCTAATATTGGGTGATATCAGTTACCCAAACATTAACTGGGAGAACTACTCAATTACTAACTCCCTTGCCCAACATTTCCTAGAATTTATAAACTCAAATGCCCTGGATCAACTGGTCAACACTGCCACCAGAGGTGACAACATATTGGACCTGGTCATTACCAACATGGGTGACTGGTGTTCCCCACCGGAGGTCAACCCATCACTGGTTAGATCTGACCATAAACAAATCACTTTGGATATCCACATTCCGCCCCAACCCCCAGACAAGGAAACCACCATGAAAAACTTTTCAAAAGCAAACTTCACGTTACTTAAGACCGAGGTAGAAAGTTTCAAAGCCCACATGCTAAAGGATAAACACCGTCCAAACTGCAAAATCCTTTACTAATGCATTCTACGGGCACCTACAAGAATGCATATATTGTGCTATCCCAAGCAAAACCAAGACTCACTCCTCCAAGAAAAGGAAACCAGTCTGGTGGACCCCTGCCATAAACAAACTATACAACAGAAGGAGGAAACTAGTACAGAAAAGAGTAAAATCCCAAGAAGGGAAGATATCCCTGATCAGTATCAGCAAGAAACTACGATCCCTCATAAAATCATCCAAGGCGAGCTTCGAAAGAAAAATTGCCAAGGACTCCAAAGATAACCACAAGGCATTCTTTAGCTATGTCAAGAATCTAAGTGGCAATGCTCAGATCTGCTCATAGTTAGTGCAGAATGGCACAAAATACACTGAACCAACCGATATCGCCAACATCCTGGCAGACAGGTTCAGTGCAAACTTCACCCCCAAAAGCCAAAAGGGCCCATAACCATACCAGAAGAATGTAGAACTCAGGTTAAAGCAGCTCCCTTCAAAGCAAAAAACACAGCATCAATGGGACCGGACGGTGTCCCTGGCTGCATCCTACATGAGCTCAAAGAAGAATTAACCCCTCACCTAAACACACTGTTCAAACTCAGCCTCTCCACAGGCTACATACCCATAAAGTGGCACACAGCAATGGTTATTCCACTCCACAAAGGTGGAGCCACAACAGACCCCAGGAACTATCACCCTATAAGTCTGACTAGCTTAGTCTGCAAGACTATAGAGCGCATCATCATGGAACTCATTAACAGGGACATTGGGAACCTACAAACACTGGACCTTACCCAGTTTGGCTTTGTTAGGGGCAGATCATGCCTGCTAAACCTGGTGGACTTCTTTGAGACAGTTATCAAGGCTATAGATGAGGGAAAGCTAGTACACACAGCCTATCTAGACCTCGCAAAGGCCTTCAACACCATCCCCCATTCTGGTATTATAGACAAGCTCACCAACCTGAACATAACCCCCTACATCACAAGATGGGTTGCCAACTGGCTCACGGACAGAACCCACATGGTGAGAGTTGCAGGAGCTAGGTCCGAATCTAAACCTGTTACAGGTGGCATTCTCAAAGGCTCAGTCCTAGGATCCCTCCTGTTCGCATATACTTCTCAGAGGTATAGGCAAGCACAGGAGGACTATGGCTGACCAAGATCACAGACGACTGCAAAGTATAATTGACACTCTGGTTGACACAGACATCCCCTAAAAGGGTCTCACTGAGATGGATACCTGGTGTCAAAATCATGGCCTCAAGCTAAATGCCAAAAAGTGCATGGTCATCCCCTTTGGAAAAAACAAAGTACCCACAAACTACCACATAGGTGGAAGTCCCCTAAATTTGGAAGATGTAATAAGGGATCTGGGGACCCAAGTAGATAGTAATCTTTCCTTTGATAATCACATTGCCAAAGTGGTTAGAGAATCCTTCTATGTGGCCCAACTAATCACAAAAGGGTTTGCATCCAGATCAAAAGAGGTCATTGTGCCCCTCTACTCATCACTCAGATCCATCATAGAGTACAATGCCCTATTTGGGATGTACCATACAAGACACCTGCAACAGCTGGAAGGACCGCAGAAGTACCTCACCAAGAGGATCTCTGGCCTCAAACAGATGCCCTATGCAGCGCGACTGAAGAAACTCCAGCTGTACTCGGTTGCATACCGCCTACTTAGACGTGATCTCTGCCTGACATACAAGGCCATGTCCAACCCAGAATTGATGGACATGCTCCACCTAAAGAAAACCATATCCCCTCGAGCCACACGCTCTAGGGATATAAACCTCACCACAACAATAAATAGGATGTGCTGGAGGGATAGATTCCTGTCCCAGAGACTTCCCATGGTTTGGAACAAGATTCCAATCTACATTAGGCAGAGCTTCTCGCTAGCACTCTTCAAGAGAAACCTTGACGAGTGGATAGGAAACAGAAAGTTTACCCCGGGGATCACTTCAGTGGCTCTGCTGGACAGAGGCACAGGGAGCTAATCTAAGGGGGCAGTGAAAGCCAACACATTCTGTCTAGGCTTATAAATGCCTTCAGGCAGATAGCCTGGTACCTACTTATGAACCTATGAACCTATGTGTCCCAGGCAGGTATGCCCCTAGCCTTAAGCAGCATCCTACCATCACCCAGAATGATGCCTCAGTACAAACAAAAAATGGTTGACTTTCAAAACTGGCTTAGTTTCTGGTGTCATTCCAAGGCGATCCAGTATCTGACAGCCTGGGAGGACATGATTGAGCGACCACAATGCTTTGCCAGAGATGGCCTTCATTTGTCTCCCCTGTGCTTCAGGCTTTTGGCAAAGGATCGTGCCTCCCCATAATGTCTTTTTTAGGCAAAGTCATGGGGACAAAATTACTAACATAAAAAATTCTTCTAAATGAAAATTAAAGGTCATGCTACTAAATGCTAGCAGTCTTAAAATGAAACTGCACTCACTGCAAGCATTCCTTGCCCTGAAAAATGCTGACATTTGTGCAGTTACTGAAACCTGGTTCAAAGCTGCAGACAGCAACTGAGCCTTACCAGGTTACTTGTCTTACCATACTTTCAGACCCCAAACAGAGGACTAAAAAGCCATAGGAGGAGGAGTTTCAATATTTATCAAAGACATACACACCTCCAGACTGGTCAAACAGTATGACGTACAGGAGACACTCCAGGTGTAGTTAACTATTGACAAAACACCTATTCAAATCATAGCTAGCGACACCCCCCCCCAACCATGACTCAGAAGGCCCACTCCACCAGTCACGGTCTTACTTAAAACCATCAAGATTCAACCCTCTACCTGATCCTGGGAGACTTTATCTACCCAACCATTGAGTGGAAGACCTATTCTAGTGCAAACACAAATGCCCAGAGATTTCTTGACTTATCAATGCCAATGCATTGGCTCAGCTAGTCAACACCCCCACAATAGGTGAAAATATCCTGGACCTAGCACTAACCAAACTGAGTAGCCACTGTAACACCCCTATGGTGTCATCCTCCTTTGTTAAGATCTGACCATAAAGCAATCATTTTCAAAGTCACCATCTCCCCTGACCCCCCCCTCCCTTGCTAGGGTTGAACAAAAAAACTTTTCCAAAGCTGACTACAACCTCCTGAGAGCAGGTATAAGCAGCTTCACAGCCACCATCCCTTCAGTTGCATCAAGCACTAATGTCCAAGCCTACACAGAAAAACTATATGACCACCTATATAATTGCATTGACTCAGCAATACCTGACAGGACCAAATCATCTTCCTCAAGGAAGAGTAAACCTGTCTGGTGGACAGCAGCAATAAACAGACTCTATAATAAAAGGAAAAAAAAAATGCTGTCCAGGACCAAGAAGGAGCAGGTGCCAAGATGGAAGCAATCTCTCTTTTGTCTGAACAAGCAAATAAGGTCACTGGTGAAAGCCTCTAAGGCTAACTTCTAGTCCAAATTGGCCATATCCACTAAGGACAACCACAAGGCCTTCTTCACATATGTCGTAATCTCAAAGGTAACTCCCAAATCTGCTCCGAATTCGTGGTCAAGAATACCACATACACAAATGCCATAGATATAGCCAACCTGCTGGGAGACAAGTTCAGTGAAACCTTCACATCCCTGTGCCCCCATCAGTAAACTAGGACATCCCTAGCACTTGCCCCCCATCCCCTCATCAGCAGGGAGCATGTCAATAATGCCCTCTCAAAGGCAAAGAATACAGCCTTCATGAGACCCGACAACAGCCCTGCCTGTGTCCTACATAAACTTAGGCAAGAGCTCTCAGCACCACTAGGCACCCTATTCAACCAAAGCCTGTGCACTGGCTTCATCCCAGCAGAATGGAGGACAGCCACTGTCATCCGTCTGCACAAAGGTGTAACATCCACTGACCCAGGCAGTTATAGGCCAATCAGCCTAGCTAGTCTGATCTGCAAGGCCTTGGAACACATTATCCTGGACCTTATAAACAAGGACATTGGCAACCTCAAAACACTTGATCCCACACAGTTTGGTTTTGTCAGAGGGAGATCATGCCTGTTAAACTTGGTCACTTTCTTCAAAACAGTCACAAAAGCCATGGATGAGGGCAAAACAGTGCTCATCACCTACTTTGACCTAGCCAAAGCCTTCAACATTACTCCACACTCAGGCATAATAGATGAACTCTCCCAGCGAGGCATCAACCTATATGTTACCAGATGGGTAGCTAACTGGCTCACAGATAGAACCCACTCAGTCAAAATAGGGGAATTCACCTCTAGTAGTAGACACGTAAAAAGCAGCGTACCCCAAAGTCTGGTCATGGAGCCTCTACTGTTTGGGATATACTTTTCTGAGGTGCAAGCCAAAACCTGGTTGACCAAGTTTGCAGATGACTGCAAGTTGGGCACTGTCATAAGTTTCTCTAATGATGTGAACATCCTCCAAGAGGGCCTTAGCCAAACTAATGACAGGTTCCAGAAGCATGGTCTTAAACTGAATGCCAAGAAATGCATCATTATCCCCTTTGGGGAAAATGGTGTCCCCACTAATTATCACATTAATAACAATGTACTAAGCATGCAATCAGTCGTGAGGTACTTGGTCACCCAGGTTGATAGAAACCTGACTTTTGATCACCATGTTGCCGCCATTGTACGGAAGGCTTTCTACATGGTCCACCTCATAAGTAAGGGTATTTCATCCAGGAACAAGGGCATAACATCCTTGCACTCCTTCCTTATCAGACCCATTATCGAGTACAATGCCCCCTTTGGCATGTACCTTGCCAATGACATGTAGCAGTTGGAGAGACCACAGAGGTTCCTGACCAGGAAAATTCAGGGTCTCAAACACCTATCCTATACAGATAGGCTGAAAGCCCTGTCTCATACAGACTGCTCAGAGGTGACCTGTGTCTGGCATACAAGGCCATCTCAGACTAAGCCTTCATGGAGTTGCTGCATATCCATAAGTTAAACTCCACTTGTGCAATCTGCACACAAGGTGTCAACCTGGTCTGTGATATCAGTAGAACTTGTTGGTGGGATAGATTTGTGTCCCAGAGACTCCCCCATCTGTGAAATAAACTTCCTCTCCATGTCAAGCAGAGTACCTCACTAGCCTTCTTTAAGAGGAACCTGAATGACTGGATGGGAAACAGAAAATATACCCCTGGGATCCCACTTATGTCCCTGCTGGACAGGGAAAACAGTTGCTGACTTTGTGGGAACATGGGTGAAATCCGTGGCTAGGCTTGTAAGGGCTTGCAGGCGAATAGCCTAGTATCATCCTATGAACCTGTGAAGCTATGAACCTATAAACAATCCATTCTTTTGTGGGAAATGAGATGGGAAACATGAACACATGCCTGTGTTTCTGCCGCCATTTTCCTCCTTCCAATTTTATGAGTCTATTCTATTCTGAAAATAAAGTTTGGCAGCATTTTCTGAGAGTTCTTGGATGGTTACAGTCTCTGGGATGCCAGTATTGCATCTCAAACTTCTGTTTTCCAAATCAGCCACCTTTGTTTGTAATGAGTACACTTTCCTCTTTAACTACTATCATTTATCTGATTCTTAAATTATTTCCCTTTTCCTCTGCTTGTTCTCTTCCATATCAGCAATAATCTGGTATTGTGCACTAATAAACACAACCTCAGTATGCAATACAGTCAAATGGCTTCCATGCCTTGCACAGTCGCTGAAAGGTATTTGAACAACAGTATGAACTTTTCTTCAGAATAAACAGCTTAAACCAACTAAATAAGTCATTTCCCCTTGCAGTGATATTCCTGCCATTCCAGTCTCAATTTATGCAGCCCAGCTCTCATTTACCTTCTTTGATTTTGCTAATTCAATGTGCTGGTAGGGAGAGAGACCAAACTAGGTAACCATTTCTTCCTGGGACATGTAGCACCCCGTATAATATTTACATGGATGTTTTAATGAAGCAAATCAGTCTGCTTGTTTTCAGGAAGTTGAAATGTGGCTTACCTTGGGAAAACCCATGCAAGCAGGTAGAGAAAATACAAAACAAGACCCAAACACTGACAGGAGATCTGGAATGAACCCCAGACTGTGGAGTCATGCGATAGTGATTTACCACTATGTCCCATTATTATGTATATTGTTAAGATTTGGAATAAGGATAACTGTTCAGAAGGTTGGGTCCTGGCCACAGCTAACTTAGCAAACAGTAGCAAAAATAAATAAAAGCCTCTTTTCAGAGGAAATAAACAGTCCTGTTAAGGGTTTAAGCATGTCTTTATTCAAGGATGGATGAGAATTCTTATATATTTGTAACAAGTCTGGCCATAATGATCCCATTTAATGTGATCATAGACCACTATTGTGCTGGATATGCAAAAATGCTGTATTCCCACTCCACTACACAAATTAACTTAATCTGCGTACCTATGAATCTTTTTAGTATGGAAATCTCTATCAGCTTTCGATTTTAAGATTCTAAGTAATAAAAAAAAAACTTAATTTATTAAAGCAGCAGTAACATTGCAATAATTGCTTATTTGTACTGTAATAACTGAAGGGTTGCATTTGATTTTTCCAGTTTAACTCAGTCCTCCAATTCTCAAAGGAAGTAACACTATGTTGACTACAAAAAATGATTATAAATCAACTCAAGGTTAATGAATTGTGCCATTTCCCAAATGTATTTTAGGAAGACTTTGTGTGTTTCTCTCTCTCTCTTTCTGTGTGTGTGTGTGTGTGTGTGTGTGTGTGTGTGTGTGTGTGTGTGTGTGTGTGTGTGTGTGTGTCTGTGTGTTTGTGTGAGAGAAAGCTTGCATATGTAAATGATAAGCTATTATGTCATCAGGTAAATGACTATAGGAGGTAGAAGAGGTGAGATTGTTAGCTGGGCATGAATACAAACATACTACTAAAGGAAATTAAAGGACAGAGTAATATGGGTAATATGACTGATAAGGATATACAGGGCAGTTATCCACTTAACCATGTGTCAAAGGACCAAAAATGAGCCAAGTGACTCACTTAGTGGTATAACAGTGTGTGTGTGGATGGACTGAATAGTTGGTACTCGAGTCATATAGCTTTGAACTGGTTGGGTATGTTTATCTGAGAAGTTGACAAGTCCCATTTCCTCATTTGTACATTCATTTGCTTGTCATAATCTGCTTTGTCTTCATCTGGTCTTCTTTATGGAAGAAAGTTGCAGAAAACACAAGATCAGCTCACCCTTTGTTTATTATACATCAGTACGTTTTCTACTTAGTAGATATAGAAAAATGTTGGGCTGCAGAGTCATTAGTGCTTTGCGCTCAGATATCCCTCTCAGATGCCCTTGACAGAAATTACATTGCATTGCAATTACCTGGTAAAAGAAAGAGACAATGCCTATCTACTCTGCCTGTCAGTCACATCCCACTTTCTACCTCCCTTCCATCCCTAACTCACTCTTCGCACTCTTCATTCTTCCTCCATTTTACTCAGGTCCACTTGAATGCCCCTTTGAACCACACCTCTAACATCTATTCAACCAACCACAGCATCAGGAGTGGCCTTAGGTCAACTGGCACCCTAGGCAAAAGGGCTTCATGGCGCCCCTAATCACACTACCTGGTGCCCCCATCCTGGTCTGACTACACCAAATAAATACTGGAAAAGCACCCCTACCAGAGCAGTGCCCTAGGCAGCCGCCTAGTTGGCCTATGCCTAAGGCCGGCTATGCACAGCATGAGTCCATAATCCGCTTCATGAAGTATGTAGGCACTGCAGTCCACTGCATGTGTTCCCTCTACCCTTCCTGTACAAGATAAATCCTTCCTCTCACAATGACATCATCGTCTTCATCTGTATCATGTGTCTCCCATCTCTTCTGGGCTCCACTTGAGTGTGTATAATACCTGTTTACTTCTGGATTCAGTAACACTGAAGAACGATCCAGCATTCTGACTGTTGTTGTCAGTGCTGGTGCACTTTGTTCATCATCTTCTACACCCACAGTTTTTTTTTACTGTTCTGTTGTTTTCAATTCCACTGTCTTCAATGATTACTTCATGCCATCATTGTATCCTAAGTACATTATAGTACATGGGGTACACTGATTATGCTCCGATATTTGGAAAAACACAAGACAGTTAAGTGCCAGAATGGCACACTACCTGACCTTAACAAATGTTAAGCACCCCTTTCTTATGTTGTTATGGTCAGGTCCCATGCTAGGCAATAACATCTGCCTGTGCTGACTGTCAAATGACAGCAGCAGAATAAAACATTTGTTTCTGCCTGTTGTCTGTGCCCTTAACATGTCCCTAACTTCCTGTAAAAAAAAATGAGAGTTGTTAGAATAAGATGTGTTTGCCTGCATGGTCTGAAGAATGCAAAACTCAAATCTGTGTCATCATTTTGGGACTTCAAGCCTCAGTGAGTTATCTGAAAATAACATATTTTATGAGAAACAGACCACAGATATGAAGCAATGATCCGTATGCCCTGAGAAAATCTAGATAGAGAGGTATGGAGGTAAGCGTAAATGCAACTACCTCTCTGACAATGCTCGCCAAGTATTTTATGGCTTTGCAAGCGAGGAAAGCACTTAGCGATTTTTTCTCATTTAATTAGTAGTATGTGGAGCAGATAAAGCTCCATGCAATACAAATAGTCATGACTGTTTCACCCCTTTTTATGTGTTCTCAGTTAGGATGCAATGATTCACCTTTTGAGCATCACTCTCGAACTGACGTTCTTGGCATCCATCTCATAAACACATAATAAGCAGATTATGATGGATGAGCCAATCATAATCCTCTATATTTTGAATTTTTCTGCATTAAACATCTGCTGCAACCTTTCTACCTACCTGTTCAGCCATTCCAAATGCAATGCTACCCCAATTATCTGACCCCCAGTAACTGAATCTCTCATTAAATCCCTTAACATTATGTCTCCCCTCCAAACAATGCAGCCAAATAAGGTGAATTTACAGCATCTATTCTGTCAGCCTTTTCCTTGGAGACATTTTGAAGCAATGAATCTAAAACTAAAGCAGCAGCTGCAGGCAGCACACTGGTGGTTACAGAGCTGCATAAAAGAGTGTTGCTCACAATCTTCTGCACAATCAAACAAAAGCAAGTCAGCTTTGGATTTTTTTTATCAATTGCTTATTTCAGGTGAAAGTAATGGTTGACTACAAAGACTTAATTTTAGCTTGCCTCTAGAAAAAACATAAGTAGCAAAAATTACTGAACGGCATAACTCAATTATGCACACGGATTGAATAAAATGGAGTTTGTTGCAGAGTACAGAGAGGATACCTTTGCTTTCCTGTAACCATATTGAATCTTTGAATATACAGCAAGATCCCATCGTGTTCAACATTTAACATCTAACGATAAGGTAAATTCATTATGTGTTTATGCTTTGTTCTCATAGGCAACTACTAGGCTAGATGGTCGTGCAAACCATTTTAAGCCTAGCCAATTTCCCTCCAAAGGTAGGGTTTAATTGCTGTACCTTGTGTTTGAGAGGAAAAGACCATATCCATTACATCAACCCTTTCGTTAGACCCACTAGGTCACAAGTCTCTTTTTAGTGGGGAACAAAGGTGGTATTCATTCTTAGGGGAATTTTGACCATGGTATTAAAGAACATTCCCTAATCTTTTTGTTATATGACACGGTATCTTTTTCATCCACCTTGGCTGCCACCAACACAAGGAAATGGAACCTCATTTTGACATGTCATCTGAAGGATGATTCACTCTGGAGTGCAGCACTCCCCTAATGCTACTCAGTGTCAGCACTGAAAAACAAATTGAGCACCTGATATGGGCAGAGAGCCGACAGACATCTGATGTTCAGTGCCTAAGATGAGTGGGCTATCTGTTGAGCCACTGACATTGCTACAAGCAGTGCACATTGCAGGCAAAATATACTATCAGCCTTTAAGGATTCAAACTAGTATATATCTGCAACAGGGAATTGACTTTATCGGCTTGAACATATCCATAAAAGAGTAAAAAAGACATTGGCATTCAGAAACCATGTAGCTGAAACACTGGTGTGTCCTTACGTTGTTATTTACATATATTCCATGGGTCTCCACTGCAGGAGGTTTAACCTATTAGACAATGAAGACTCTAGCTTGCCAAAGTCTTTCTTGCAAATTTTAGAGACTAGAAAGTGGAGTATTACTTTTAATGTCATAAAAGTCTTCTGCAACCATTCCTCAGTACATATGTGCACTCGCGCATGGACACACACACACATACACACACACACACACACACACACACACTCACACACACACACACACACACACATACACACAGACATGCGCACATACAAAACACACACATATGTGTGTTTTTATGCTGTTTGCATGTCATGCAAATGATTATTTGTTTACAATTTGCTTTTGATCTTCCAGACCTATTGCTTATTTGAAGAAACCTGATGTCTTCTGTGAGGATCAGAAAATCCAGGGTCTTCATTAGGTTCTACTACCACCACCCCATCCCCCAGTGTAGTACCTATCTTTGTGTCATAAGTAAAGAGGTTGCACTTGATTTCCTCAGATATATATGAATCAAACACTGAGAAGACTACCAAATGCAGAACTTATCATTGCAGTATTCCAGTAGTCAGTTTTCTTTTTTTTTTATTTTTGATCTTCATCATTTCAATGTATATGCATACATACATATATACATATATATAGAGAGAGAGGGAGAGATATACATAGCCATACTACCCTTCAGCAGTCCAGATCTGCCCTATGTGACTTGTACAATTAAACCAGTTACTCAGGTTTGACTCTGCCCTATGTGACTTATATAGTTAAACCAATTACTCAGGCTTGGATCTGTGACATACAGTTAAACCAGTGAATCAGGCTTGACACTTCCATATGTGACTTATACAATTAAATTATTTGGCTCTGTCTCATGTTACTTAAATTATAACCAGTTGCTAAGACTTTGCTCTGCCTTATGTGATTTAAAACAGTTGGTTTTGACTATGTGCTATGTGACTTATACAGTTAAACCTGCACCATTTTTCTATCAACTAAAAATAGGCTTTAACCCATTTAGATAACCTGGTGAACAGAACACAAAATAACGTCTCTTCTCCCAACTCCTCCAGTCTTCATAGCAACTGTGAAAGATGGACCTGATGCTATGACCCATACTGAACTTTTTTGCATCTAGTTTTTGTAGTGAAGTAGCAAAAATATATTTTTTCAATGTTCCAGTTTTCTATGATGCACATATCTAATCTGCCTTTGAAGATATCCTAACAAAGCAGTTTATTTATACTTCTGAGAGTATGTAGCCTTTTAAAGTAATAGCCAAATAAGCAGTAAATTCTTAAATTATTGATGAAAGCAGTAGTTACTGACAAGGACAACTGTGGTGATATTTGTCATTGTACTTGTTCAAAATGCAAGTGCATCAGAAATCTTCTTGGCAGTTCTTCAAATAAATTCAAATTGGAACTTTGGCAGCTTATTCAGGAAGCTGCTCTGTGGGAATCTATTTAAAAGCAAAAAAAAAAAATGAAATAATGTCATTTAACTGGAAGAAACTGCAAAGTATTCTGTCCTTTAATATTCTGATTAAGTTTATTATCTTGTCAACTTTTCTCACACATGATGCAAACAGTAGTCTTTGTGCATTTAATAACGTTTAATCTAAATGGAAAGATACATTTCTAAACTAAAATTGTTAAGTATTTTGACACTAGAAACTAGGAAAAAGCATGATTGATTTAAGGAGGGTATATTCTGATTATGAAAGACAGCAAAGGTTTATTTACATGTAGACATATCTTACTTGCATACTTCAGTGAAACATGGCCTTGTTGCCAGCACTCAAAATACTATTTAAGAACACACTTTGAAAACGCTGAGATTCAAGAACAGTGTAGTTTAATTAATGTAGTACAGGAGTGCGCAAGGAAATACTGGCACAGTATCAAAATTAAAAAAAAAAAAATCCTACCATGGAGTAGTTACATGAAATCAAAGACTTGTTATTGGCAGTTGCTCAATGATTCCTCCTGCTTAAATATTAGGTTTTATGTAGCATAACTCAGCAAAGAAAGCAACCAACGGAGTAGTCCACACAGGATTTATTCAATGAAGCGCTTTTCGTCCGATTAGTAACCAGGCCTACTTCAGATAAAAATGTCTAAAAAACTCCCTACTTAAGTACAACTTCAAGACAGTCACATGATCAAATTAGGGTAATGACTACACACTTCCCTCCAAAAATGTAAGCCTCTGTGTGCTAGAAAACATTTAAAATAACTTCAACTAGAAATAACAAAAAATTCAAAATACATTCAAAATACATAGCAGCACAACAACAACATTCTTGTGGTAGCTCTATAACAAGCTAAAGTGTTACCTTCACTCTGTTTTTTATATATATGTAGGCAAATGTTGTTGTTGTCTTTTGGCTTTTCCTGGTTAGGGGTCACCACAGCGGAACTCCGGTTTGCTAATGATTAGCAGTAGATTTTCACGAATGCCGAAGTGCCAGCTCGATGTTCAACCTTCAACGAAGGCATGCCCATTTACGCATGTCTTTCGAAAGCCCACCGAACCATGGGGTGGACATGCAGACTTCACACAGAAGGCACTCCCCACACACCAGCCGAGAATCGAACGGGAGAACCTCTTGCGGTGAGGCAACAATGCTACCGCTGCACCACCGCTGAAGGTATATATATGCAGGCAAATACGTATCCTTTATCTCAACAAACTCTTCAGTTTTAAAAGACATAAAATAGAACACATCTCATTTAATCCTGGGTAGCAACAAGCATTTAAACAAATTTCCACATCAAATTGAGTTTTTCTAGTAATAAAGAACTGGGTCCACCCCAGATATCCAGAGTAACTTGGTCAATGGTCTTGAATTTAAAAGTATGTGTTTGATTAGAGGATGTGTGCCTAGCTAAGGCATTTTCAAGTTTGCCCCTGTTCATGCTATGAATGTGTTCAAGCATACAGAAGTTTACATTTTTGGATGGAAGTGTATAGTCATTACCCTAATTTGATCATGTGACTTTTTTGAAGTACTTAAGTAAGGATGTTTATAGACATTTTTATCTGAAGAAGTCCTGGTTACTAATCGGATGAAAAGCACTTAATTTAATAAATCCTGTGTGGACTACTCCGTTGGTTGCATTTGTTGATTCTTTGGTTGGTTTGTTTGTTCGGAGTTTTGGTTTCCAGCATAACTCAGCAAGCCAAATGCATGCTGGCTCCATAGCAAAGAATGATAGAGCCCTTACTTTGGCCTCATTCATCCAGGTTGGATTAGTAGTTTTGGGATTGGAGGAGTCCGCCAGGGAGGGGATTGAATGAAGAAGCATTGCTTCCTCACTTCTCCTTTGATGTGGATGCAGGAAGTACCTTGGGACTTGTTTCCTTCTGAATAACCGTCATGGAGGCTGGACAGCTTGCAAGGGCTGTTTGCTCATAAGTGGGGTTCAGTGCTGATTGAATAGTGCATGTCACTTATGGAAGCTGGGCGTAAAAATGTTATCTGTCTCAGAGATTCCAAGTTGTTCACCCTAAAGATATGTGTTTTACATCCCAAAGAGCTAGAGAAGGAGTTAATCAAGGATCCATTTCGGGATCAATACTGCTCAGTATATTCATCAAGATATGTACCAGCCAATTGTAGGAGGTAAACTACTACATGTCGATGACGATAAGATAACATGCACAGCAGCAACACTGAAGCAGTTTCAGAGTGTAACCTTTACCAACAAAGAGACAAGGCTGACTAAATCATAATTACTACTAAATGCCAAAAAACAAACAAAACATGCACAGCAGCAGCACTGAAGCAGTTTCAGAGTGTAACCTTTACCAACAAAGAGACAAGGCTGACTAAATCACAATTACTACTAAATGCCAAAAAATAAACAAAAGAAAAAAATTAAAGCTGTTCAGCCATGTCATACTGCAAATCAACATCACTGTCTTAGAAACTTTACATCTCTCAACTAAACTAAACACCAAACTGGTATCTAGTTCTAAATTGCTTCGACTACTTCTACTACTACTACTGCTACTATTGTCTGATTTGATTAATATACAGTAATTAACTAGAAATATATGGACTGAAAATCTTCCACACAGAGCTAAATTTCTTATACCGTTTTGAGTAATCATAGTTACAAACTTAAAAGTGTGACTAATATCCAGATTACATTATCGGACAAAGAAAACAGCCAATACAGTGGTATGTTATATAAATCAATGCCTTATTTTACACAATTAGCTTGCTTATTCATTGAGTTTGTTTTTTTTTGACCCGCGGTGGTGGTGCTGCGGTAGCGTTGTCGCCTCACAGTAAGACACTGTCTGGTTCGATTCTCAGCTAGAGCATCTTCTGCATGGAGACATGCATAAATGGGCGTACCTTTGGTGAAAGTTGTGCATCAGGGCTGGTAACTCGGCACGTAAAAATCAACTACCAATCATTAGCAGACCGGAGTTCCACTGTGGCGACCCCTAACCGGGAAAAGCCGAAAGACACAACAACATTCATTGAGTTTGTTTTTCTGGCTTCCACTACAGAAATATGCTTTCCAACATCAAAAGTCAGTATACTCCATATACCACGGGGTTTGCTTACCATGATTTTGCCACATATTTTTGCCTTATCCACCATGAAAGTTTTGATTCTCTGATAAATCACTGAAGATTAGCCAATCAGTAATGCCAGACATTAGAGCTGCATATTTCTTATGTTTCAAAAAAGACATGCTGATGCAAAATCTGTTGTTCCATTAACTTTCTAAGTGTATTAGAACAAATGCTTTAAAATTGCCCTTGATTTTGGTCCCTTTTCACTTTTTGCTTTCTCCCTGATTCTTGAGCAAAGAAAGTTAAGACGTAGAACTCGCTGCATGAGATTTGAATCAGATGGAATATGAAACACACGGAGGAGTATGAGATACTGCATGCTGCTGCAGGTGTGTGTGTGTGTGTGTGTGTGTGTGTGTGTGTGTGTGTGTGTGTGTGTGTGTGTGTGTGTGTGTGTGTGTATGTGTGTGTGTGTGCTTGTATGTATGCAGGCATGTGTATATTAGCAGTTCTGACATCAGAGACTCATGGCATTTTTTTAAACAGATGAAATTTTAAACATGGAGACAGATGACTGTGTGTGGCTCAAAGGTACAAATTGATGTTGCTTTTGAATGGGATGTTGTAAATGAATTGACTTTCCCATTAAATTAGTACCACATTAGCAAAAGTGTCTGCTTCTGCTGCCAGTATTGCTATTACACAAACTTGGTGGTAACATTTTCCATTAAACTCAAAGTTGTTATTGCTTAACACAATGTCTATCTGTACAAAAGTTACATCTGGTTTAATAATGCTTTCAAAATCGAAGTATGTGAGGTATGCGAGGTAACTTTGCACTACCGCCTAGCCCAATTCTCTGGCGATAACAATATATAAATCTTTAACGTCTATTGTAACCAGACAGTCATCTGTCTCCATGTTTAGAATGCATGCAGCCATGCACTTCAGACAGCTACACATGCAGTTCCCAAACTTATAATTATTAATCCTGAAATTAAGAAAAACAGAGATACTACAGGACAACAGCAATGGTCCACTGTCATTTTACTCCTCTAAAGTTATTTTTTTCTTCAGAGGGCAACCCCCCTTCACCCCTTACACTGAGTATAGACACACACACACACACACACACACACACACACACACACACACACACACACATATGCATGCACACACGTACACATACACATGCATGCACACACGTACACACACACACACACATACATATATATTTATACTGACAGATTTCTATACCTCAGAAGAAAATGAATACTCCAGGAGACAACAGTCTCCGACATAGTTTATATAAAACTCCATTTTTACCTATTCAGTTTCATAGTTGTGAGACTCACACTTGTAAGAGTTTACTGATTTATGCATTTTATGTAACTTTGCCATACCTTCAGTTTACTCTAATGTCAAACCAGTTCATAGGTTGGTACTAGGCTATTGGCCCTAGGGCCTATATAAGCATAGCTGTAACAATTCCCTGGATATTTCTTCCCACAATATTTACTTCCCTGGAACCCTGTCTAGCAGGGCAACTGACATAATCCCTGGGGTGAATTTCCTATCTCCCATCCAATTGTGAAGGTTCCTTTTGAAGAGAGCCAAGGAGGCACTCTGTATGGGCAGTCTATTCCAGAGTATGGGGAGTCTGTGGGTCAGGAACCTATCCCTCCAGCATGTTTTGTTCATTGTGATGACAAGGTTTAGATCCCTGGAGCGTGTGGCTCTGAGGGATTAGAATTTGTTTAAGTGGAGCATGTCCAAAAGTTCAGGGTTTGACACGGTCTTGTATGTTAAGCAGAGATCGCCTCCGAGTGGATGATATGCCACAGAGTATAGCTGGAGTTTTTTTAGACAGTCAGTATAGGGCATCTGCTTTAGGCCTGTGAATCTTTTGGCGAGGTAGTTCTGTGGCCTTTCCAGCTGTTGCAGATGTCTTGTGAGGTACATACCAAATGGGGTGTTGAACTCTATAATGGGTCTAATGAGAGATGAGTACAGTGGGACAATTTTTCTGGATGAAAAGCCCTTAGTGATGAGGTGTGCCACATAGAAGGATTTCCTGACTGTTGTGGCGATGTGGTTATCGAAGGTGAGACCACTGTCC
Source organism: Protopterus annectens (assembly GCF_019279795.1). NCBI lineage: Eukaryota > Metazoa > Chordata > Ceratodontiformes > Protopteridae > Protopterus > Protopterus annectens. The sequence continues at coordinate 473,805,404 of NC_056746.1, forward strand.
ACCTGTGTCCCTAAGTCTCTCATCACACTTTTGGTGTTTAGTGTACTGCCACCTATGTGGTAATTCATGGCTACGTGGTTTTTCCCAAAGGGGATAGCTATACTTTTATTGGCATTAAGCTTGAGCCCATGGCTCTAGCACCAAGCATCTGTTTCTGTAAGGCCCTTTTGTAGAATATCCACATCATTTGGGGATTCAATAATGGCTCCCAGTTTGCAGCCATTTGTGAACTTTGTTAGCCAGATTCCCTCAGTGTTGGCCTGTACTTCAGAGAAGTAGATGCCAAACAAGAGCGGTCCCAGGAGTGAACCAGGTACTCCATTTGTCACTTGTCTGGAGCTGTATTTGGAGTCGGCTACTTTTACAGTCTGGGTTCTGTCAGTAAGCCAGTTGGCAACCCATCGAGTGACATAGTGATTTATGCCCAGCTTAGTAAGTTTATCTATGATTCCAGAGTGGGGGATGGTGTTGAAGGCCTTGACGAGGTCCAGATAGGCTGTGTGGACCACCTTATCCTCATCCACAGCTCTGGAGACTGATTCAAAGAAGTCAATCAGGTTCAGGTGACAAGATTGGCCCTTCACGAACCCAAACTAGGTGGGTTTCAGTGTTTGAAGGTTGCCAATGTCTTTGTTTATAAGTTCCATGATAATGCGTTCCATGCCTTTGCAGATCAGGCTCGTCAGACTGATGGGACGGTAGTTCCCAGGATCCAAGGTGGATCCTCCCTTTTGGAGTGGGATAACTGTAGCTGTGTGCCACTCAGTGGGCACGAAGCCTGAGGTGAAGCTATGATTAAACATTACACTTAGGTGAGGTGCCAGTTCATTTTGTAGTTCATGTAGTACACAGCCCGGGATGTCATCTGGTCCCATGGATGCTGTATTCTTAGCTTTGGAGAGTGCAGTTTCTAACTGTGCCGCCGTGATTACCGGAATTTGGCAATCTTTGGTATTGAGATGTGCCCTTTAGGGAGTGAGGGGGGGGTGAAGTTTGCACTAAATCGATCTGCCTGGATATTGGCAATATCCTTTGGATCAGTATATTTAATGCCATTCTGTTCTAGCTCAGAGCAGATCTGAACATTGCCATTTAGATTCTTGACATAGCTATAGAATGCCTTGTGGTTGTCTTTGGAATTTTTGGCAATTTTATTTTCATAACTAGCGTTGGAGGATTTTATGAGGCATCTCAGTTTCTTACTGAGGCTGGTAAGGGAGTTTTTTGCATCCTGGTATTTTCCTCTTTTCTGCAACAGTTTCTTTCTTCTGTTGTATAGTTTGTTTATGGCAGGGGACCACCAGATTGGCTTCCTTTTTTGGAGGAGAGTGTCTTGGTTCTATTTGGGATGGCACGATTCATGCACGAGTGGATGTGCTCATACAGTTCCTTAGTGTAGGATTCAGCAGTCAGACTTTCAGCTTCCATCTGCATGGGTGTCATGAAGTTTGTCAATACTGACTTGAGTAGCATGAAGATGGCTTTGAAGAGGTTTTTTACAGCGGTTTCCTTACTGGGGGATGGGGGTGGGATATGGATGTCAAGGGTGATTTGCATATGGTCAGACCTAACCAATGAGGGGGTGACCACTGGTGTGGAGCATCTATCTCCCACGTTGGTAATGACCAGGTCTAGGATATTGGAGCCCCTGGTGGGACAATGGATTAGTTGATCCAGGGCATGTTTGGTTGTATCTTAATATTGTCCAGTATGTTTAGAAAGGTGCAGTGAGAATCTTGGGGCATGGTGGAGGATCTGTAGCAAGCTACGGTTTGGATTGCAGTCTTACCTAATGTTAGTTGCACCTGGAGAATTTTAGATGCATTGTGTTGGGCAACTAGCTGGAGGTGTGAATGTCCTTGGTGAATATGGACAGTCCTCCACCTTTAGGGTTTCGGTCTTGGTTTGGTGGCCAAAAAGTGTGATAAGAGTTGTAGCCTGGTATTGCAGGGGTGCTTTCTGGAGCCTTGAACCAGGTCTTTTGAGGTTTAGACTTCTAGCATTGAGTAGCATTACCTTCATATTTTGCATGCTTGTATCTGTTACAGTGGTGGTTTTGTCCTTTGAACCTTGCCTAAAAAAGGCACTATAGGGGTGGCAAGAGCTTTAGCGAGTAACCTGAATCCCAGGGGTGACATGTGCAGACCATCTCTGGCAAAGCATTGTGGTTTGTCGATCATGTTGTCCCAGGCAGACAGATACTGGATCCCCTTTAAATGACACCAGAAGCTTAGCCAATTGTTGAAGTCAATCATTTTGTCCTTATACTGTGGTATCATTCTGGGTGAAGGCAGGATGCTACTCAGGGCTAAGGTCATACCTGCTTGGGCCACATGATCTGAGAGCTCTTCCATGTCTCTTTTCATGTAGTCCAAGGAGGTACGTCTCAAGTTATTCACTCCAACATGGATAATGACAGAGTCATGTTTGTACTTGTTGTGGAGTGACTTGAGTGTGTGCATTATGTGGCAGATCCTGGCACCCGACAGGCAGCTGACTGTAATTTTCTCCTTGTTCAGCCTGGTGAGTGGGACATTAGTGTGCCTGACTACAGAGTCACCTATGATTAAAGTGTTGCATACATTGTCATGCCTTAGGGGCTGTTGTTGGGTGGCACACTGGTAGTGTGAGCTATGTGTCACTTTGGTTGTGACTGGTGTTTGTTTGCATTTCAGCTTCGGAGGTCCTTGTTGCTTGGGCAGGTTAATGTTAAGGGCCTCCGCATATGTGGGTTTAGCGTTACTATGTGTGGGTGTTGATGGTGTGGGTTTTGAAGGTCTATGTGTTGCTTGAGGTGTAGTGCAGGTGTTAACCTTCTCCTCTTGACTGTCTAGCACAATATTGGCTGGAGAGAGCTTTGCTTCCAGTTTGGCTGTGTAAGTGCATCTCACACAGGTTGTAGTGTTGGGTGGTAGGAGGAGAGGGTTGTTTGTGTACATGAGGCAGTTGCTGCATTGCCCCTGTATGCCCAGATTCACCAGGTGAACAGGAGAAATCATTGGAAGCTGATCCTTGGACATGCCTGTTAGGTGCTTTTTTTAAAGTACAAGAGCTGTTTTCCCTTACCTTTGCAAGATACTTTGCAATTATATGCTGTTTAGTGCCTACAATTAATTTCTCCTTATTAACAAGGAATGTTGAGTGCTTGTATCAGTTTAAGGCTTCCTAGTGCTTTCCAGCAGGTTCTAGAGCAAGTGCTAGTCACAGGCGTTAATATTTTAGTGCTACTACTGATAAACCAGCTAGTTCTAAGGGAGAATTTGAATAGCAGACTTTCTGGCACCTGGAATAGTTTAACTGTAGCCTCGTAGTGCTGCACGATGCGAAAAATGTGCAAACACATGGGTTTTTAAACCAGAAAGTTGAAAGGGAAGAAATCAGCCCAAAATGGCAAAAATTACAATTTCAGAGCACCTGAAAAGGTTTCTTTCTTTACTTTTCCTAAGTTATATATATTTATTTGTGATTGTGACTGAAAATTCACAATTACTTTGTACATCTCATCCTAGTACAACACTTGTATGATCACATTCACCTCTTACAAAGAACTATTGAATTTGTCTATTTCAGGCTAGACATTTTATTTTTTCTTTGCCTAAAAGTGACCGTCTAACACTTCTTTACTGTTTTTAATGCATTTTCTGGATTTGCCTTAGTCTGACATGTTTGGTATACCTTATGTCCAGTGTTATCTATCAGAAGTGCTTCAGCCTTTTACCATTGCTAGCAGCATAATTACTGAACATGGCCAGGCTGTCCATCTTCTGCAGTACAACCCTATGATTTATACATCACAGTCTCATCATCCTTAGTAGGATACATGTGTCTAAAGGCAGTTTTCTTTAGCATGCCTTTTTTTTAACTTTCCTGAATCTGGTGTATTTTTACTGATGGTAGCTTTATAAAATGTAGTGAATGTTGTTTAGCTGAAGTATTTCTGTGTCTTGAGTAGCTTCTTTACTTCTGTTTTCAAGAAAATGCATTTCTTTGACTTTTAAGAAAAAAAAAAACTAGATGTTTTTTTCCTTATAATTTGTACATAGATTAGACATGCCCTCGAGAGGAATGGCCAAATAATATTTGCAAAAGAGAATTACAAAAACACTGAAACCTACAGTTGAGAAGCTCCATAAACCTGTAGGTAGATAAATGCACAAGGTTAGAGAGGTGAGTGGAGCAGGAGAAACCCAAGGTGCAAGAAAAGTGGATCGAGAAAGAAAAATCCAATAGGAAAAAAATAAGTTAATACTGTACAACACTTCTTGGAGCGGTATCAAGAATGGATGGCATTTAGTGATGTTAGATGAGACCTGAAAAAATGGAGTTGAGCAGTTTGGAATAGTGTTTGCTGTAATTCTGTTTTTAGCATGGTAGAAGGAGAAAATTGATTTCTTTCTTGATACCTGCAGTACATTGGGTGAGCCAGTGTCAGAAAGGCATAGAATGAACAAAGGAAGAAGGCAGCAGACTGCTGATGCCCCAGAAGTCTATGCAGTGCTAACTGATTAGACTTGAAGGGGATCAGACTGCAACGTCAGCAGTCTTGGAATGTTCACAAACAGGAACCGGGAAACCAGAAGTGTGCATTCTGGAGCAAACACAAATGAGCAGGTTTGGATTAATTTACGAGCCAGCTTTGAATTATTTTTGCAGGTACAGAATGAAGCGACTTTGCAAGATGGATTGCAGGTACAGAATGAAGTGTGTATGTGTGTGTGTGTGTGTGTGTGTGTGTGTGTGTGTGTGTGTGTGTGTGTGTGTGTGTGTGTGTGTTTGTGTGTGAGATTGCAGGTACAGAATGAATTGTGCGTGCGTGTGTGTGTGTGTGTGTGTGTGTGTGTGTGTGTGTGTGTGTGTGTGTGTGTGAGATTGCAGGTACAGAATGAAGTGTGTGTGTGAGAGATTGCAGGTACAGAATGAAGTGTGTGTGTGTGTGTGTGTGTGTGTGTGTGTGTGTGTGTGTGTGTGTGTGTGTGTGTATGTGTGTGTGAGAGAGAGAGACATTGCAGGTACAGAATGAAGTGCGTGTGTGAGAGATTGCAGGTACAGAATGAAGTGTGTGTGTGTGTAATGCCCCAGTTGATTTATACTGCTGGTTATAGAGAGAACTCAGGATATCTGCTGGTCAGAGAATACCTCAGGCTTGAACCCTGTACCCTGAGTGCAGGTAACAAGAGCCTGAATTCCCTGCCCACCACCATTTGTGAAACTTTTGCAGATTTTTGCATCATATTTTGTTCTGTTCTGTTCTTCATAAAATCTGTGGTTTCTGAATTTTTAATTCCTTAAATAGTTAGTGGTGCAGTGGTAGCATTGTTGCCTCACAGCTAAAGACTTTCTGGTTTGATTCTTGGCTGGCGTGCCTTATGTGTGGAGTCTGCATATCCTCTCTGTGTTTGTGTGTGGGTTTGCTCTGGTGTCCTCCCATGTTAAAAAGACATGTGTCTGCAGTATTTCTCCCTGGGCCTCTGCTGAAAGTTGGCTTTTGTTCCAAGTCAGACTTTCCTGTTTAACAAATGTTAAATAAATAACATTGACAGGCATTTGAATTTCAGACTTCATATTCTTCAGAAAGTATATAGTAACACAAAACCTTTTATTCTAGCAATTTTATAAGTTTATAAGATGAATATTTGAAATGTGTCCCTGTTTTTGGGACTGTATTCCCCCATTATTTGCTTCATCCAGGTTTTGTGTGCTAAGGTTGAGAGCTATGGTGAAAACTGAATTCACTGAATATGTTTGAGGGCTGTATTCCCCCATTACTGGCTTTGTCCATGTGTTTTGTGCTAAGAGGTTGACAGCTATGGTGAGAACTGAATTCACTAAATGGTAACCATTTAAGTTTCAGTCTTCCTCTCTTTCATAAAACAGCTGATTTGGCATAGTGGTATGTTGCTCTGACTGTTTTGCACAGGGTCCTGAGTTCAAGACTTGGCAGTAAAATGTATGGTGGCAGCACAGCATTTTATATTAGCAACTTTCCAAGGGTATACAAGAAATTTTAAAATGTGTCCCTGGTTTTTGGGCTTTTGCTCCCCCCCCCCCCCAATAAATTTTGGCTTTTTCCAGATTTCTTGTGCTGTGAAGTTGAGAGATACAGTTGAGTGTCGAGTAGATTTTACAAGGAGCTGAGAGATGCAGGGGAAGAGAAGTTTAATGCTGCTTATGCTGAGTCTGCTTGCATTGTTAATAGCACAACAGGTAGTGTACTTGTTTTACTCCCACAGGGCGTGGATACTGCCGTACTGAAAATTTCCTTTATGGCAAAGATACAGGCACTTTATTTGTAGATGAAACAATGAAATATAAATTTGTTTGCTAACAGCAACCTCTTCATTAGTTACAGATTTCTTTAATGTGGAATTATTTAGATGACTTTTACTTCTGTAGAGATTGTGCATATTTACTGATACTGGTGGATTGTAGAAGTTTGAGTAGACTTTTATGATGGAAATGTTCTCAGCTGGGCAGTTTTGTCATTATTGGTGCATACATTTTGTTTCATTGTTTACTGGAAAAATGTTCAAAACAATAAATTTAAAACACCCTCTAACAACGGTACTATATTATACAAGGAATATAATTTAATACTATCAGGAAGGTGTATCACACAACACATGTATGTCTTGTGCGCAAGGGGCCTATCATTTGAAAACAGCCCAAAGTTAATCTTTATACTAACCAAATGTATTTTCTTTGAATGTGGATTTCGATGCTGTTTCAATGAATGTGAGTTTCAAGGGTAGAGAAGTTTTAATGCCAAGTCTGTTTTCATTGCGAGACTGCATTGCATTGTTTAGCAGATGTCTTAGTGTTTGTACTGTAAAATGCAAAATAAAACTTTCAAATGAAATCCAAATCATCGTAGAAGTAAAGCAGTATGCACATTACAGAGTTTATGGTAAATGGGGTGAAATAGCCAAGTAATGGGACATTGGAATAGCTGCAGGGGGGAGGCTCCATTCGACCATGATTTTATGAGGGGGAAGGGTGGCAAACTCAAAGATACCCCCGACTGAACTATACCTCTCAAATGTCCATATTTTCACAGAATGAATAGATTTTTGCTTCTTATTTTTGGTATGCTCCTCAAAAAATTTGCGGTTTTCTAGCAAATCATTTAGGAATTAAGTCACTAAATAATAACAGACATTGAATTTCAGACTTCATAACCTTCAGAAAAATGCATGCTAAAGCAAGACCTGTTATTCTATCAACTAAGTTTATACAAGAGCAATTTTTTAGTACTTCTGTGTTCCCCCAATATATTTTGCCTTGTCCAGGTTTCCTGCATTAACAGGTTGAGAGGTACATGCAAATAAATTGCTTTATAGAATTAGCCATATCCAAACCTCTCAACTGTCCCCGATTTTGGCTCAAAATGTTGTTCTCCCTCTAATAATCCCTCCACAAAATGGCAATTTTGGAAGAAAACGTGGAGGGTTTACAATTAATAAATAATTGTAATAATCAGAGTTATAGATTACATTTATTCCAGAAATGCCTGTAGATTTGTTTATTTTATCAGCTGCTCAAGTTAACAGTACTAATATTAAAAAAGTGTCATTTCTTTGACAGGTTCTCAGCTGTATTGTGTGGCTATTTTATATTTTTGCATCCCATTTTTGGTCCATTTTTCATAAAATTGTGGTTTTCTGGCAAATTAGTGGCAAACCATTAAAGATTTAAATTAGAAAATAATGATAGACATTTGAGTTTCAGATTTCAAAATTCATATTAATGCAAGACCTACAATTCTAGTATAAAGTTTATAAGAGCAATATTTAAATATTGTCCTTATATTTGGGCCTTTGTCCCACTTCTATGTATGGCTCTGTCCATATTTCTTGTTCTGAGGTTGAGAGGTATGACAAATGTGTCAAGGCCATCACAGACAGCCAGAGACATTTCAAATTGTGACATACTTGTTGCACCCCATTCCCCCAAGTAGTGACTCTGGATGTGTTCAAGCAAGGTAAGGAGCAGTTATGCAGCGTAAGTGTGCAGAGTATCCCCTCATCCAAAGTAGGGGCTTTTCATCTGCCTTTGCTTGATTCTGCAGAATGTTCTGGTTTTCTGTCATATTTTTATACTGTTGATTTATGCTTCTTATTATTCAGAAAGTGCCCGTTGCTCCATGTTTAAGTAGCAATGCTTTCATGACCATCAGGTAAGCTTGTCCGAGATTGTAAGATGCAAGAAAGCTTTAATAAGCATACTGTTAAAGAATTACCAACATTGAAATCCTTTTTGTTGTTGCCATGCAGAGAATACTTACATAACTAGATAATGTATAAGCCTTGGGTATTGAAATGCATATGACAGCATTTGTAATAAAGGACAGGATTACAGTATTTTAAGAAGTTCATTAGCTTTGTTGGAGACTTGCAGTAATCTTTGCAGGCCTTACCTGTAAACTAAACAGAATGATAATCTATCATGTGTGGTCCATAACCTGTACAGTAATCCTTTAAGCAATTTGTCTTGAACTTGATTCTTGTTTACTGTTCATTTTTTACTTTGATCATGTCTTCTCCATGAAACAAGTAGATAGTTGTTGTCAGGCAGCAGGACTTTTTTGGATAAGAAACATTTTTACAAGTGGGGGTATCACAGAGATTGCTACTTTTAGCATGTTACTTGGTACTTTTATAAAGCTGAATATAAATTATAATTAGAACTGCAGTGCAAGGAGAAGTGGTTTGAGTTGAGTGCTGCTTGTTTTTCTTATACTTGACTTTGACTGGCATTCTAGTAATGTAAGAAATTTATTTTTTCATGCCTCACAACCTTTTTGTTTCCATCTAGATATTAAGTAAGCTGTCATGCAGCCAATGAATTGAAATATGTTTTTCTTCTATACTTCATTTGGTCTTGATTGGACTCTCATAGTGATGGTTTGGTACCCAGGGCAGCATATTTAATTAAAGTTCCAGTTTATGTGGTTTTGAGCATAGCCCCTCCCCTTTCTAGTTGTCCTGACCCCCTCCCATTGGCTCCACCCATTCAGTTGTTTCCTGCAGCCCCCTTTGATTTGAAGTCACCAGCTGCCACTGGCTGCTTCCTCTTTTCACAGAAAAGAAAAACAGAGTTTGAAATTAGGATGCTGGAAGTAAATCATAAAATAGCTGTCAGTGAAATATTGGAGCCACACATGGCAATAAATGAAATGTTAGAATTATTAACTTAGAAGAACAGATACATTTAAAAGAGAGGAGAAGACAAACAGTAGAACTCTACATGGGGAATGCATGAGTGATGAACAAAAAAAAAAAAAGACAGAAAGAAAAATTAAAGTATTACTACAAGAAAAAGTATTTCAAGAAGATATGCAGAGTGAAGAATAAACTAAGTGTATTTCTGAAATATTTAAATGTTGTGAGCAGTCCAATGAAGATACAAAGAAAAGAGAGCTGCAGTCAGGCATAAAAAAATAAATGTAACTGGGCTAGTCATATAGACCTTTGGTGAAAAGGGGCTACAGAGGAAAGCCATTAGATGTCAGCATAATTGAATGACCAATTAAAAAAAAAAAAAAAGAAGAAAAACAACAACAAATTAAGTGAATGCTGATTAAATAATTAAATTCATAAGTAAGACTACAAGACATGGGTATGTGTAGGAACAGTTTTAAGGAGCATCCCATTTACAAGAGTCCACATTAAAGGAGAGGATAAGGTGAGTTCATAGTTGCAGCATAATGGTACTTTGCTGACAGACTGCTAGATAGAAATGTATATTGTCTGGGGATTCAGGGTATAATGAAAGTTATGACTATTTTTTTTACTCTAGTTTAAATTATGTCTGGTAGGGCCTCGGTAGCATTGTCGCCTCACAGTATGACATTGTCCTGTTCGATTCTCAGCTAAAGCGTCTTCTGTATGGAGACATGCGTGAATGGGCGTACCTTCGTTGAAGGTTGTGCATCAGAGCTGGCAACTCGGTACGTAAAAATCTACTGCCAATCATTAGCGGACCGGAGTTCCGCTGTGGCGACCCCTAAAGTCGAAAGATACAACATTCACAGCCATCTGTGAAAATGCAAAAGGGGATTCCTGATGCTTACAAATTAGCAGAGTAAATGTGAGATTCACAGAAGCCATTTACACTGTTGTGAAAGGACTTAAAAATAATGAGATTCAAATGAGAAGTGCTGTAAAGGGTAGTATGCTAATGAGGTAGTTTCTCAATTCATAGTCCAGCATCCATGCTGTACGCACATCCTTTGTTAAAAGCGATGCTTCGCCTTTGATATTGGAGTTGTAATCCACAAACCTGCTGCCAGTCATCCATTCAATAGTTTCTCCAAGAATGCACAAGCACTTCCCTGACACACAAATGGATTGTTTCCCCCAGCAACCCCTTCATTAGTTTGTCTTAAGTACGCACAAACACTAAAATGGCACAGAATAAATTATTTTGCACAGTGATCACTTCATCAATCTGACCACGTATGCATAAACACTTCCCTGATACAAATGAATTATTTCCCAAGTGACCCCCCCCCCCCAGGAGTGTGTCCTAGTATGCTTAAACATGAAAATGAAACATTTACCCAAGCCAGCCCCTTTAGGAGTATATCCAAGTGTGCACAATCACCATAATGAAATATTTCCCCAAACAACCCCTTCAGTATTATGTCCAGATATTCACAAGCAAAATGAAATGTTTCCCCAAATGACCCCTCTAGGTATATGTCCAGGTATGCACAAGCACCAAAATGAAACATTTCCTTAATTGACCCCTTCAGGATTATGTTCAGGTATGCACAAACACCAAAATGAAATATTCACCCAAGCAATCCCTTCAGTAAAATGTCCAGGTATTCAAAAGCACCAAAATAAAACATTCACACAAGCAGACCCTTTTGGAACATGTCCAGGAAATCACAAGCACCAAAATGAAATATTTCCCCAAGCAACTCCTTCAGTAATATGTCCAGGCATGCACAAACACCAAAATGAAACACTCACCCAAGCAACCCCTTCATTTAAATGTCCAGGTATGTGCAAGCACCAAAATGAAACATTCACCCAAGCCATCCATTCAGTAAAATGCCCTAGTATGTACAACCACAAACATGAAACAAACACTCAAGCAACCCCTTTAATAAAATGTCCAGGTAGGCACAAGCACCAAAGAGAAACATTCACCCAAGTGACTCCTTCAGGAAAAATGTCCATGTATGCACAACCTCAACCGATCTCTCCATGCATCAGTGTATTCTTCTGGAAACCTGATGCTTACCAGCAAATGTTTAGGACTATTTACATACTTAGTATGCACATCAGCTCATTTTAGATTCATATCTATGAATCGTAATCATATGCTTGTAAAGCTCCTAACAGCATAGAAGCAGTCCCACCTATTGCTTATGTTTTAAGCATGTTATGTTTTTGCAATAGGGGGAGTGTTTACAACAGCTCTTTCGCACATACATAATCATGCTGAAAGTATGAGATTTGCATATACACATAGCACTGATATTCATGAATCACTGCTACTAATATGTAAAGCCCTGGACTATGAATACTTCCCTATCATGTGACCTTATATTAAGTAAATCATGGTATTACATGAAAGAAAAAACTGTAGTTCAGACAAGAGGTATTAACTTTAGACTCAGTTTCTGTTATATCGGATTCATTGTTCTCACAGGCAAAACTTCCCTGATGTTAACATAATAAAATATGTTGTGAACACAGAACATTTCTTTCAAATATGCAACAGTTATAATAACTTCAATAAAATGTGAACTTAAAGAATACTAAACCTTGCCCAGTTTCAGTAGAAAGGAACAATGCCTACATATTGAAGCAGCAGCAAAAAACACATAGACTTAAAGTATAATGAGCAATAAGGGTACCCCAGTAGTCGAAATGATAGAAATAATGACAGCGTTCTGACACGTGATAAAGATGAAAGAAATTCTGAGTGGCAAAACTATAAGAATGGTATTTAAATTGTATTTAAACCATAAAAACTAACCAAAGAGAATGATGACAGTGACATCTGCTGCAGTTCTGATTCAATAATTTGATCTATATCCTCTGATATATTGGAATTCATAGAAATCGATTGTGACATATCCCATGATCCTAGGTTGCAAACAGCATGCTGTATACTGTACATCTGCCATCATTGTCAGTTGCGTTATTTGGCTGTTTCTGCTGGCAGGCATAGTACACAATATATATGTTGTTGAAATTTGTTAGCATATTTCTGCTTGACTATTCATTTACATAAACAGTGCAGACTACCTGCCATCACTTCTGTAGTCATTCTGCAGTGTTCTTTTTTAAGCACATTTGAGCATTTTCCATGCTTTTCTTAACACATCAGCCCTAAGCAATGCATACTGTGTCTGTGAATCCTGCATAAAGGTCTTTCCACTACTAAATGTAACTAGAATGTGTAAGTAATGGGAGGTTTACATAGTTAAAGGGGCAACAAAAACCCCAAAATATGTTGGATTTTTTATAGAAATGTGAAGAGCATTGTATATTTCAAAGTTCAAAGGGAAAGAAGGAGGGGTGTTAGCAGATCTGTGGGAGATTAGCTGAATGCTCAGGGATTCTTACGTAAGGATTTATGTAAGTAAAAAGGACAGAGAAGTCCAAAAAACTGGCAGAATATTACTAGATGAGGTTGCCTGAGATAGGTTAAATCAGTCAATTATTGAAGAGGAGGTAAGAGCAATAATTAAAAAGGGCAAAACAGGGAGCTCTTTGGGCCTGAATGGCTTTTCTATTGACAGGCAAAAACAAAACCACTGTACCAGATAAAGTACAGAACAGGCTGCAAAAATATAATTCAAGAAATGCAATCAGGCAAAGGACACACGGCATAAAACCAAACAAGTTATTTAATAAAAAGCAGATAAGTGCTGTTCCAAAACATCTGTATATTTGCAACATCATGATAAAATGGTTTATGTATGATCCATATTATCTTCTGCTTCTTCTTCTTTCAGCTGCTTTCGTTAGGGGTTACCACAGTGGATCATCTGTTTCCATTTTTTCCTGTCCTCTGCATCTTGCTCTGTCACACCAATCACCTGCCTGTCCTCTCTCACCATATCCATAAACCTTATCTTAGGCCTTCCTCTTTTCCTGTTACCTGGCAGCTTCATCCTTAGCATTTTTTTCCCCAATATACTCTGTATCCCTCCTCAGCACATGTCCAAACCAACATAAACTTTCCTCTCTGGCTTTCTCTCCAAACCTTCCAACCTGGGCTGACCCTCTAATATACTTATTCCTAATCCTGTCCACCTTCATCACACCCAGTGCAAATCTTAACATCTTTAACTCTGCCACGTCAAGCTCTGACTCCTGTCTTTTTGTTAGTGCCACTGTCTCCAACCCATATAACATAGCTGGTCTCACTAACATCTTGTAGACCTTCTCTTTCACTCTTACTGGTACTCGTCTGTCACAAATCACTTCTGACACTCTTCTCCACCCACTCCATCCTGCCTGTACTCTCTTCTTCACCTCTCTTCCACATTCACCATTACTCTGAACTGTTGATCCCAAGTATTTAAACTCATCCACCTTCGCCACCTCTACTCCCTGCATCCTCACCATTCCTCTATCCTCCATGTCATTCACACACATATATTCTGTCTTAGTCCTGCTGACCTTCATTCCTCTTCTCTATAGAGCATATCTCCATCTCTCCAGGGTCTCCTCCACCTGTTCCCTTCTCTCACTACAGATCACAATGTCATCTGCAAACATCATAGTCCATGGGGACTCCTGTCTGATCTCCTCTGTTAACCTGTCCATCACCATTGCAAATAAGAAAGGGCTCAGAGCTGATCCTTGATGTATGATGCATATTATACTGTTTAAATATCTGTAATATATGTCTTATTTATTATATCTGAAATTTATTATATAGGTTGTGGTTGGAACATACTGAAAATGTATTTATTTTGCAAAAGTATTAGGTTACTGTAAATCACTTGGTTTCCATTAATTACTTAACTGGAAGGAAAAAAAGGTTGCTAGCAGTGATTGGTTTAACAGTATTTAAAATGTTTAGGCTTGTGATAGAATTTTATGTCTGAGTACTAATAAGAGTACTACGCAAAAGTGCTTACATGTTTTTTACTAAATAAATTGTTTGGTTTTATGCCATGCGTATCTTTTGCCTGCTTGGATTCCTTGCACTGGCTTTTCTATTGAGTTTTATCATCTACTCAGAGGCGATCTCTGCTTAATATACAAGGCCATGCAAACCCAGAGCTGTTGGACATGCTACACTTAAAGAAATCCCAATCCCTCAGAGCTACATGCTCCAGAGATCTAAACCTTGTTATCACAATAAACAAAACATGCTGGAGGGATAGGTTCCTGACCCAGAGACTCCCCAGACTCTGGAATAGATTGCCCATACATGTCAAGCAGAGTGCCTCTTTGGACCTCTTCAAGAGGAACCTTGACGTTTGGATGGGAGAAAGGAAATTCACCCCAGGGATCACGTCAGTCGCCCTGCTAGACAGGGGTCCAGGAAAGTAAATAATGTGGGAAGAAATAGCCAGAGAATTGTTATGGCTAGGCTTGTATAGGCCCTAGGGCTGATAGCCTAGTACCAACCTATGAACCTATGGGTAGGCAGTAATAAGGATGATCTTGACTACATTATAGTAGCCCATTTTGACCATCTGAGAAATGCCACCATCCAGGCAATGGGTGGGGATAATATTACTACCAAAGTCAAAAGGGCAGATGGTCAGCCCAGATAATTTCACACCTATAGTCCTGGTAAAAACTGATATTAAATTATAAACTAAAGTATTAGCAAATAGATTGGACAAAGTACTCTCAATGATAATTAGGTTGGGACAGAGCGGATTTGCTTAAAGATGGGCAAACCACAGACCTCACTATACTTTTGGTCGAGTATGCTGATAGAACCTTAGCTACTGTATTGGAAAGATTCAAAGTGTTCACAAAAGACTTCACGTCTAACGTGCAGCAAAGACAAAACTCTTTTGATTAGAGGACAATCAGGAAAAAGAAATGGCCTATGTGCTCAGATCTAGGAACGAGAGAGGGCCATTTATTTAGGTCTAGAAGAATACCATACTTTGGAATTTGCAGTAAAGAATAGTTTTATGAGGTTACAAGCACACATTTTGAAGCAATTGCAAATGTGAGAGTGTAGGTTAAACACACGAACAAAAATAATGAATGCATATGCCTCATGTTTTACAATTAGTGATAACTATTCTAACTATGGTAAGTTACCCCTAACTACAGGGAACTCAAATTCTGTTATAAAATTATATAATACACAGAAGTGAGGGATAGGACAAATAAACAGCCATTAATGGCATAAAGAGGGGATGGAGAATAGGGCTTTCACATATGCAGACACAAGCCCTAACACATAGTGTTGCATATTAGATCAGACTTCAGTAGAATGACAAAGAAGACTGGGAAGTATTGTGGGATATCACAAACGGAGACAAAACAGTGTGGGTCAATTGAATATAAGACTGAAAAAAGGCATTAAGACTCCTGGGGGATACAACATGGGGGTGGAAGAATACAAAGTGATTTAGGATGATGAGTAGATGTTGGAGGCAGTTAAAGAGAGAGACAGAGAGGAGTAGAAAAAGTGGGTACTAGAGCAGGGAAGCACCTCATAGATAGCAGTATGGGAGTAAGGGGGATTCAGAGGTGACTTTTACTGCTTCCATCAGGTACAGAACCGATATGCAATTCCAGCCAAAAAATTGTTTGTTTATATCCAAATATGCATGTATTTTAGAACCTACTTGGGAAACAGGGCTGTATAAAGTAGAAGGCATCTTCTAGTAAGTGTGGGGGGGGGTGTAAAAAAAGGAAAATGAGGGCCTAAATATAAATACCTAAGTCAGTGAAGAAGAGGAGAGAGACATAGAATGATATGAGACTTAATTAAACCAATGGGGAAAAGTTTGGAGTAATGGTTAAACTCTCAAAAAAACACATCACAGAGGGTATGTGCATATGTAAGAACCAGTAGTGACTACTGAGTTCAAATTAAGAGGCCTACAATAAGCCGCTGAATGGGTGGGATTAAATAGAATGGGGGTTGTGTAATATTACTGCAGGGTAATCTTTGAACATGGTTATAATTTTATGTACTTACTGGTTATACATTATTTCACATCCAAAATAGTCTTTCAACAGGAGCCTAAATCTTCACAATACATGCATGACCTAATTTGAAAAAGTGATTTCATTTTAGGCCTGAGGTGTTTGAATTAGTTATACTATAATATCAAGGAACTCAACAAATCTAAACACAAAACTGATGGGCCCAGACTGCATGAAACTACTGACTTGAGTACTCGTATGATAGTAGGAGCTCGGTCTGTCACTTTTATCCATAGTTTGGCTCAGTTTCCCTCATTTATCATCATTTTATTATTGCAAACACCTCAGACATCAGATTGTAATAAAAGAAAATAAGAAGAATGATCAGAATAAAGTAGTTCATCTTATTTAACTCAGTCTCAAACTACCCATGTCAAACCAGGTTCATGACTGCTTAAGTGTGATCAAGTGACAGCAGGTGTGAGCCACTTTTATCAAAAAGCTGCCTCAGTATCCACCATTTATGTAGCCTGTTTTGACTACTAGATGAAGTATTGAAGAGCAATTTTTAAAAGGTTAAAGAATACAGATTACAGTGGTTGAGTAATATAAGCAGGAAGAATGAAAGAAGATGAGAACATTGAGTTAAGAGATGGCCGGATTACTTGAGGAAAGACCTGCACATATGTCTGATTATGATCAAATGAATGAAAAAATAAATGAATAAATATTAAATATTGACCATAGTAATATATTTCAGATTATTGCTGTCAGTCATATACAATGCATCCCATATCAATCCCCCATACACACACACACACACACACACACAGACACACACACACACACACACACATATATATATATATATATATATATATATATATGCTGATAGTGCAGCAGTGCAGCCCACGAAAAACTCCTACACACACACACACACACACACACACACACACACACACACACACACACACACATACACACACACACACACACACACACACACACACACACACACAGAGCTGTCCCCACTAATAAAAATATTTTGTTGTTTGTGTACATCTCAAAAATCTGATTATGATGTTCTGGTGAATAAGTAATAAATACTGACCACAGTAATGTATATAACCCATTGAACTCAGACACATAACCATTACAACCACTTACACACAGAGTTACACTAAGCATAGTATTTTAATTTTTCATAAAAATGTATTTTATTTACAAAGCAGTTTCTTTAGTCTTCTGTTTAATACTTTGCCTTGTTTAGTCTGCTTTTACCTACAAGTACAGCTTGCTTTCATTTGTGATGCTTAGGCTGCCCCAAACAACAGTCACCTGAGGCAGCCTAAGACAGGTTGGAATTGTTGCTCACTACTTCATCGACTAGCACAACCACCTCCAGTTAAGCACTGCTTCTGTCCCTCCAAAATAGCACGATTACATGTACTAAGATTTAATTGTCTTATTCTGTATTGGGGCAGGTGTGTAAATGTTTAGCTCTTTAAAAACAGTGTATGTTGATTTTTTGGGGCTATATTAGATGAACGAATGCTTAAAATGTCAAGTACGACATGCTAGACAGCTTTTAAGTGAAAGTTCATCCAAACAAAACCCCATAATATCGAAACAAGGAGTTTCAAAAAGTTATAGTTGGCCAGCCATCAGGAAGCCAACAGCTGCCGGCTAAAATGTACTGTACGTCATTACCCCCCCCCTCAAAAAAAATCAACAAACAAAATAAAGTGGGGGCCTTTGCCCCCCACACCCCCTAACATGGGGGGCTGTGCCCCCACTTAAATACACCAACTCCGAGATTGCACCACAGTGGAGGTGTGTCACAACATTACACAGGGTGAATGACAAGACTGCACCACAGTTTAGGACTGTAAGAATGGCTAGACAAGGTGAACATTCTGATGTCAGCTGTTGGCTTCCTGATGGCTGGCCAAGTATAACTTTTTGAAACTCCTTGTTTTGAAATTCTTAGGTTTTGCTTAGATGAACGTTCACTTAAAAGCTGTTGAGCATGTCGTACTTGACATCAGTTTGAATGAGTTTAAAGCTAAACTTAAACCACACCTGGCATCAATACGAAGTTGCCATTGTCTAAACCCAGGCTAGCTAATTTTCTGTTTCACATAGTTTTTAGGTACCTGGCTGTCACTGCATATTTCTTTATTATGTCTATTCTCGATCATCCTGAACAATAATTATGGAATAAGTAATAGTGTTTTGTGCTGTGAATTGTAAATGAATCTGTGACTTTATTGAAATGTTGTACTGGTTTGGAGCTTTTCTCCCCGGGCCTCCGCTGAAAATGGACATGTATCCAGTCGGACTATCCCGGTTAACAAATGTAAAATAAAATAAATAAAATAAAATAAAATATTTTAAGCGTTCGCTCATCTAATAGGGAACTGATTTTTTTACAGACATCAGAACTGCGCATATATGTAATTATCAGTCTCAAATGGGAAAGACAACTTTTCTAAGTAAAAAATAAATTAAATTTAAGAAAACACATTGATGAACTTTGTAAATAATTTATTTTATTTGTCATGGCTGCAACCCAGCAACATAGTTCCATGAAGCAGTCCTACACAATACATGCACAACCTAAAGTCCTGATAAAACCACTTCCACTCTTTGAGCCACTGGAATACTACACAGAGATATAGCAAGTGTGTCTTAACTATTCTGATAATATACAGGGACGGGCATCTGACCAGCAGCATATCACATTCAGATAACTCCAGATGTATGTCAGTAATAAAAGCTGAAAGGAAAGTACCAGTATGTCTCAGAAGTAGAAAGGAAGAATAATTATATTGAATGGAAAAATTAGGAACACTGGGAAGAAGACAGAACCAAAAGAAATAGTGAAAATTATGATCATCTGCATAAAGTAATTTAAGAGACCATTACCCATTTCTTGAGGTTGAGGCACTCTCTTCAGTTAGGCCAAATGTTATGCCCTTTTCAGTATAAAATGTAAACAATGCATAAGGATTTGATCTCATCATTATGTACACTCAGTACACCATTAGGAAGCTACAAAATTCTGAGACCTGGTAGCTTATCTGCAGAAGTATATCAAAAAGAAAATACACAAGGAACTGAACGCTGAGAATGTGTTGTGAGCATATGGATGATCAAGTAGTGGGGAGTAAAATACAAGAAGATCATGACAGAAAAGTAATACATGTCCTGAGGAATAACGCATTATTGCTGGGAATGAACTATATGGATCCAGAGGGTGAAGCCAAAATCAAAGAAAGTTAAACAAGCATTACTGAGATTTCTGGGAATGATGCAGCATCCCACATATTTTTTGCTAATATCTCTGATATAACTTTGCCGCTTAGAATGCTTTCGGAGCAATACATAGCCTGAAAACAAAATATCTGTGGAATACTTAGGTAAAGTAATAATAAAAGAACCTGCAATGAAGTACTGGCTTGCAAATAGCTAGATGTCTTAATTGGCTGCATGTTTTAATGGAACAGGAGTAGTGATCCAACAGGAGATTTGACAAAGTGCACGTGGCTTAACAACGGTTATAGATGCACAAAAGAAATGTGCTCCTATAGAAAAAATGTTATCAAGAGTCGATGAGTGTGAGAAACTGTAAATATATATTTAAGACAAAGAAGTATAAGTAGAAACTGACTGAAATCCTTTCAAGCATATTCAGAAAGTCTGTTTACAAGATATCACGGAGACTGCATAGGGCACTACTTATTTCATAGAAGTATAACCTGAAAATGTGATGCAGTCCAGGTGAGCAGCTACACATATATGTTGATAAAGCATATTTTTTTTTCTGAAAAGAATGTGGATTTTGAGTTGTAATGTAATTGCTGATGAGGAAAGAAAAGGTGAAAGAGTATAGGAGCTGTACTAACACTGACCTGAAATTCAGCAACAGTGAAAATTTGACCATATCAAAAGTCATTCATTAAAAGGGAACGTTAGTCTTTTTCACCTTCAAGGATGAAATAAATCATGCCCAGGTATTAATATTTGTAGCTGAAAAAGATTATTTTGCCTAACCAGATAAGAGGAAAGAGATGCCTGAGAGAATGTATGACTCACATCCTGGTACAATGAAGCTATGAACGGTACTAGAGACATACTGTTTTGGCCAAGAATGTTAGCGCAAATAGAGAATCACATATAGAAAGAAATGTGTGTAATATGTACTGTAGCTGCAAACCACATGAAAATATATTATTTTAACAAGTGCAGTTTGGCAAGGGAGTACCATGAGCACTGATCTGTCCCATTTTTAAAGATGTGGTATATTTAAAGTATACAGAGCATAGTAACAAATACAATCAAGTGATTAACAGGTACAAAATGTTGCAGAGAGGTTACAGCTCAGAAAGCTATTGCCTGGTGTCCTGCAGAGTTCTACAGCAGCAGAGAGACAGAAGAGAAATTTTGGAGTGATTAAGTATCATTTTCTGCATTTTCTTGCTGCCTTTAGCTAATTCCACCTAAAACACCAATTTTCTAGATTTTCTGTGATTTAAAAAGCTTGTTTCAGCTACATATTGTACTTATTTTACTGCCTGCACTTTAACAAAGTCGTTTTTTTGTTTAAATTACATTACCTGTTTAACTGTTGTAGGCTACACACTCAAGTGTGATAGCCCTTTCTGTGCATTTAAAGTGTTTTTTGATTGTATCTGCTTTATTTTCTGAAAAAAAAGTACTTGTTTTCCAACCTTTCTAAGCTAGTATAGTCCAGTTTTCAGGTTAGTGCTGAATTCAGGGCTGTGTTACAAGTTTCTGTGTTTGCCCATACCTTACTTGGTTAGAAGGAAGTTTCTCTGTTCACTGTGAGAGAGGGAGCTTTGAGCAGCCTATCTGTCCCTGGAGGAGTGGTTTCAACCCAGAAATTAGTAGTTTATTGGCCATGTTGGGCTAATTTCTATCTCTTTCATTTCCCTGCTATAAAACCCGCATTTGCACGGTTTTGCGTGCCGGGCAGTGCCAGTTAGCTAGGGTATAACTATTCCCGGCTCCACAAAGTGTACTCCTCAAATTTTCCCTTGGAACTAGACAAACTTTCAACTTAAGCACTCAAACCATTCACTTCTCATCCCAGCACTTGCTCAAAGCTCATATCAAGCACTAATAAACCTTAGCATTAGACCCCCCCCCCATACTGTAGAGAAGGACAAGGCTCTCTATTCGACCTTACCTGTCAATCATTAAAACAGTTCACTGTACCTATCCAGGCATGTACAAAGGGCAGTTTCAGGTGTACTCTCCAGTCCAACTGGTGAATCTGGGCATTTTAAGGCAATGTTACAATTGCCTCATGTACACAGACAACCCTTTCCTCCTTCCACCAAACACTAATACATGCGGGAGATGCAATTATACAGCCTAACTGGAGGCTAAGCTCTCTCGACCCAAGACTGGACCAGGCAGTCAAGAGAAGAAGGGAATTACTTGCATCACTCCAAAGCACACGATAGTCACAAACAAAAAACTTTAATGAAGCTTTCTGTACTTGCGTTTGGCGTTGTGGAGTTTTTTGATGGTCTATGGATTCCTGCTGCCTTCTCTGCTGTAAGACAACCTTCTCGGGTTGTTTTAGGCTACAGGTGAATGTTATGATTTCTCTTGTAAAGCAGATTGTAACACAACTAAACTGGTATATTTGGCTACCTGTACCCTATGTAGTGTATTCTATGTGGGGAAAACGATTAGGAAGTTAAAAGACAGAATAGTAGAACATAAATCAGAAATAAAAAGAAAGGTAGAAACAAATGCATTATATAGGCATGTGCATGAGTTTCAGTCACATACATTTAATTTTAGGTGTATATCTGTTTTGAATTTGGGCATCAGAGGTGGTGATATTGAAAATATTTTGCTATTAAAAGAATATGAATGGATATTGCGTCTACATGCTGACAAATATCCTGGGCTTAATGGAACAATGAGTTTAAAACCAGTTTTAGTGAAAAGGCAGAAAGAGAATCTTTAAAAAATATTTTTAAATTAGTATTAAATTTACACATGTAATTTTACTTTTATATCTTCATATTACTTGCTACATTTGTTATATAAATATTTTTTATATAAACATTTTTTATAAATATAAAAACAAAAATATTCCTAGTATTTTACAACTAGGAAATGTTTTTTAACTAATTTGCATTATTAATTACGGAGGTTTTATGAATGGCTGGCTTGATCATGTGATTTTAATATTCCTCTATTTAAATGTAATTAATGTGATGTGTTTAGTATGCTGATGAAGGGTGGAGACCTGAAAGCTTCATTAAAGTTTTTTGTTTGTGACTATCGTGTGCTTTGGATTTATGCTATATAGTACAATCAGAGTATCCTTGCTTTGAATTACTTGCATCACACCACCAGCCTCACATAGACCAATGAAACCAGCATCGGCAAAAATCACACATAAATACATGAAAACATACTCAGAGGCTCTAAATAAAAATCTGAAAAAGCAACAGAGACCTCCAAAGTAGACATCCAAGCAACCTCCACCCCCCAACACAAACCATGAAACACATACTTCACAAAACAAAACCAGTGTGCCACACAATCACTGCCCTTAAGGCAAAATAACATACCTAACACACTAGTAATAGATGACTCTATAGTCAGGCACACTGACATCCTACTCACTAGGCTAAACAAGGAGAAAGTTACTTTTAGCTGCCTGTCGGGTGCCAGGATCCACCACATAATACAAGCACTCAGGTCACTCCAAAACAAGTAGAAATATGACTCTGTCATTGTCCTTGTTGGTGTGAATGAACTGAGCCGTACCTCCCTGGACTACATGAAAAGAGACATGGAGGAGCTCTCTGATCACATAGCCCAGGCTGGTATGACCCTGACCCTGAGTAGCATCCTGCCTTCACCAAGAATGATACCATGGTATAGAGAAAAAATTATCAATTTTAACAATTGGCTAAGCTTCTGGTGTCATTCAAAGGGGATCCAATGTCTGTCAGCCTGGGATGACATGCTCGACAAGCCACGCTGCTTCTCTAGAGACAGCTTTAACCTGTCATCCTTAGGCTTTCAAATACTGGCCAAGGCTCTTGCCACCCCCATACTGCCTTTTTTAGGCAAGGCTCAAAAGACAAACCCACCACCGTAAATTGCACAAGTAACAAAAAACTGAGGGTAAAACTACTCAATGCCCGAAGTCTAAACCTCAAAATGCATGCACTCGAGGCACTCCTCAGTATGGAGAAAATCGATATATGTGCAGTAACAGGAACTTGGTTTAAGGCTCCAGAGAGCACCCTAACACTACCTGGCTACAACTCATACCATACATTTCGGCCACAAAACCCAGACCGAAATACTAAAGGTGGGGGAGTATCCATATTCATCAAGGATACCCACACCTCCAGGTTATTGGCACAGCACGATGCTTCAGAGATCATCCACATGCAACTAGCAATGGGGAAAACTGCTATTCAAATTATAGCTTGGTACAGATCACCCACCATGCCCCAGGACCCCCACTCCGCATTTCTGGAAACATTGGGAAACATAAAGGTCCTACCAAACACCATGATATTGGGTGATTTCAATTACTCAAACATTAACTGGGAGAACTGCTCAAGTACAAACTCCCTTGCTCAACATTTCCTAGAATTTATAAACTCAAATGCCCTGGATCAACTGGTCAACACTCCCACCAGACGTGATAACATATTGGACCTGGTCATCACCAACATGGGCGATTGGTGTTCCACACCAGAGGTCAACCCCTCGCTGGTTAGATCTGACCATAAACTAATCACTCTGGCTAACCACATTCCGCCACCACCCCTGGTCAAAGACACCACTGTGAAAAACTTTTCAGAAGCAAACCTCACATTATGCAAAAGGATAAATCTTTCCAAGCTGCAAAATCCTTTACTAATGCACTCTACAGGCACCTACAAGAATGCATGGATCATGCTATCCCAAGGCTCACTCCTCCAAGAAAAGAAAACCAGTCTGGTGGAACCCTGCCATAAACAAGCTATACAATAGAAGTTGGAGACTAGTACAGAAAAGAGTAAAATCCCAAGAGGGAAGACATCTCTGATCAGTATCAGCAAGAAACTACGTTCCCTTATAAAATCATCCAAGGCTAGCTTCTAAAGAAAAATTGCCATGGACTCCACAAGGCATTCTTTAGCTATGTCAAGAATCTAAGTGGCATTTCTCAGATCTGCTCAGAGTTAGTGCAGAATGGCACAAAATATACTGAACCGACTGATATAGCCAACATCCTGGTAGACAGGTTCAGTGCAATCTTCACCCTCCCACCCCCAAAAGGGCCCTTAACTATACCAGAAGAATGTAGTGCCCCCGAAATCATAGACACTCAGGTTAAAACAGCCCTCTCCAAAGCCAAAAACACAGCAGCAATGGTCCAGGATGGTGTCCCAGGCTGCATCCTACATGAGCTCAAAGATGAACTAACCTGTCTAAACTCAGCCTCTCTACAGGCTACGTGCCCACAGAGTGGCACACAGCAACAGTTATTCCATGCCACAAAGGTAGAGCCACAATGGACCCCAGGAACTATCATCCTATAAGCTTGACTAGCTTTGTCTGCAAAGCTATGAAGTGCATCATCATGGATCTCATTAGCAGAGACATTGGAAACCTCCAAACACTGGACCCTACCCAGTTTGGCTTTGTTAAGGGCAGATCATGCCTTCTAAACCTGGTGGACTTCTTTGACACAGTTACCAAGACTATAAACGAGGGAAAGGTTGTCAACACAGCCTACCTAGACCTCGCAAAGGCCTTCGACACCATTCCCCACTCAGGTATTATAGACAAGCTCACCAGCCTGAACATAAACCCCTATGTGACGAGATGGGTTGCCACCTGGCTCACAGACAGAACTCACATGGTAAGAGTTGCAGTAGCTAGGTCTGACTCTAAACCAGTTACAAGTGGCATTCCCCAAGGCTCAGTCCTAAGACCCCTCCTGTTCAGCATATACTTCTCAGAGGTACAGGCAAGCACAGGAGTACTATGGCTGACCAAGGTCACACATTCTGGCTAGGCTTATAAATGCCTTTGAGCAAATAGCCTAGTACCTACCTATGAGCCTATGAACCTATATCTGTCTTTCCAAGAAGGCACACTTACTCTCCTATACCAGACAAAGTGCCACAGTTCCAGACTATGGAATTTAAGGGGTCTAATTTAATTAAACAAAGTGGAATCCGTCGACACATAAACAGCGAAACGCGATAACATTGAACACACAAAACCGTGAAATTTAAACATCAAAACCACAATAGTCATCCATCCCAGCCGCCCGTAACATGCTACTTACGCAAACACAACAACAAAAAACACATACATACACTAACCAAAACCCTACTACTAACCCTAAATTAAAACACCAAAACCCCACTCGTAACCCTACACTAAACCCCACATACACAACTATCTATGCACTACCCTTAACCCCTCCCTAACCCTAAGGTCCGTAACTACCGCACACTTACCCTACAGAACTATACCCACACAAAGTAAATATTCCACACACACACACACACACACACACACACACACACACACACACACACACACATACACACACTTAACAAAACCCTACACTAAACCTTACATACATTACTTATCTATGCACTTACCTTAACCCGCAGCCTAACCCTAAGGTCCGTAACTATCGCACACTTACCTTATGGAGCTATACCGCAGATGGGCCAACTATGACAATTTGACATTTCTGATTTTGCTGTTTAGTGCATTCGACGTTTCCGCGTTTCGCTGTTTACGTGTTGATGGATTCGTATTCGACGGATTCTGCTTTCGTTTAATTAAAGTAGACCCAATTTAAGAAATCTGAAGAACAATGAGAAATTAATCATGTAACTACAGGATGGTATGAGTGTGATAAAAAAGAACAGTTACAAAAACATTATCCAAATAGTGAAGAACCCGATTTCACATTACTCAATAACTTGACTTCCCTAATATTTTCTGTCCCTCATTAAGTTTTTGCCAGTGCCCTTTGAGTGATTTTCTGTTTTTATATGTCTTATTTTGTTAGTTCATTACAATTGCATAGTTTCCATTGCATTATTTACTGTTTACTTACTTTCCTACCTCTGATTGCCTTTTCACAATCTGTAATATTATCTTGCTGGATTGTGTTTACATCTTCATCTGCTTCTGATTACTGCAAGTAGATAATTGCTGAAGAACAAGGTTTTTCACTGGTACAGTTTGCATAATTGGTCAAAATAAATATAAAAATTACATACTATGATATAATATAATATAATATAATATAATATAATATAATATTATATAATATAATATAATATAATATAATATAATATAATATAATATAATATAATGTAATTCTAGTCAATACAGGAAGTGCTATTTTACATTTTTAGATCATAATCTGGGAAAAGACTGTGATTATGCAATGGAATATTATGTTCCAAAATATAAGATGGCACTCTGGGGTAGAAGATTCAAATCAAATTATTATGTTAACTCCCTTGCTTATTGCATAGAATCAAGACAAGCTGAATAAGATTGTAGAAAGAAACAAACAAAAGTAGAAATATTACTTTAACATTTACTCCGAGAGACTCTCACAGTTATGGAGAGAGAATAAAGTGAGGAATCCAGTATTTTGCCAAGGCGAACGATCATCAGCATAAGCGTTGGTCAGTATTTGATGATGACCATCATTTTTACTGGACATGAAAGAGAATGAAGACATCTCTATCAATACAAAAGCATCTAGTACTGGCAGTCTAATACAATAAATAAATAAATAATAATAATCCTTGTTCAAACACAGATAAAACACCCATTGAAATAGCTTCACTCTTCAACTCATATTTCATCGATACCATAGCTAATCTAGCTGCCACCTTTCCTCAGACCAACTTAGCTCCTGCAAATCCATCCACACAAAACACCTCTATTTCTCCTCTACCCAGCTTTTGTCTTTCACCTTTATCTACTGCCACTATAAAAAAAAAAAAACTGCTCCTTAAACTCAAACCTGGCACCAACTCCCATGACAACCTACCTGCAGAGTTCCTACAAATATCAGCTAACTCTATTGCTTATCCCATTAGCATACTTCTTAACAGATATATTCGGGAGTCCCAAATGCCTACAATTTGGAAACAAACATATATTCTTCTCCCTCTTCATAAAGGTGACAACAACAAAGATATTTCTAGTTTTCGGCCTATTGCTTTCCTCTCAGCCGCCTCTAAGAACTTGGAAAAATGCATTCGTACTCACCTTCCTAATTGTCTGCTTCACAACCAAATCCTTTCTCCCACTCAGCATGGCTTTAGGCCAAGTCACAGCACTGCTACAGCTCTTATATCCTTCATGGACACAGTTAACCAGGCCTGAGATGCTGGAAAATGTGTTTCTTCACTCTCTTTTTACCTTTCTAAGGCCTTTGATATGGTCTTCCACTCTTTACTTCTCACTAAACTCTCTAACTCAGGCATCTCACCTGAACCCTAAACTGGTTCTCAAACTACCTCAGAAATAGGCAACAATCAACAAAGTGGCAACATTCTTTCTCTCCATTCCTCAACACATCCTCAGGTGTTGCCCAAGGATCCATACTAGGGAACCTTATGTTCAGTATTTTATCAACAACCTCCATACCAATCTTAATCAAGGTACTGTTATCCAATATGCAGATAACTCAACCATTATCTGCTCTGCCTCTTGCAGATCTGAACCACATGCATACCTACAACTAACCACTGCACATAAATTCATATTGAACGTAGAAAAAAACAAACCTTTCAGCTGGTCAGATACTCTACTCCTTTACTGTTGCAAAACTATGGCATACTCTCCCAGCATCAATCAGGACTACCAGCAATTCAGCTCCCCGAGACAACACCTTTCCTCACTCTCACTATGAATGTGCACATGTGCCAAAACTGCACTTCCCAAAACCTGAGTCCCTCTTATACTACTACCCTACACCTTTATTAATTACTACTCTGTTATCACTCTTTCTATCTCAAATCATTTACTTAATTACCTTGCTGGTACTGTCTGCTATATTTGTTTACAAAAATGTAAGCCTAAGACTTCACAAGTGTTAATTATTCAGACTATGTTGCTAGAACCTAAGCTACTCACATGAGTAACTTAATTATCCTAGCTTGTTATATCATAATCTGTGATCATTCTAATTGTGTAAACTACATTATCCTTGATATTGTAATGTAATATTGTACTCAGATTTTTACCTTGCTCATTTAATTGTTATTCATATCCTATGGTACTCAACTGTGACTCTTGCATTGTATGTGCTGATCATGTTGCTGTGTTGTATTGTATGTTTTGTAAGTATTTTATGTGGAGCTTTTCTCCCCGAGTCTCCACTGAAAATGGGCTCACTATGGCCCAGTGGACTATCCCACTAAACAAATGCAAATAAATAAATAAATACAAACTGAGAAAGCTCAAAAGTGAAAGATATACTAAGGAAGTGTGAGCGCTGCTTACATGAAGAAAATATCCCTACATTAACTCCTCAGTATGCAAGCAACTAGATATGTCTCAAAGGAATGGTTAGAAGTTCAGACAGACTAGACTTGGTCAATGGTCTAAGCTTCTAAGGTTGTTGAAGTGATCAGGGAGATATGTGAAGAGAATAAGAAGAAATCCTGGTACTAAAGATTCTAATAGAAAGTAATATTTTATATGACTAAAGGTTTAATTAAACTATGAAAGACCAATATTTGCTCAGTGTAGCGCTAAAGATAATTTAAAAGCTACTAGCTTATAGCAGTATACAGTTACTATAAAATATTCATAAAATGATGTATTTTATATATAAAAGTAGAAGAAAGAGAGATGTTGTGTATGGGGTATATAACTTCAAATATTCAAGAGTGTATACAGAGGAAATGCATGTCGTGATATGCGCCTTTCTAGGCAATAACAGTAAAGAACTCATGGAGGATGGTAACATCCAAGTTGTCTGCATCTTTAATAAGCATGATGTCAGACATTGCAAATGTGAAAACTGCCCCCCTCATACTGTATTATTTGTCATTATTTGACACTGGACAGAACCATATCTATTGCTAGCAGTAATGTAACTCTGAAGTAGCAGGTTCTAGGAGTGGCCCTGGACAGACTGTTAGTGCATGTTTTATGGCTAACCTTCATGTTTGTCTTTTAGGGGCTAGAATTCATTTTTAAGTAGCATGTAATAAACAGACATATATCAAGTTTACAGAAGGAGTTGCAAGATTTCTTTCTTCTTGTTTGTAATCTTTGAACTGTCCAGGTCCCCTTCAATAAACACATCACACCGAATGACATTTGACGACCTTTATTAAACTTCCATAACATAGCTTTGGTCACCAACTTAATTACAATTGGACATAGTATAATTGATTCTAAACACAGCATAAACATCTTTGTAATGTTAATCAGGACTTCGTGCCTACTCATCCTGCTCAGTAAGCAGCATCCATAACTTTGCTCGCTTACTTTACTTATGAAGCAGCGTCTCAGAATCACTTCATATCCCATTTATTGAATTGCCAATCAAACAAATAATTCAGGATGACATGACCTTACTCATATGAAGCAGTATCCCATCTCACTTCATACACCATTCATTGAATTACCTTCCAACCAAATAAGCAGCATCCTTACCACCGCTTGCTTACCTATCCAGCAAGCTTTCTCTAGCTGCTCATTTTCCTTTCCCCAGCTCCTTGAAATGAACATCCAGATACCAGAGGGGGAACATAAGAGAGCAAGCCTGTCCCTCTTCTCCACCAACCAGCCTGACCAGGCTGTTCCCCCTCCTTTCTACCCAACATTGTTCAACCAGCTACCTCCCATAAAGGGAAGGGTTAGCCAAACATTAATCGGTGTACCCATCATCTGTAAAGTACATTAGAACCCTGTCATCAACCCCAAGCCTTGACATACCAGCACTGAAACACACCTTAATAAAACTAAATAAAGTAGGATTACCTGTGACCCCACTATACCACACTAGAACATCCACTCCAAGAGAATACATTTCCTTTTATTCCACTTCCTTCAAGCCACTAACCATGACTCAATCTTTCCAGACTGACAACCTGTCGGCATAACAAATGCCACAGAAACTATAACCCCTTGAACCCAAATCTGCACTCAGACAAAGAAAACCCATCTTACTGTACTCAACGTCTGTCCCTCTACCCACTTAACCCAAGGCGACCCATCAAACCACTGAAAACCCACCAAAGTCACGATAGTACAATACTATGCTCCTAATTAAAGTGCTGATTGCTAGAAACAGCTAACATCTGTGGAACCTTAAACACCCCCCCCCAAATCAGTATCTGCTAAAGGCCCTACTAGCTAAACCCTAGTCACAACTAAAAGAAATAGGACCTGGCTGACTTCTAAACAACTCCAAAACATGCCTTGCTTAAACCCACTATCTCCAATGTAACAAAGCACCCTGCTCCTCCAATATACCCAATTCACCCTCATACCTGCAATTCTTCCAGCAACCCTACCTTTCAAATTCACTCAAGCATAAAGAGATGGTTCTTGTGGTACTCCTTCTAAACCCTAACCTGGCCTGTAACATCAGCAATAGCTACCATGCCCTATGAGCCATAGCAACTTTCCATCACCAGATCAGAGCATGGGCCCTCTACCAACATAGTGACCTGCATAGATAACTGTAAATGCACCCTAAAACTCCATCCAAATCTGACATGCCTAACTGCATACCTACCATGTTAAAATTACTGGATACCTCATTACCCAATTATCCCAAAACCAACCCAACCTCACTATTAAATCCATCCCACATAGGTTCTACCCCAGAATTCCCTTTACTGTTAACTAAACACCTGCTGTACCATGCCACTAAATTGACTCGAGCATACCTGAAGCCCCAGCAATCTTAAACCATACAAACTTATTCACCTGAATGGGCACCTGGAATCATGTCATTACCTGCAACCTCACTGCTTTCCAAGCCAATGTCTGGAACCTCCAACAGCAGCATCCTCTGTCCCATCCATTTCCTCCAGAACCTTCAACAGCAACATCTTATGTCCCATCCATTTCCTTCAGCCTACCAGCTGATACAAACCGTGTCCTTTGCCATCTCTGCCAGAAATTCTGTACATCCATCTCCAAAAGAAAACAAATTAAGTACCTTGCTGTCATGAAAATTGCAAAGCTTGTACATATCATGTACTTCTACCTTTCCTATTTATACAAAGCAACCCCATTATAAATAATATGTCTTAATGTTACAGTAGCCTATGATGATGACCCAGTTAAGCTTACTAAAGATATCATATCCAATCACATCCTGACTGTCTGTGCTAAATTAAGTAACTTGGCTATAATAAGACTCTCAAAAGGGGGCCGTGCAGTGGATATGCGCATATCACTATCACTCTACTCTGTATCATACAAAATGCTCAGAGGTGATCTATGACACCTACAAGGCAATCAGACCATGCTCTAATAGAGATGCTCCATATCTGTAAGTCTAACTCCTCTCATAGTACCAGAAGGCTTAAATCTCATGTATGACATTAACACCAACTGCTGAGGAGACAGGTTCATCTCCCAGACACTGCCCCATCTCTGAAATAGACTCCCCTACACACCAAACCTTGTCTGTTGTTGTCCACTTCAATGCAACCTTTATGAGTGGATGGGTAACCCCAAATTTGCCCCAGGCATCTTAACTGTGTCAAATCCCAATGGGGATAGCTAATTTTGACCAACCACACTGCTTCCCAAACCCTATGGGTAACGGCCCCCTCACCTGAATCACCCTGCCATAGAAGATCAAACAATAAATTAGGGAGAAAGTGCCAGGGCTGCCTTCAGCTCTCCCATAACTCTGCATTTGCTTATCAGAGCAATTCAAGACCGAGTAAAAGAATGACTCCTTAAAAGCCTGTATAACAGAGTGCATATGAACAAAAAGCTAACATAGAGACCATACCTCCTACCACAAAACTCAACTACTTTAGCTTAAAGGCATAGCAATCCTTTTGTACAAGTACCAGATAACCCAATCCAAAACTACAACCCCCCCTTTCTTTCTTTTTTTTTTTTTTTTTTTTTTTTTTTTTTTTAGCTACTGTGGTGGTCAATGAAGTCTTCATCCTGCCATCTTGCTCTTACACCCTCCCTCTTATTAACTTCCTTGGTACTTGCGTATTAGTCACACCACTGTTCCAGACAACCTAATATTAGTAGGCCAGGAGTCATCCGCTTTAGGCAGGATTAAGAAAGACAGAACTAAAACTTGAATCAAATTCAGGGACAGTGGAGATGTATGGCCCCGGTCCACTATGAGCACAGGAGGAAAATGGATTCCTTTTAGTGGATTACTCATGAGATCAAAGAATCAGGACAATGCCATAAAGAATTGGGAGGGCAAAGGCACAAAATTAGGGACCCTTAACTCTGGACATCCTACAAAATCTGTACAGCTGAGAGGCATGTCTCAGAGTCTTAGAGCCCAAATTCTAGACAGCCACAAACAGCAGGATAACCCTTAACTACTGCTCTGAGAAACTCAAGTTGCTAAAATAACCGCTGCTGGGAAGAGGAAAAATTTTTTTGAAACTCAAAACCAATTGCTGTCTTCCAGCCTCAATCCTCTGTACATGGTCATGCATTGTCAACTCACCCAGCATCCAGCACCTGTTATAATTATCTACTAATTTCTTCCCCCCATCCCATCTTGTGTCCATGCGGTGAAAGGGTAATGGTGCCCCTATGCACGGAATTGGAAAAGCATGCCACCCCCCACCATAACCGATAGTGTCTAACTAAACATGCAAGATGGCACTTGCCCACACTAAAGACTCCAGGGAAGCCTGGGAAGTAAGTGTTAGCAAAACTCTCCCAATCCTAACTCCGAACACGAAACCCATGTCAACAAACCCCACTTCCAGTCCATCCACTGCTTGTTACATCAAATGCAAACCAACAAGTTTCCTTCAGTCATTCCTACCAAATGTCTGTACTCAAACTCTCTCATCCCTGCCGAATAACCCTAGCGGCAATAGAGAAAATAAAGACTAATTCAGAGTGCAGTTTAACCGCTAAACTAACCATACTTTCTCGTTAAAATTAAGCTCAACTCTGATAGCACAATGGCTAAACCTCTGATTTGCATTACCTTGACAGTCTATGTGGTTAATGTAAGGGCCATTCGTCTACTACTTCTAGAAAATAAACCATTAAGTAAACCTATTATGTACTACTGTTCCTTAAAACTAATCTGAATTTTCCTCTGGTCATCTTGAATTTATATCAACCACCAGATGAGCCCTTGTACCCCCCCCCCTTTACAGTTACATAACCACAGTAACGTAAAACAACTGATAGAGCAAACCACACACCACCACGTTAGGAAGCCAATGTGCCAATCCCCCCCTCTCCATGACAGTTAGCGGATGTAATAACAGAGGTAAGTACCACATTGTACCCTGTATCTCCACCCCTTCAGCAAGGAGTCCCTACATCCAGCTTTCTCCCCTATCAATGAACGAACTCCACACAACCTCATGTAACATCACTCACCAATGAACAGCGAGTTCCCAAAACTGTTATATTGCCTGCCAACAAGCTCGATACCACTCCCGTGCTTCAAGAAAGCCCACGAAAGAGAGAAAAGAAAAAAATGTCTCCACTGACAACTGCAGTATTTCCAAGCAACAACACCCCCCCCCACAACTCACAGGAAAGCCCACAAATACCACTCAAGATCTCCCTCAAACCACCTAGCAGCAAAACACTTGTCTAATTTACAAAATTCGATTGCGAAGCCCAGTTTGGACCACTGCCATCCGCATACCATGTCAAGCAGCAAATAGAAAGACATCCAGCTCTGGTGAAATACCTCACCTCTTTTTCTCATTCCTCAAAGAATGTGTACCCCTTCCAGTAATTCTGGAACCCCCCATTTCTAGCATGCAGAAGAAACAACAAGTCTCCCTCTTGCCAGTGCCGCCAAAACAAGTAAATCCCATAGCAAAATCACCAGTGAAACAAAGGCCCTGTCCTTGCCAGTCACACATGTACGTCGCAGAATAGGTATTAAAATCCTCAAGACACCAACTGCTACAGTCACTCATACATTCACAAACAGCACCATGCTGCATTCAAGGATTACAGTATATCATTCCCCAAATAATTGTACTTATTATGCATAAAAGACCAAAGGCCCAAATACATTTATGAAGTGACGGAGCATGTGACGTATCTGCAAATGTGTTATTGGCTTCTTTAGCAGGCATATTCAAACAACTGATGAATTCAGAACTGCAATACACTGTCGCTGAGAAACATGCAAAACAAGAAAGAAAGAAAGAAAGAAATATGCTTCCCTATACATTACATGACCGGGCTAACAATTTCAAGCAAATGTTCCATTTCTGCAAGTGTCTGTATATTTAGAAATGAGTCGCCATTGCAGAAAAGAAAGAATCCCTTGTATAACAAGGTCTAAAGATTCTTGTCTCCTTCTTTCAACTCAGTCCACCGGATATCAAAGTGGGGGCTACAAATATTACACCATTATCAGGCACCGCACAAGTACGGCACAGTGCCACAAGACCAACGACACCAAGCCTCCAGGTTACATCTTTGGTAATATTGTGAGGGGTCAGGTATATAGGACGTCACGGTATAATCCCAGTCAGGATGGTTTTGAGGCAGATGTTAGGGATTTATGTGAGAGGTTTAAGAGCAGGGATTATCAGACATCTGATATGGAGAGAGGATTGGCAGACCTCATTAATTTGAGGGAACAAGCTGCTGCACCCTTTTTCCCTGAGACTGGAGTGGACCATGATGGTCCCTCCCAGGGTGTTCTGGCAGGGAGTAGAAACCATGGTTTCAGAGTGCCCTTATATTATACTAAGGATGTAGGTAGGTTGAAGGATGTGATTAGATCACACTGGGGTGTGTTAACACTGGACCCGAATGTGAGGGAAATTGTGGGTGCTGCCCCAGGTTTTGTCTATAAGAATAGATCGAATCTAAAGAAATTGCTGTGTTATCCTGTTATGAATGGTGGAGGTGATATGGTTGCTGGGACTGTACCCTGGGGTAGTTGCAACTATAGTTGTTGCATAGACACTGATGTCCATTTCTATCACCCTGTCTATGGCACTAACCATGAAGTTAGAGTTCATGCAAACTGTGAATCTACACATGTTGTTTATTTGGCCTCCTGTGGAGCCTGTGCTGTGTTTTATGTAGGCAAGACAGACTGTAGGCTGAGGAACAGAATAAGGGAATATCTCTACCAGATCAGGATTCATTCCACTGTCAATGCTTTGTCCAAGCATGTCTTGTCTAATGATTCCATACACTTTTTTCGTTTTAAGTGCTAGATCTTACACACACTAGTTTTACGGGGGGGGTGAGGGGTAGAACTGAGAGTATTGAATCTAAATGGATTGTTAGACTTAGAGCAGATGTTTTTCCTGGACTGAATGAGAAAGTACTATTGAGACCTTTCCTGAAGTCCAGGAGATTGAAATGATATGTATGACTGTGTTTTTTACATATATTATGAGAGCATTTTAATGAGAGCTTTTTTATGAGAGGATTTATTGTTAGTGTTGTGCAATTAGTATGAATTTATGTAGTTTTTTTGTTTTTATACATCTCTATTCATGTTTTATGAGTGGTATAGGTGTTTTTATTTTATTTTACTATGGTTAATGTATTTTAGAGTAAGCACTTCATTTATATTGTATACCATGATAGTTGTACTGTGCCTTTAATGGTTTATCTGTTTTTGGTGCCTTTTTTGCCATATAAGGGTGTACAGGGGGGAGGGTTCTTTTGGTCTGAAGAAACTTATCCAGGTGAAAGCGCTTACCACGTCTTCTGTTTGTATCACAATAAATCCGAATTTTAAAGTTCATGAAGCAGCGTTTTTTTCATCTTTGTTTCCTGCATTTTGGTTAGTGCTGTGTTTACTGCCTGCATCGCTACTTTGCCTTTTATGTTAGTTTATAAGCTTGGACCGAGTTTGGCACAGGTAGCATTAGTCCTGTGGGGAGTGATATTTCTTGGACTTAGAATTATAAGTTATTACAAACATATGTTTATAAAAGACATGTGAAGAAAAACATCCTTAGCTATTTGAATTAAAAATAGCCACAGTTATAAAAAAAGTATCATATTAATATTTAAAGGAACATAACACAGTTATGAAACATAGCTAAACATAGCAAGGGTTGAATATAGGAAATAGTTAAGAGTATATGTTAGTAATTAAATGTAGAGATAAGAGATGTAAGAGTTTGGTCAGAAACAAAAGTTAAAGAAACACCTGCTGTGACAGTAATGACAAAAATACAATCAAAAACTCTGCTATATTGATGTTTGTTATTGTATCTGATTAATGGGAGCTTTGAATGGCAGATCCTTTTTTTTCATTTTTTTTTTATCTTCATACCACAGTTTCATAAAATGCCAGTCAGATACATAATAAAATGGAAGACATTATGACTGCCATTACAGATTCGGATAAATAAAAAAAATAGGTTCATATGTTCATAGGTGTGTACTAGGCTAACGGCCCTAGAACCTATTTAAGCCTAGCCCAAGAAGATTCCCCTGGCATCATGCCGCCCAAAGTTAGTTCCCAGTGCCCCTGTCAAGCAAGGCCACTGAAGTGATCCCCGGGATGAACTTCCTGTTGCCCATCCACTCATCAAGATTTCTCTTAAAGAGGGCCAGTGAAGTGCTCTGCTTGACATGAATGGGAAGTTTGTTACAGAGTATGGGAAGTCTCTGGGTTAGGAACCTGTCCCTCCAGCATGTTCTGTTTATTGTGGTAATGAGGTTTAGGACCCCGGAGCGTGTGGCACAGAGGGATTGGGATTTCTTTAGGTGTAGCATATCTAGCAGCTCTGGGTTAGACATGGCTTTGTAGGTCAAGCAGAGATCGTCCCTAAGTAGGCAATAGGAGACAGAGTATAGCTGGAGTTTTTTGAATCTGTCCATATAGGGCATGTGTCTAAGGCCTAAGATCCTCTTAGTGAGGTATTTTTGTGGCCTTTCCAGTTGTTATAGGTGTTTAGTGAGGTACATTCCAAATGAGGTATTGTATTCTATAATAGGTGTAATGAGGGAAGAGTAGAGAGGGATTTTGACCTCTTTCTTTCTGGATGAGAAACCTTTTGTAACGAGATATGCCACATAGAAGGACTTTCTGACTACAGTGGCAATGTGGTTATCAAAGCAGAGGTTGCTGTCAATCCGTGTCCCCAGGTCTCTTATCACACCTTTGGTGTTTAGTGGACTACCACCTATGTGGTAGTTCATGGACACTGAATTTTTCCCAAAGGGAATGACAATGCACTTTTTGTCATTGAGCTTAAGGCCATGGTTCTGGCACCAGTCATTGGTGTCAGTAAGGCCTTTTTGTAGAATGTCTACATCAGCTGGAGAATCAATAATGGCTCCCAGTTTGCAATCATCTGTGAATTTGGTTAGCCAGAGTCCCTTTGTGTTGGCTTGAACTTCAGAGAAGTAGATTCATAGGTTTATAGGTTCATAGGTTGGTACTAGGCTTTCAGCCCTAGGGCCTATACAAGCCTAGCCATAACAATTCCCTGGCTATTTCTTCCCACGTAATTTACTTTCCTGGACCCATGTCTAGCAGGGCGACTGACGTGATCCCTGGGGTGAATTTCCTTTCTCCCATCCAATCGTCAAGGTTCCTCTTGAAGAGGTCCAAAGAGGCACTCTGCTTGACATGTATGGGCAATCTATTCCAGAGTCTGGGGAGTCTCTGGGTCAGGAACCTATCCCTCCAGCATGTTTTGTTTATTGTGATGACAAGGTTTAGATCCCTGGAGCGTGTAGCTCTGAGGGATTGGGATTTCTTTAAGTGTAGCATGTCCAACAGCTCTGGGTTTGACATGGCCTTGTATGTTAAGCAGAGATCACCTCTGAGTAGACGATATGTGACAGAGTATAGCTGGGGTTTTTTAGGGTGGTCAGCGTGGGGCATCTGCTTTAGGCCTGTGATTCTTTTAGTGAGGTATTTCTGAGGCCTTTCCAGTTGTTGCAGATGTCTTGAGAGGTACATACCAAATAGGGCGTTGTATTCTATAATGGGTCTAATGAGGGATGAGTACAGTGGGACAATGACCTCCTTTTTTCTGGATGAAAAGCCCTTTGTGATGAGGTGTGCCACATAGAAGGATTTCCTGACTGTTGTGGTGATGTGGTTATCGAAGGTGAGACCACTGTCCACCTGTGTCCCTAAGTCTCTTATCACACTTTCTGTGTTTAGTGTACTGCCACCTATATGGTAATTCATGGATACATGTTTTTCCCAAAGGGGATAACAATACATTTCTTGACATTGAGCTTGAGCCCATGGCTCTGGCACCAAGCATCTGTTTCTGTAAGGCCCTTTTGTAGAGTATCCACATCATTTGGGGATTCAATAATG
The DNA here is from genome assembly GCF_019279795.1 of Protopterus annectens. Taxonomy (NCBI): domain Eukaryota; kingdom Metazoa; phylum Chordata; order Ceratodontiformes; family Protopteridae; genus Protopterus; species Protopterus annectens. The sequence continues at coordinate 473,844,038 of NC_056746.1, forward strand.
GCTCCCAGTTTGCAGTCATCTGCAAACTTTGTCAGCCAGAGTCCCTCAGTGTTGACCTGTACTTCAGAGAAGTAGATGCCAAACAAGAGCGGCCACAGGACTGAACCCTGAGGTACTCCACTTGTCACTTGTCTGGAGCTGGATTTGGAGTCGGCTACTTTTACAGTGTGGGTTCTATCAGTAAGCCATTTAGCAACCCATTGGGTGACATAGGGATTATTGCCCCACTTAGTAAGTTTATCTATGATTCCAGAGTGGGGGATGGTGTCAAAGGCCTTGGCAAGGTCTAGATAGGCTGTGTGGACCACCTTACCCTTGTCCATGGCTCTGGAGACTGATTCAAAGAAGTCAATCAGGTTCAGGAGACAAGATCGGCCCTTCACAAACCCAAACTGGTTGGGGTCCAGTGTTTGAAGGTTGCCAATGTCTTTGTTTATAAGTTCCATGATAATACGCTCCTTGGCCTTGCAGATAAGGCTTGTCAGACTGATGGGACAGTAGTTTCCGGGATCCAAGGTGGATCCCCCCTTGTGGATCGGGATAACTGTAGCTCTGCGCCACTCAGTGGGCATGAAACCTGAGATGAGGCTATGATTAAACATGACACTTAGGTGAGGTGCCAGTTCATATTGTAGTTCATGTAGTACACAGCCCGGGATGTCATCTGGTCCCATGGATGCTGTATTCTTGGCTTTAGAGAGTGCGTTTTGTACCTGTGTGGCCGTTATTACTGGAATTTGGCAATCTTCCGGTATTGAGATGGGCCATTTAGGGGGTGAGAGGGGGGTGAAGTTGGCACTGAATCGATCTGCCAGGATATTGGCAATATTCTTTGGATCAGTATATTTAATGCCATTCTGTTTTAGCTCAGAGCAGATCTGAGCATTGCCATTTAGATTCTTGACATAGTTATAGAATGCTTTGTGGTTGTCTTTGGAATCTTTGGCAATTTTATTTTCATAACTAGCTTTGGAGGATTTTATGAGGCATCTCAGTTTCTTACTGAGGCTAGTAAGGGTGTTTTTTGCATCCTGGGATTTTCCTCTTTTCTGCAAAAGTTTCTTCCTTTTGTTGTAAAGTTTGTTTAAGGCAGGGGACCACCAGATTGGCTTCCTTTTTTTGGCTGAGAGCATTTTGGTTCTAATTGGGATGGCATGATTCATGCATGAGTGGATGTGCTCGTACAGTGCCTTAGTGTAGGATTCAGCAGTTGAACTTTCAGTTCCCGTCTGCATGGGTGTTATGAAGTTTGTCACTTCTGACTTGAGTAGCATGAAGCTGGCTTTGGAGAAGTTTTTTATGGTGGTTTCTTTACTGGGGGGTGGGGGTGGGATGTGGATGTTAAGGGTGATTAGCTTATGGTGAGACCTGACTAACGAGGGGGTGACCATAGGTATGGAGCATTGATTTCCCATGTTGGTAATGACCAGGTCTAGGATATTGGAGCCCCTGGTGGGACTATGGATTAGTTGATCCAGGGCATTGGAATTTATGAATTCCAAGAACCGTTGCGCAAAGGTGTTGGGACATGAGTAGTTTTCCCAGTTAATGGCAGGGTAGTTAAAATCACCCAGTATTAGGGTGTTTGGTTCTATCTTAATATTTTCCAGTATGTTTAGAAAGGTGTAGTGAGAATCTTGGGGTATGGTGGGGGATCTGTAGCAAGCTACAATTTGGATTACAGTCTTACCTAGTGTTAGTTGCACTTGGAGAATTTCAGACACATTGTGTTGGCCAACTAGCCTGGTGGTGTGAATATCCTTGGTGAATATTGACACTCCTTCACCTTTAGTGTTTCGGTCCTGGTTTGGTGGCCGAAAAGTCCACATCAAAATGGAGAAGATCTAGGACCGATCCCAGTGGGACACCACTTGTAACTGGTCGGTAGTCAGATTTGGAGTGCGCTGCTTTCACAGTGTGGGTTCTATCAGTGAGCTATTTGGCAACCCATCTTATGGCATAGGGGTTTATGCCTAGTTTAGTGAGTTTATCTGTGATTCTTGAGTGAGCAATAGTGTTGAAGGCCTTGGCAAGATCTAGGTAGGCTGTGTGAACTACCTTGCCCTCATCCATAGCTTTCGTGACAGACTCAAAGAAGTCTGTCAGGTTGAGCAGGCATGATCTACTTTTCACAAACCGAAACTGTGTTTGGAGATCCAGTGTCCTTATTTATAAGGTCCATGATGATGCGTAGTCCATAGTCTTACATATCAGACTCATCAGGCTAATGGGCCGGTAGTTCCCAAGGTCTCTAGTCGCTCCCCATTTGTTGAGTGGGATGACCATAGCAGTGCACCATTTGGTAGGAATGAAGCCTAAAATGAGGCTGTGATTGAACAGGGTACTCAGGTGTGGTACCAGTTCACTTTGTAATTCATGTTGAACACAGCCAGGGATATTACCAGGTCCCATGGAAGCTGTATTCTTGGTTTTGGACAGTGGGCTTTTTACTTGTGTACTTGTGATAATAGGGACTTGGCATTCCTCAGATATCATTATAGGAACTTTAGGGGGGTGAAAGGGAGGGTAAAGTTCGCACTGAACCTGTCAGACAATATGTTGGCAATATCGGTTGGTTCTGTATATGTATTGCCATTGTGCTGTAACTCAGAGCAGATCTGAGTATTGCCATGTAGATTCTTGACATAACTATAGAATGCCTTGTGGATGTCTTTAGAATCTGCAGCAATTTTGTTTTCATAGCTAGTTTTAGAAGATTTGATGATGGATCTCACTTTTTTGCTCAGGCTGACAAGGGAGTTTTTCCAGTCTTGGGACTTCACCCTTTTCTGCAACAGTTTTTTCCTTCTGTTGTAGAGTTTGTTTATGGTGGGGGACCATCAGATTGTCTTCCTTTTTTGGAGGAGAGCATCTTGGTTCTGTTTGGTATGGCCCGTTCCATGCACTTGTGTATGTGCTTGTACAGTGCATTGGTGTATGATTCAGTCATGCACCTATTTTCCATTTGCATGAGTGTCGTGAAGTTAGCCACCTCTGTTTTTAGAAGTCCAAAATTGGCTTTGGAGAAGTTTTTTTACAGTGGTTTCCTTCGGGGGGGGGGGGGGTCACAGTGAGATGTGGATAGCCAGGGTGATTAGCTTGTGGTCAGATCTGACCAGGGAGGAGTTGACTACTGGTGTAGAGCAACAGTCGCCCATGTTAGTAATGACTAGGTCAAGGATGTTTCTACCCCTGGTGGAGGTAATAATGAGTTGGTCCAGGGCATTGGAATTAATGATTCCAGAAAACTTTGAGCAAGTGTGTTGGTACATGAGTGATTTTTCCCAGTTAATGGAGGGGTAGTTAAAGTCTTGCAGTATAAGGATATTGGGTTATTAGTTAAATGCTAATACATTACATAAGATAATGCAGTAAAACATTTAAGAATATTGCAGATACTATGAGACCTAGGAGCTGTGAAACTGTGTCAAATTTCTATAAAGTACTGCATGTCCAAGTCTGGAGTTTCTTCGAAGGGCATAAAAAACTTTGCTTGATAATCATATAATAATTTGACAATCTATGCAGAGATTTGCAGAAAAGATTAAAGAAGTAAAGGATCCATCCCTTTCAACCACTTGGCTCAAGAAATCTGAACAAATCCTAAAATAATAGGGGGAACAAAGGTCCAAAAATAGGAACAGATTTTAAATATGGTTCTTATAAACCTTAGAAAGTTACTAGAATAACAGGATTTGTGTTAGCATGCATTTTCTGAAGGATATAGTGTCTGAAACTCAAATGTATGTGTTTTATTTATTTATTTTTTGTGACTATATTCCTCAAGTGATTTGCCAGGAAACCACAAATTTTATGAGGAACAGAAAAAATATAAAGGAAAAATCTGGTCACTCTGAAAATCTGGACAGTTGAAAGGTGTTAAAGGATATGACATATGTGCTCAATAGCAAGAAAAAATTAATTTGTGTTCAATGAAATGCTACGAAAAACATTCAGCAACTGTTTCGTAAAAGTCATTAACAACTAAGTTTTGACTTTTGAAGTTCGAGTTTATTCAGAACTGTTTAGTGTAATAATATAGCAGCAATTAATACATTATAATGCTTTCAACTCTGTTCTAAGTGCATGGACTACATACAAATATGGCATTAAGTATTTCGACATTTTTCATTCATCTTTTATGCATACATATGCATAATGTATAAAACTAGGAAATAACTAAATACACCAGCTTAAATTAAATAGAGCTGCACAGTTCTCAATACCACCTTATGTCTTTGTTTCTTATTTATTTTTTTCTAACAAATAAGTAAAATAACTAAAGCAATGCAGAAGATCTGGTCACAGATCTGGATCATATTGCTCAGACAGGGCCTACCTTGCTCTGAATCTATTCTGAAATTCAGTGAGCAGCCCGATATTGTCTGACATTTAGTGCAGAGGATGCTATGAGCTGTTCATGAGCTGCTCCCTGTAGTCAGGGGTTTGATTCCCTCAACCTCAGTTTCCCTGCTGTGTAAATCAGAACAAGTCACTAAACCAGTGACCCTATCAGCACAGTATAGAGTATTCTTATAATGCATGCCATGACTCCTCAGCTGTATACCCTCAGTATATTCAAAGGGCTCGAGTTTGTAAGGAAAAAACATCAACATCCCACAGAAGTCATAATGCTTTATCAGATTGATAGACAAAGATAGTGTGGTTCAGGTCATTTTAAGGCAACTACAAATGTTTCACCTTTTTGCCATTTTAGTTGCTGCAGTAAGTATATAGTAGTGCCTCAGGTGATATTTATATCATAGACACAGTCTGTGATGCTTTGGGTCCTCTAAATAAAGTAACACCTTTATGTAATGACTGTCTCCAACACTGTTAATATTACAAAGACCTGTCCCTGTAATTAGCCTCCTACAGACTGCTTCATGATGATTTATGTCTAACCTACAAGGCATACTCTGATTCCACACTGACAGATTTGTTGCACATTTCTGAAACAACCAGCATCAAAAACACCCATTCTAAGGACTTAAACCTTGTCTGCCAGGACATGTCGGACAAACAGATATGTGTGACTCCTAGTGCTAGTTGCTAAGCTGCTGCTCCCTACCACATTACAAAAAGGGAAATAGTATTAAAATTCAGAAATGTTCAGAAAGTTGACTATTATTTTTCACTTAAAGGCAGTAGTCAACTTTACAACCTTCTGTCATATTCCAGGTATCTCAAACACCACACATGTACATGTACAAAGTTCTGAGAAGATCTGAGATAAAAAAGGAAATCAGCTTAATTCACATGCCAGGCTGTTTTTAAACTAGTCTGGCATCAGAGTTATTCCATCAGTTTGCATCCATGTTAAGTGTTCAAGAAATGGCATTTAGTAAACATCTCACTGGGTTGCATGAGGCAGAGAGGAGCCCTTCCTATTGGCTCAGGCTGCCTCAGGTGATTCCTGAGAATGAAATTGAATGGAGGACTTCTAGTAGTAGTGCAGACATGCTATTTTTTTGTTTGTTTTTGTTTACACACAGTTGGCCTTCTACTGCCAACATGCAGAAAGGTAAATACTTAATAACTGTGTGTTTGTGTGTGGAGAGAGAGCAGGAGCGGCCTTAGGTCAACTGGTGCCCTAGGCAAAAGGGCTCCACGGTGCCCCCATTCTGGTCTACCTACACCAAATAAATACAGGAAAAGTGCCCCTCCTAGAACAGCGCCCTAGGCAACTGCCTAGTTGGCCTATGCCTAAGGCCGGCTGTGAGAGAGAGTATATATGCTTTAAATAGTCCCTGATTTTTCAGACTATTTCTGATTTTTTTGCCTCTTATTTTGTTCATTTCCTCATAAAGTTTTTAGCCTTTCTGGCAAATCAGTGAGTATTGTAGTCAATAAATAATGATGACAGACATTTGAGTTTCAGACTTAATACTATTGAGAAAAGCATGCTAATGCAAAACATGTTTCTCAGTATATGAAGGCAGTATCTATCCCTCATTTTGGTCATTATTTTTTAGCTTTCTCCTTGTTTCTAAGAGATTGAGATGTATGAGAGGCCAATGATTGCACACTGTATTCTGACATAAGTTAGAGGAAAAGATAAATTCCTGCGTGGCAGTCATTTATGCATTTATTCATTCATTTGATTGTGATCAAACATCTGAGATATACAGCTACAGTTATATACAAGTGCCTGGATTTGATGGTCATGTGTATGGTTGTCTGTCTGTCTGTGTCTGTGAGTGTCTGTGTGTGTGGGGGATAAAGTTTAAAATAAATTACTGTGGGTAAGTGCTACTTTTTAATTTTATTTTTATTCCATTTTGATACCTGATATGTATACAGCCAACAAGGTTGTCTTTAATTGTTGGGTACAGGCTTATCTGTGGATGAATGTGATTGACACTGTTTTCATTTCTTCAAGTTAACCAGTCATTGTTCTTGCTTTGCAAAAATAATGTACATTTCTGTGAAGCCAGCTGTAATGCTGTACTATGTCTGTTTTTATCCCGGGTGTGCACAGTCAATAAATTAGATGTAATTTATGACTATGGGGATTGACTGGGATGAAAATGGCTGCCTCTGAAATGGTTGAGGATTGCTATATAAAAGTAGAAGGATGGCCATTATTTTTCAATGTTCAGCACAGTGTAACTTCCTGCTCACGATTTTTTATTCAGATCATTATTAAACCAAACACTTGGGAAAAGCTCAAATATGGACCTCAGAGCTATGAGTTGGGAAGCACAATCACAAATTCCTGGCTTCATTCAGTTATTTCCTCCAGCTAAAAAGATAGAAAAACTATTGCAAATTAAGAAAGAAATAACCTGTCTTGAAGATATGGCGCCAGGATGAGGGAATATAGAGAATGGGGACTGGGAAGGTACAAGAGGGACTAGTGTACAAAAGGGGACAAGGACTGCATGTCATCTAAGGCATATGTATATATATCTATCTATATATATATATATATATATATATATATATATATATATATATATGTATATCTGTATCATTTTCACAAGATGAAAATCGCAAAAGCTTAAATACCTGAACAGCAAATTTTTCCCAGGGTAAGTAAACATTTGCCCACCATGCCTTTTTTCTACTATAGTGCAATCCTGAAGTTGGCATATATAGTTAGGGGGTGTGGTTGGGGTGCAGCCCCTCACATTGGGGCATTGGGGGTTGTGTGGGGCGTACACCCCCACCTAGGTGGGTTTTACTTACTTTGGTGTGTGTTTCATTTAAGTATTCAAGTATTCACTTACCCTGGGAAAAATTTGCCGTTCGGGTATTTAAGCTTTTGGGATTTTTGTTTCACGAAAATGGATTTTAATTAGATCCAATCTATATATATATATATATATATATATATATATATATATATATATATATATATATATATATCGGTTCCCTATTATATGATCGAAGATGCATTCTTTCCAATACGTCTTGATCGAACTTGAAAGCATGAAATGGCGAAAGCAGTCTGGCAATGGTGTTTTTTTTTTTTTTTGCTAAAGCGAAACTCGAGCACGCATGCGCTGCTCCGAATTCTGTAAATATTCGCTACGAGTCACCTGGCTGCACCCCCCATGATCTGCCCCCTAGGTGAATGCCTAATTCACCTTAATGGTGGCGCCGGCCCTGGTGGTGATACATGTATTACTTCTTCAGGTAATATGGAATAAAACCAGTGTCAGAACACACCATGACACATCTTCTCCACTAGTCATAAAAGCTGAAGAATAAGTCAGTTACTCTTTAATACAGAAACATTTCTATTTATAGAGAATAAGACAGTAACACAACGGAAACATTCCTTAACCATAAGCAGACATTATATAGTACTATCCATGGGGCAAAGGAAAAAATGAAACATGGCACTGAATAAGTCAAAGTTGCAGAATATCCAACAGGTACAGAAATGGGAAGAGAAGGTGGGTGAAGCAGTCCTTATCTTCCATCATATTCCATTTTTATAGGTTGCATTCTTGTACTGTCAGCAACCAATATCCATGGTACCACCCATTCTTCTATCTGTAAGAAGCATTCGGTGTGCAGATTTCTTTAAAAGATATAAAACACACTCTCGTACGTATCTACTTGTTTTGTATTCCTGTTCTTGTTTTCTCCATTTCTGTGTGCTCCAGTGGTGTTTTCTAGAAATAATCCCTAATAGGCACACATGCACACACACAAGCCCAAGTGCATGTGCACGCATGTACACACACCACACGGGCAAAGTATGCTTGGTGCCCAAGCTGCAATCTAATGGACCTTTAAAAAATAAAACCTGTTATTTGATGTTTTCTTTTCCTTTAGAAGCTTTTTGAACTCTTTTCTTTTCAAGAATTTCACATATTGTACTGAAATGGTAGGATATGTAAATTTTGACTTCACAGGTGCATTATTAAATTGTTTCATGTTTGATGTTGGGATCCTTCTTCCTTTTATAAGTAGATGAGAGGTGATCTGAAAGAAAGCAAAGATCAAGTACATGCAGCTCTGCACACTACAGGTACTTAGGGTTTTACCTGGGAAAGACAATGCCAGATATACGAAGAAGCAAAATCCAAATTGTATAGGATAGTTCAGCATGCAGATGCTTATGCATAATGAAAAAAAAAAAAAAAACTAAATATAGTTTTATCAGATAAATGTATTTTGTTTATATAGGCTTATTGCACTAAGATATCTGAAAATTCTAATCCAGGGGTTAAACATGTCAGACCAGCTTGCAAAACAAAGCAATAATATGTATATTTCAGACTGTTGGCTCCATGTGTTAATTTCTGGAAATATCTGCATGACTTCATTTATGATAATCAAAATTCTACCAATAAACTTCTAAAGTAATCTACCCAATTGTGCTAAACACCAGAACAAATTGAAAATATATGTGCATTTCTTCAATATCTGCAAGAACATGAGAAATGTAAATACTCATTTTGAGATGTGTGTGAAACATTCATAAATATGTTGCATTAAAATACTGAATGTGGGTCATATTGATGATTTCTCAGTGAAGTTAAGGCTACTTAATAGTTAACTGTCATTAACATAATTTATTCTGGAGTTCTGTCTTGATCCAGGTGTACCCCACCCTTAAAAAGTAATATTTACCTTTATTAATGAAATATCACATTCAGACTGACACCTTGGCTTATGCTTAGCTGTAATTTAGGACCAGCGTTTTTTTATGTCACAAAGCATGCCTCATTCAACAGCTGTCACACTGTTATTATGACAAATATAGCATTTTTACCTTATTTGATTGGATTATATGCAGATTAAGTACTTCATGATATTTGAATGCATAACATATAAGAACATTTCTTAAACACTAGCCTCCTAATAACCAGGCATTATGGAATATGGTTAAAGCATTCTGAATATGTGAGCATCTGAGATTTTAAAACCTTGACTCAGTAAGTGATTATCTTTTATCCAAATAAATGTTTTAATGAAACACTGCACAAGATTAACACATTCAAGCCTCAATACCTGTAATACCAAAGTAATCCCACTCATAATGCAACATTTCTTGGGGATTTGTGAATTTCAGAATTTTATCACTTAGTGTAACTGTTATCCCAGAAGTCTGCCTATATTTGAAGCTTAGCTTTCAGCTGAACCTTATTTTGCAAAACACCTTTAGGATCATAGGATCATAGCAGATTACTAGGCTTTCGACCCAGAGTTCATTTTAAGCCTAGTCATTTCATCCCAATGTAACACCATGAAAATGCTAGTCAATACACAAGATGGCATTTAGGGATGACTGCCCATGTCCAGGAGGGTATTGGACACTAAGTTCCCTAGTAAGAATTTATGGTGCCACATCCACTCAACTAGGTTCCTCTTGAACAGTGTCATATAAGTGCTATGTTTCATATGAATCAGTAGCCTGTTCCAAAGACACAGCAGTCACTGGGAGATAAATCTCTCCCAACAGCATGTCCTATTTAAGTCACAGGCCATATTTAGGTCCCTGGAATGGGTAGCCCTAGTCCCGTTTGATGAACTGATATGCAGCAAGTTCATTAGATTTGGGTCTTGGATGGCCAGACATAAGTCTCCCCTAAGAAATCTATACGATATGGAGTATAGTGACAGGGACTTTAATTGGTCTGTGTAAGGCACATGCTGGAGCCCCTTGATCTTCTTTGTTAGAAACCTTTGAGGTCTCTCCAGTTGCTGCAGTTGTTTGTACGGTAGATGCCAAACGGGGCATTATACTCAATTATGGGTTGGGTTAGTGCCAAGTGGGGTTATAACCTGTTTTGATCTCAAGGCAATGCCTTTACTAATCAAGTGTGCTATGTAGAAACCCTTCCTGACTACAGCAGTCACATGGTGGTTGAAGTTAAGGTTGCAGTCAACTTGTGATCCCAGGTCCCTTACCACTTTATGAGTACTTAGGGCATTGTTGTTGATTTGATAGTGTGAAGGGGCATTGTTTGTGAGGAAAGAAGAAAATGCAAGCAAAAAGGTTGGTGATGGAAGGCAAGGAAGTAACTATTACCTAAAAATATAAAAATAGAAGAGCATAAGAGGATAGACGGAAGTGCATGGAAAGAGATGGTGATGGAAGTAACTGTTAGCTAGAAAGACATTTCACTAGAGAACTGTAGTAATTATTTAATCAGATTAGCCAAGTGTTGAAACACGTACACTGCCATGTGTTGTTTAGGTGTTCCTTTAGTTAGGTTTTGAAACTTTTTATTTTTTTCTGTTAATTTAAGTTGGAGTGGGATATAGCCCTTTTTTTCCTGACATAATTCGAGTACAGTGAGTTACCAGCAGTATTGTTTGATTTCTTAGTAATTAAGATTTTTTGCTTGGGCACAGCTTTCTAATAGATGAGTAAAACTGTAAGGTGGTTTACTGTACAGGATATTTTTCAGGCATGTAGATTAGGTTGTGGTCTGTGACTGTAACCTATGAGAGGTTGTGTGTACATCAGATATTGGGATAGTTCTAGCCAGTTTAGCTTTTTCCGGTCTACACAATGATGTGTTTTGTAGGAGGAATTAGCAGTGAAGTTTACTATTTTGTTATAGTGTACTTCATTTCATTTTGCAGGTGTTGGTCAGGTTTTTGAAAATACAAAATGCATACTGTAGAGATGGAAGTAGAGAGATTGCTGCCATAGATTTCCAAGCAGTGTCTAAGAGATACTGCTTACCATGTAAAGGAAGCCAGGTTTTATGAGAGTTTTTGATGACTTGAAATATGCATTGTTTGAATTTTAGATTATCATCACCTAAGACCCCAGTAGGTTACTGTGTGCTACAATCTGAATTTTTGTGTTGTTTGATGAAAATATGTGGAATATATAATACTGCGCAGAATATTGTTTAAAGGTAAACATTATTAATTAGGGTTTATTTGCATTTAGGAATAGGTGTGAGTTTCCTAGACAGGCTTCTACTGATAAGTTGCGTGTGTCCCGACAGATGCATGCCAAAGAGGATTGTATTCAATGATTGGCTTAATGAGGACTGAGAAGAGGGTGGCAATAACATCCCTCAATCTAGACACTATCCCTTTGTTCATAAGCTGTGCAGTTTAGAAGGATTTTCTTACAATAATAGACACATGTTGGTCAAACATCAGGTTACTGTCCACATAAGTTCCAAAATCCCAAACAACTGTGCCAGTTCTTAGGAGTGAATTGTCAATGCATTCGTTTCCTGAGGTAGATGACTTCCCAAAGGATATAATAATGCATTTTTTGGGATTTAGTTTCAGTCTTTGATTTTAGCACTGTTATTTATTTGACTATTATTTATTTAGTTATTTATTTGAAACAAACCTTCCTGCAGGAAGGCTAAGTCATTTGGTGATTCAATCACTGCTCCTAGCTTGCAGTCACCTGCAAATTTAGTCATACAGGAACCTTTGGTACTGGCTTTTACTTCAGAAAAGTAGACAGCAAACAGGAGAGGAGAGCAATTGTGTTTAAAGCTTAGGCCAGGGTGAGGTATGCAGTATCTACTGTTCTGCCTTCATCCATTGCTTTAGTGACCTTTTCAAAAAATCAACCAGGTTGAATAAGTATGACCTGCCCTTGAGGAATGCACACTGAAATGGGTCCAGTGCTTGGAAGTTCCTTATGTCCTGATTCATTAGTTCCATGAGAAGTCTGTCCACAACTTTTTATATGAAGCTGGTTCAGACTTATGGGTCTGTAATTTCCTGGGTCTGTGGAAGGTCCTCCCTTATGCAGGAAAATGACTGTAGCTGTTCTCCATTTGCTTGACACAAAACCTGTATGACAGCTGAGATTGACTAGTGTTGTTGGGAGTGTGGCTAAATTGTGCTTAATGCTATTTAAAATGCATCCATATTATAAGGACCCATCAATGCAGTATTTTTAGCTTTTGATAGCACTTTTTAGGACTTCCTTATATGTGATAGCTGGTGGTGAGCCAGTTTCAGTTATATATTGAGGGACAGGCAGAGGGGAGAGAGGGATAAAGTTAGAGCTAAATTTATCAGCCAGTAGGTTCACTATATCTTCAGCCTAAGTGTATCATCATTACCAATGAGCTCAGCACATTGTTGCATTGTGCTTTTGAGAATATGAGCATAAGTAAAAATGCCCAGTGATTGTCTTTGGCTTTAGGTAGCTATTTTAGCCTCAAACTTATCTTTGTTGAATTTTATTAAGCTTCTGAGTTTTTTTTTTTTTTTTTAATTTTGGTGACAAGGGCTCTAACAGTCTAGGAATTGCTCTTCTTACTTTTGGTGAAATTTCTTTCATTTTTATTATAAAGCTTGCTGACATTATGGTTGCACCATGGGGGTTTGATTCTTGGGCCTGTCCTGCACTTGTTCCTATAGGGTACAGATTCATCAATTTAGCTGCTTATATGCTGGCATAGTGTGGTGTACATTTTTGCATATTCAGTGGAATACTGGATTTGGTACAGATTTAAAGTTTACCAATGTATCAATTAGGAGTAGGTAGATGTTCATCGTGCATACAGCTGCAGTCATAACAGATGGGTTATCCTGCCGTCAGGCGGGTCCTCGGTCGGCCAAATTCCAAAGTCTAGGTCCGGCGTCAGTTGTCGTCGCTTCTTCCCTGACGTCAGTGCGGCAGGGGTATAAAAGAACCAGCCGACGCCATTTTCTTCAGTCTTTCTTGCCGCACGGTGCCCGAAGCAGAAGCAGTTCGCAAGTGCCGGTCGGCCAGCTCCTGAGATTTACGAAAAATATTTCAGCCGAAGTCTTCTTGAAAGCTAAGTACCCCGTTGGGGAAATTTTTCTTGCCTCAGACCGATGTCAGACAAAGTTAATAATTGCATTTCATGTGGGAAGCAAATACCGCATAAGGATTTCCATTCCTTCTGCATTCCTTGCTTAGGCCCAGACCACGATGTCTCGGCCTGTCGTTTTTGTGCTAGATTCAACAAACGCACTATTAAGCGTCGGGCGGAGTTCGCCCAACACTATTTTGATAAAAAGTTTAATTACATTATGTCGTCGGATACTCTACTCCAGTTTTGAGTAAAAGACGCAAAGGTAAGGACCGACATACGAGGTCCGCGACTTCTACCGACACCACGCTAAAGCCGGCTACAGGTGCTCCGGTTCTCAGCGAGGCGCCTACGCAGCCCCTGAGTACCGATGACGCTTCTTTAGCGGTGTCTTCTGTGCCCGAGGTCGCAGGCTCCTCGGCCCCCACTCCGACTACAGATACCGACACCACTGTTGGCGGGGAAACTCAGAGTTTAGACAGGCCTGCCACCTCTCAAGGTGTCTTCAGGCCTTCCTCTTTTTCCATTAAGGCTTTCACAAAATCTAAAGCTGCCATGAAAACTAAAAGACAAGCTAAACAGAGCCCCTCTCAAGGCCCCATGCCTAAAAAAAACAGATGCTCAAAATGGCTGAGGATTTGATTACTCTTATCAGGGGTTCTCAACCCCCCTCGGACAAAAGGCCCAGATTGGAGGAAGACTACCCTTCCTCAGACCAAGCCTCTATTACATCAGAACATTCTGAGGAACAGGAATATTCATATTCCTCTTTTGAAGATTCTGATGCTGAGGAGTCCATTCCCTCGCCCCCCCGAGGACTATTCTTTTGGGGAAATCTTACTTACTTTGAGGGAACACTTTCACTGGGAAGGTCAAGATTACTCAGATTCCAAGAAAAGGCTCAGGGATTTTCTCTTGCTTCCTCAGCACAGGCCTCTGGCTATCCCTCCTGTCTTGGATATATTAGATGATGTGTATACAGAAGCCAGCCTCAACCCAGATTCTTTACCTCCAGCTCCTGTTAAACCTGACAGGTATTACCGGGTTCCTGATTCACACCATTTCCTATACAAAAGCCATGCTGCTGACCCAGAAACTATTTCACAGGGTCCCAAGGGAATTAAGGCCTCTACTGCCAAAAACCCATTACCTTCAGAGAGAGATTCCAGAGCTTTAGAAAGGTGGGGGAAAAAGGTGTACACCTCGGCCACTTTAACCATGAGGGCATTAAACTGTCAGTTCCATATGTTAAAGTATCAACAGTTTTTATTATCTGAGTTGAAAAGCAAAATGACACAACCTGAACAACCAGATGTAAAGGAGTTGCAGGATTTGTTGCATAGTGCAGAGCAAGTGGGTAAACATACCTTGCAATGTGGTTTTGATGCTTTAGAGGCCTCATGTAGAGCTGCTGTTACAGGGTCTGTCATACGTAGACATGCTTGGCTCAAAGAGCAAACCTTACCAGATCATGTCAAAGCTAAATTACTAGATGCACCTCTTCAAAAAGATGTATTGTTTGGTGTTAAAGCTGAGGAGGTACTAAAGAAAATGGAGGAAAAGGCAAGATCAATGCAAATAGTCAAATATTTACTACAGGTACAACCTCCACGTTTCAGCAGAAACTGGCCTTCAAAAAATTGGTCCTTTCCAGCCACGGACAGACCTCAAAGAGGTAGATACAGGCGCCCGAGGGGTAGAGGCCAATCTCAAGGATCATTTAGAGCCAGACAATGGCAAGCACCTACACCAAGAGGTGGAGAAGATAGAGCATAGTCATTCAGAAAGCAGACACAATGACTTTCCCCTCTGCATGCCAAGCAAAGCTTTAATGGCAGCACCTTTAGGTGGAAAACTGGCTTTATTTTCAAAAAATTGGCACATTGTGACAAAAGACAAATGGATTTTGGACATTATAGACAGAGGCTACAGATTTCACTTTCACACCCTTCCAAAAATGAGAGGCATGCCAAACCTGCCACAAAATCAAAGGGCAGAGGCACAAAAACAAATTTCAGCTCTCATGGACATGAAAGCTATTCAAGAGGTACCTGCAAAAGAACAGGGTCAAGGTTTTTATTCCAAACTATTCCTGGTACCAAGGAAGGACAAAGATTGGAGACCTATTCTGGACCTATCCATCCTAAACACATATTTACTCGTACCAAAATTCAAGATGCTCACATTACAGCAGCTTCTTCCCATGCTGGGCAAGGAGTCTTGGCTGGTAACATTGGACCTCAAGGAGGCATACCTGCATGTCCCTATCAGACAAGATTGCAGAAGATACCTCAGATTTCTTGCAGGTTCAACCCATTATCAATTCTCTGCATTGCCCTTTGGCTTATCTACTGCGCCCAGAGTGTTCACGAAATGCCTGGCATCAGTAATTGCCTTCTGCAGACTTCAAGGGATACAAATATACCCATATCTGGACGACTGCCTGATCCAAGCGGACAGCAAGCACATACTTCTGAAACACCTGGCGTTTGTAATAAAGTTGTTGAACTTTCTGGGATACACAGTCAACAAAAGAAATCAAAACTAATACCCTCTCAAACAATAATTTTCCTGGGTGCCAGATTGAATACAAACACCCAGATGGCCTACCTCACGCCAGAGAAGCAAGGGCAACTATCTCAATACTTCAGAAAAATGGCAACCTTCACCAGGCTGACTGCAAGGAAAATCCTGCAGGCTCTGGGATTCATGGCATCTTGCATCCTGCTGATCCCATGTGCAAAGCTGCATATGAGGAAACTTCAATGGTACCTAAAAAACGTATGGTCTCAACACAGCCACAGTTTGGAAACAATTATACCACTCATTCCATGTCTTCAAAAGGAATTTCTGTGGTGGGCTCAAGCATGCCAAAGAAACACAGGTCTCCCCTTCTGCATGCCTCAAGCAAATCAAATCATCACAACAGACGCCTCGGACTACGCCTGGGGGGCGCACATGTCAGATCAGTGCATTCAGGGCAAATGGTCCCAAAAGGAAAAGCACCTACACATCAATCAAAAGGAAATGCTAGCAGTACAAAATGCTATTATGGCCTTCAAAGACCTGCTGCATCCAGGCCAGCTATTGATAAGGACAGACAACACCACAGTGATGTGGTACATAAACAAACATGGAGGAACTCATTCATACCCCCTGTGCAGACTAGCCATATCCCTTTGGAACACGGCTCTGGAATTGCAAATCCAACTTCAAGCACAATTCCTGCCAGGGAAGGAAAACACACTGGCAGACAACCTAAGCAGAAATATGACAGATCCTTATGAATGGAAGTTGCATCCTCAAGTTTTCGCAAAGATAATTCAGGCATGGGGACGGCCAGACATAGATCTCTTTGCTACCCACAAAAATTACCAACTGAAAACATTTTGCTCAAGGACCTATCATCCACAGGCCTGGAAAGTGGACGCACTTTCCTTCAATTGGACAACATTGACAGTTTATGCCTTCCCGCCTCTTCCTCTGCTGCCCAAAGTTCTATTAAAAGCCAGAGCAGAGAGGCCAAAGATGATTCTCATTGCTCCAGACTGGCCAAGGCAACACTGGTATCCACTCCTGAAGAGCCTGACGCATTCCCCACCATGGACCCTGCCTCTAGTGCCTCTTCTGTTGACCCAGCACAGTTTCAAAACTCTTCACAGTCAACTGAAAACCCTCAATCTAGCCGCATGGAGGATTCCTTGATTTCCCAACAGACTCTCCTCTCCAAGGAGGTGCAGGATGTCATCTTGGAGGCCAGAAGACCTTCTACTAGTAAAGCCTACTCTGCCAAATGGAAACAGTTTTGTGCCTGGAATCAGAAAAAGGGCCAGAATCCTTGGGTACTAAATTTACCTCAAATATTACAGTACCTAGCTGAGATGTTAAACAGTGGACTTTCCTTCTCCTCCATCAAGATCCATGCTTCAGCCATTTCTGCACAATACAACACTGATCCTCCTTTATTCTCTCATCCTCTCTTAAGACAGTTCCTCAGAGGGGCTAAGAATATAAAACCCCCAAGGAAGCCACCAGTACCTGCTTGGGACCTCAACTTAATTTTAGAAAAACTGACCCTGCCTCCATTTGAGCCAGCTGCTTCAACAGAACTGCAATATTTGTCATGGAAAACAGCCTTTCTTCTGGCTATCACCTCAGCACACAGGGTTTCGGAACTACAAGCCCTCATGGCTGTGCAAGCTTTCATCATTTTCCATCAGGACAGAGTTTCCTTACGAACCAACTCTTCCTTTATGCCAAAGGTAGTATCCAGTGTAGCCTTGAATCAGACTATCCACTTACCTACCTTTTATCCTAATCCACAAAACAAAGGGGAAAGACTACTACATTCCTTGGACATTCACAGACAACTTCATTATTATTTGGACAGAACAAAGCCATTCAGAAAATCAGAGCAACTCTTTGTGTCCTACGCTACAGGTGCTCAAGGAAAGGCTATTTCCAAACAGACAATCTCAAAATGGATAGCCCACTGCATATGCTTTTGTTACTCATTTCATGGAAAAACTGTACCTACAAGCATCAGATCTCACTCCACAAGGGCCACAGCTACCTCTGCAGCTTTCCTCAGGGGGGGTTCCTACCAAGGATATTTTGGAAGCAGCCACTTGGAGTTCTGTGCACACTTTCTCCAAGCACTATCACCTTCCACTTTGCTCTAAATCTAGAGTGGGCTTTGCCACAGCAGTCTTGCAGGGCATCCTTGCTCCTCCTAGTTCCACTTAGTGCCTGCCTCTCCTTTTTAGCTTTGGGATTCTACCCATCTGTTATGACTGCAGCTGTATGCACGATGAATATAGTACAGTTTTGTACCTACCATAAATGTAGATGTTCGAGTGCTAATACAGCTGCAGTCCAGGTTTCCCTCCCTCCATCCCCACTTGGGACAGGCCTTATGACAAACACCTCCTCATACAACCTGATTGGGGTATTCTTTTATGGTGTATTAGCTGGCACACTACTGTTTTTTTATTATATTGCATTGCATTATTACATTAGTTTATGTTTTGCCTTCCTTCTGGGGGCACCTGACATCTGGGGCAAGAAAAACTGAAGAAAATGGCGTCGGCTGGTTCTTTTATACCCCTGCCACACTGACGTCAGGGAAGAAGCGATGACAACCGACGCCGGACCTAGACTTTGGAATTCGACCGACCGAGGACCCGCCTGACGGCAGGATAACCCATCTGTTATGACTGCAGCTGTATTAGCACTCGAACATCTACATTTATGGTAGGTACAAAACTGTACTTTTGTCTTAAAGAAATTTCTAGATACCTTGGGTGGATGGGATCTCTGGTTTGAGTTTTATTTCAAAAGAAACTGCTTTATGGTCAGACCTAACATGTGATATAGACACACAAGAGACGGTACAAGATGTTCCCATATTTACAAGGACACCATCCAAGTTGTTACTGTGTACTTTGATTAATTGTTCCAGGGCATTTGTGTTGGCAAAGTCCAGGAATCTCTGTGCCTGTACCTTAGTGGTGGTGTAGGTTTCCCAGTCTATAGTTGGATAATTTATATCACTTAGGAAATGGTTTAAACCTGTGTGGTTCTAGATGCTGTAGATCAGTGTTGTGGCTTTCTTGTGTCAAATAGTGACTTATATAGCTAGGTAATCTATGGTACGGGACATATCTGATGGTTATTTGGACATGAAGAAGCTCTAGTGCATTGTGTTGCTTTACCAGCCTTGAATCTCTTCTGGATGTCAGTTGCGACACCTCCACTTTCTTTCCCCTCCTGTTTAAGTTCTAGTCTAAATGCATGGAAGGCATTATAGCCCTGCACAGCCTGTGTGCTCTCCACTATTTTAAAGCATGTCTTAGATACTACACAGATGCCAGTGTCCTTCAGAGTGCAAGGGCTTGTGGGTAGTGTTGTGTCATCATTTAGGCTCCTAGCATTGAAGAGTAATGCTTTCATATTTTCCTTTACAGGTTTCATTATGATGGTACCTTTATCATGTTGGCATTGCCTAAAAAAAGGCACTATGGGCTGGACAATGTCTTTGCCAATAATCAAAACCCTAGAGGGGACAGATGCAGGTCATCCCAGAGAAGCATTGTACTCTGTCTATCATATACTGCCATGCTGACAAATATTGGACCCCCTTTGAGTGACACCAAAAACTAAGCCAGTTATTGAAGTCTTATTTTTTTGCTCATATCGCAGCATCATCCTTGGAGAAGGTAGAATGCTGATCAGTACTGCAGTAGCACAATTTATACAACATGTCAGTTTTACAAACTGCTATCTGTTAGTCAAATAGCTGTGGAACCAAGAAAGAGATGACTGACTGAGGCCAAGAGAAGAAAGTTATGTGGCATGTTTTTGGTGTGTGACTATATCAAAAGCTTCTGACAGGTCAAGCGAGAGAGATGTTAAAAAGTTGCTATCATTTATGTTTTGATTAATGGTGTTGGTGAGGTTAAGGAGGGTGGTTGTTGTGCAACAGTTGGGTCAGAAACTGTGTTCACTGGCAGATCCGCAACAGATATGGATGTGTGAGCTATTGTCAGCTGAACATCAGCAGTGCTTGTTACTCAGTTCTGCACATTCTAGGTCAAAGGAAAATGCATCCCTCCCTTTCTTCTGATGCTGAGAGGTACAGAAATATTAAGTTGACCACTGATTTCCACAAAACCAGTAAACATATTCCACAAATTCAGCTATGAACAAAGAAAATTTAGAATTAAGAACTTAAAATCTAGCCCAACAAGAGGAAAGGAAACGTAAAAATGTAGTGCAGTATGAGAAAAGGGGATACACATATCCCAGGTGTAATGGAACTTCACATCATTTTCTCTTTTGTTTAGAAATGGAATTAAGTTAAACACTGTTTTTCACAAAATCAGTAAACAGGAAGCTTATTGCATTAATTACTCTATGAACAGAAATATTGATAATCAATGTAAAAAATAAACAAAACAAAACAGGAAATTAAAGGGAAACATGGAATTCAAGAGGAAAATTTGGTCCTAGTTAGGCATAACACAACTCAATATTTCTGCTCATATTCACTGCACACATCTGTGAGCTGAAGACCCAAAGTCAGTGCACACCAAAGTAATTGTTTTGAGCCTATGGAACCAAAGTCTTAGCAAACCAGAATTCTCAGTTTGTAAGTTATGGCCCAAAAGTCACATCACAGCACAGTCACTGTTTGTATAGTGTAGACCTAAAGTCATAGCATATCAGTCATTTGTAAGATGTGGAATCAAAGTAACTGCAGACATTGTGAATTCTGAACCTATTTATTCTGTACTTTAAGCCAGCTCAAAATTCCATGTAGCCCTGGTTCATGCCCTCTCCTAGTCAACATCACAATTCATAATATCAGCCAGTTCAAGTCTTCCTGGATGCCTCTTAGCAAATTCATGCACAATGTCCTCAGCTGGGATTCTGTCACTGTGTGCATTCATCAATGCCAAACCAGTCACCCTGTCTTCAGTCATAGCTGAACATATGTATGTCTTGATAAGACAAAGTCTGCTAACTGATTGTTCACATTCACAGCTTGTTATGGGGAATGTCCCACAGATCTTTAGAACTGTGCTTATGTTTAGAAACAGACATGGTTCATACTTTTTTAAGGAATCAATAATGTTGTCTGGAAGCATATTAGAATGGCTCCACTTAATGTGCCAAGTGTGCAGTTCTGCTTGCAAGCCATCAGGCAGAGGCAGGTCATCCCAGAAGAAGTGCAGGTCTAGTGTTCCAATATTAAAGTTATGCTGCTCCTGCATCATTATTTATGAGCTGAATGGCAAGTGTAGCTCTCTGATGCAGCTGGGAACAATTGTCATCAATTCTGAGAACTTTCCCTGATGGCTGGAAGTACTACATGATCTTGGTACCTGTGATCTTTAATGAATTCTTTGTTTTGATATGAAGAAAAAGTAGTCCAGTATTGCAGTTGTCAATGCTGCATCAAGCGAGGCACTGTATACCAGTCCAGGGTAAGTTGCAGTCCACAATGGCTGAAAGTAATGTTTCTGTTTACCAACTGTGGTTGCCAGCAACTTTTCACAGTTCCTGGAGGAATAGTCAGCTGTCAGTAATGTAAGTTTTTCTTGCTCTGTCACCTTGCTGCTTAAATAACTTGCAGTGTCATATTGACAAATCCTAAGTGTATATGTACATACAAGGACGTTGATGACTTTTCCAGTTGTGGGCTTTCTGCGGGATCATTGTCATTGCACATCAGTTGCTGTAGACAGATGACTGCTTCTTGCTACTCACGCTCTTAACTTGCTTCTAGGAAACATGTGGCACAATCGAGATGTAAGTCATGCAGAATGCATGCACCCATTAATTTTGTGCAACATTATCCCTTAAAATCTCTACATATCCCTTTATCCTGTAGGTAGCTGTGTAAAGCATCCCAGCAGCATTAGTAAGCTAAGCTGCACTGCCACTGAGTTAATGTACACTTTGATGTTTAACAATTATGACTTAAAATCTCAGTCTGCTGTTATAAATGCATACTAAATTTATTACCTTGACATTTGATCCATGAATACTAAACCTGCAGGTAGCAGTAGACAGTTACCTCAAAAATCTGTTCTATGTACTTCACTGTCTATTATTTGTTTTTATAGCTGCTGTTGCCTATGCTGGTTACAGCTTACAGATGTGTATAAAACTCTGTGTACCTTTTCAGAACTTTCGCTGATGGCTGGAAGTTCTGTGCGATCTTGGTACCTGTGATCTTCCACGAATTTGTTGTTTTGATATGAGGCAAAAAGTAGTCCAGTATTGCAATTGTTAATGAATTCCAGCAATGCGTACACTATCCTATTGAAGAAACAGGCATAAAGATTGTTAGGCACCCTTTTGCTCTTCACTTATAATGTTCCTCTTCTCGCCCCACAGTGTCCTGCCCAGGACAAGTCCATTTTGTAATTCAAATATGTTCTTCACAGTCATTTCCATAGTTTTACTTACTTATATTTAGCAGTGTCAAACAACAAACAAGGCAAGCAGAACACTTATTCAGGTGAGGCACTGTATACAGGTCCAGGGTAAATAGCAATCCATAATGACGGAAAGTAATGTTTCTGTTTATCAAATGTGGTTGCCACCAGCTTTTCACAGTTGCTGATGGAATAATCAGCCATCAGTGCTGTAAATCTTTCTTGATTTGTCACCTTGCTGCTTAAATAACTTGCAATGTCATAGTGACAAATCCTAGGTGTATATAAAGATACAAGGACGTTGATGACTTTTCCAGTTGTGGGCTTTCATGGATCATTGTCATTGCACATCAGTTGCTGTAGACAGATGACTGCTTCTTGCTACTCACGCCTTAACTTGCTTCTAGGAAACATGTGGCACAATCGAGATGTAAGTCATGCAGAATGCATGCACCCATTAATTTTGTGCAACATTATCCCTTAAAATCTCTACATATCCCTTTATCCTGTAGGTAGCTGTGTAAAGCATCCCAGCAGCATTAGTAAGCTAAGCTGCACTGCCACTGAGTTAATGTACACTTTGATGTTTAACAATTATGACTTAAAATCTCAGTCTGCTGTTATAAATGCATACTAAATTTATTACCTTGACATTTGATCCATGAATACTAAACCTGCAGGTAGCAGTAGACAGTTACCTCAAAAATCTGTTCTATGTACTTCACTGTCTATTATTTGTTTTATAGCTGCTGTTGCCTATGCTGGTTACAGCTTACAGATGTGTATAAAACTCTGTGTACCTTTTCAGAACTTTCGCTGATGGCTGGAAGTTCTGTGCGATCTTGGTACCTGTGATCTTCCACGAATTTGTTGTTTTGATATGAGGCAAAAAGTAGTCCAGTATTGCAATTGTTAATGAATTCCAGCAATGCGTACACTATCCTATTGAAGAAACAGGCATAAAGATTGTTAGGCACCCTTTTGCTCTTCACTTATAATGTTCCTCTTCTCGCCCCACAGTGTCCTGCCCAGGACAAGTCCATTTTGTAATTCAAATATGTTCTTCACAGTCATTTCCATAGTTTTACTTACTTATTTTTTTAATGTGCAATACATATTTAAGAGGAAAGAAAGGATACAGTACTCTGCTGGAGTTTTTCTTTGATACTGGTGATGAACCGCAGCTTGCCATTCCAAGAGCATCTAATTGCAGGGGCGGCTTGTGCTATAGGACTGAAAAACTGCAGCCCCCCCAGCTGTGGAAATGGAAAAAAAAACAAATCAGTGAGTCTTGGAACATTTTTGAACTTCCTCGGCAATTGTGGATGTGTGTGTAATGCCCCAGTTGATATATACTGGTGGCTAGAGAAAGCTAAGATGGTGATGGCTCAGGCTTGAACCCTGTACCTTGGGTGCAGGTAGCAAGAGCCCAAATTCCCTACCCATCACCATCTGTGAAAACTTAGCAGATTTTTGCATCATACTTTTTTCTGTTCTGTTCCTCATAAAATCTGTGGATTTTAAATTCAGTGCATAGTTGATGGTGCAGTGGTAGCACTGTTGCCTCACAACTAGAGGCTGTCTGGTTTGATTCTTGGCTGGGGTGCCTTCAGTATGGAGTCTGTATGTCCTCCCAATGTTTGTGTGGGTTTCCTCTGGGTGCTCTTGTGTCCTCCCATGTTACAAAGGAATATGTCTGGAGTGTTTCTCCCTGGGCCACTGCTGAAAATTGGCTTTTGTTCCAAGTCAGACTTTCCTGGTTAACAAATGTTAAATAAATACTTTACACAACAGGCCAGCCTAATACAAAATTCAGATGATTTCTTTCTCATTTGCACATCTGAGAACATGGTACACCTTTAAAAAAAGACTCAGGAAGTTTTAACAGCCGCTGAAACATGGCTTCATAACTCACAACTCATTCTCAACCCAAAAAAGACCAAGCTAGCAATTTTTTCCCCAAATCCCTCTTTCATGAAAAAACTAAATTTAAAGTGTGCTATCTTGGTAATGCAACCACTGAAGTCATTTCTCACAGCAAACTATTATGGGTGATAGTTGATAATAATCTTATAGTCCACTTGCATATACAAAATTGCATAAGAAAAACTCATCTAAAACTAGGGATGCTTTACAGAGCCAAAACCTTTCTCACTGGCACAACTAAAACTACACTTGAAACTGCTTATCTCTTCCTCACTCTCTTTATGGCACTCCCATTCTTACCA
Organism: Protopterus annectens; assembly: GCF_019279795.1. NCBI lineage: Eukaryota > Metazoa > Chordata > Ceratodontiformes > Protopteridae > Protopterus > Protopterus annectens. The sequence goes on from NC_056746.1 coordinate 473,868,446, forward strand.
AACCTCCAGGCATCACAAAAATTGAACAATGCTGTAATAAGGTTATTAAATTTACAGCACATACCACATTCAGAACCCACCACTGTATAGCACTAAAAAGCCTAAATTGGCTAGAACTGCTACAGCAATTAACATAACTTACTACCACCTATAAAATTAACCAGCATCCAAATGCCTACTTAGCACTAAAAGGCATTCTTCTCAACAATGTTCCCAGTCAGTCATTGTGATCAGTAACCAAAAACTCCTTATCTGATGTAGACCAGTAAGGAACACAGATTTTTTTTAAGACCTCAGAATGACCATCCCTCATGAGGTACATTTGAGCAGTATAAATCAGGGGCAGGAGTTTGCACTCTTTATGTTACCAATTCTGTGAATATCTGAATAATCATGCACTTACAGAGAAATTTATTACTGTCATGTGAAAAACTAACAATATATATCTAGGTTGTACAGTTTCCAAGTTATGGCAATCTGTTTGAGAAAGTTTAGCAAAAATGTAATTTGTGGTTTGTGTGCATTAAAATATAGTACAAAGAATATGAATGCACTGACTATTATTAGTGTAAAGAATACCTCTTACTGATAACATTGCTATTTTGTGTAGCTTTAATAACCTTCATGACTTTTCACAATATATTTAAGTTTTTTTTTTCAGAGAATGGTGAGGAATGCAAGAAGCTGTGTGTTGTTATTACTATTAAAATTGTCTTAATGAGTTAACACTAGCACAATGTTTGATTTGAAATCATTATATAACTGGACAAAGGTCAGTCTTGTGCCACAGATTGTGCTGATAAAATTTCATTCTGTTATAATTACTACTTACTGAGTCTGCAGATAAAAAAGGTCTTCCCCTTAGCCCAGTTCTCACTGCTACGTGATTTACCAGCAAGCTGATAGAATGTTTACTTCAGTTGCTCAAACATGACCTGGTAGCTTCTGAAACAATAGTGACTGTGAAGATGATCAGCTCCGCCGAAGAATGGTTGTTCACAAGCAACGCTTAAGGTTAAGAAAAAGACAGCAGCAAATGTTTTACCAGCAAAAGCCGTACGGCTTTTGCTGATAGAACATATGCTGCTGTTTTCAAATTTTCCTATCTACTGTGAAGTGCAAAACAGAAGAGGTTTCCACCCCCCAGAAAACAAAATGTTTGTTTTTAACATGGAAACCTACATACATGATGGATAACTACATGCTATTTTACACCACTGCCGTACAAGATGTTCCATTACTGTTAATTTAAAGGATTAGGGCATCTATCATGTTAGTATAGTTTTAAAGCATTCATTAAGTTGAAGTTTGAAATACCTGTACCATCCTTGGCTCTTAGTCATGTGATGTGACAGTTCTGATTAGCTGTAGTTACGGAATTATCCCTCTGTGCCACAGAGCCAGTGATAGTGTTAGGAATTAAAGTTTGCCATCTACAGCATGCAAATGACAGGAACCATGTTAGAAGTTTTCATTTAAGCACTTTGTCCCCCTGCGAGAGTGAAGGAACAAACTTTTGTATCACTGAATTCTTTTGTATTTTTTTTTTTATTTTTTTACCTTTTTTACTTAAGTTACTGCTTTGGGACAGAGTATGTTGCCCATTTACAAAGAGGTGGGGCAGGAGCTGCCTTCTTGCTGCAGCTTTCATACTGACAGACAGAAACGTGCACTTTGTCCTGCTGCTGAGCTGTTACACTCATGCTGCTTCGCAACTCCTGGATGCCACAGGCTCGGTCGGGCTCATAATTCTTCAGCTACTGCCTTTCTCTGGTTCCTCCTTAAAGCTTTAATGGCAACACCTCCTCTCCAGCCCACTCACTGCAGCTTTCTGTGTTTGAGTCGCCAGTGTGAAAAGGATCCTCGTCTGACATCAGTTCCCACAGGTGAAATGGTCCCACAGCAAAGCAATCAAGTGTGGCTTCTTAAGACAGCTCAACTGTGAGAATCAAACACCAGCAAAACTCAGTACACCAAAGCTGTGTAATAGCTGAGAGATGGGGGAGCTGAAACTCTCCTAGTCCCCCCAGTAAATCTACCACTGATGTTGGGTTTTAGAGAGGAAATTATTCACAGTGAGCTGTTTGAGGTACTGTATGTGGATATATTTTCCAGCATTTCTCATAAAGGTGACAGAATAGCAATGGGTCTGTAATTAGAAAAATCAGTTGAGCTGATGCCTTTATGTAAAGTTTATAATAAATGATTGTTCCTAGATGGCGGAAGCTAAGTTTGCTTTCATTTAATGGTGTATTAGTATAGAAAAAGGGAAAGCCACACCACAGCACTATTACAGCACTCTTTAATTTTACCCATTATATAAGTCTTCAAAGGGACTTTGGAAATTTTATCACCTTTTATTCCTTGACTTATCTAAGGTATTTGACATTGCATGCCATTAGATTCTTCTCCATAGATTATCCTCCCTAGGCCTTGACATGTCCACCCTCTCCTTGTTCCATAGTTACCTTTCTAACAGGCTACGGGCAGCAATATTGTAGAAAGAACAATTGCTGTTATTGCATATATCATTCAGAATGCCTTAAGGCTTACTCTTTCATCCTATACTCTTTATTATTTTTATTAATGATCTCCACAATGCTACACTGATAGAAAAGGTTTGTTAGATTGGGAGACTACATCCTCTAGAGACAAAGTTTTTAGTAACTTCTAATTGTAGTGACATAAGGAGGAGACGAAGAGTGCTTTATGTTGAGTCTGATTAGATTGCATAGTTGATTGCACAGTGCAGGGTTGGTTATAGTATGTTAATGTCAGTGTATGAATATTGGAAGATTGTCACCAATACAGTTAGGTAGATATCATGAGGCATTTATAGTATTGGTTCTATTTATCCAGTACATATCACCTATTACTATTTCATTAAGTCTTGTAGGGAAATTGACTTGTTTCAAGTACCTAAATACGTTTACTGGATTTGAAGGGTTGACTGACTTACTAAGTTGCCAGTCAATCTTTAAGTCACCCATAATATTGGCTTCCAGTGTATATTGTTAGATGTTGAGTAGACAAAATTTGTAATGGTTATATT